>NW_027363181.1:1200000-1608754 GCF_046119375.1 Phyllobates terribilis | reverse complement strand
CTTCTTTATCATGCCAGGATTAGCAGGAAAAAGCAAAAAATTTCAGAATTGCACCTTGCAATGTGGAGATATTACTGTTTGTGCATTTACAATATTCATTGATTTTTGCCATTGAAAAACGTCCAGAAATGTTTGAAGCTACTGACTGAATGAAAAGAGCTGGCATCTCACTCTCTTTGAATCTTCTTTATCATGCTAGGATTAGCAGGAAAAAGCAAAAAATTTCAGAATTGCACCTTGCAATGCGGAGAAATTACTGTTTGTGCATTTACAATATTCATTGATTTTTGCCATTGAAAAACATCATGTTATTCATATACCAGAAATGTTTGAAGCTACTGACTGAATGAAAAGAGCTGGCATCTCACTCTCTTTGAATCTTCTTTATCATGCTAAGAGGAGCAGGAAAAAGCAAAAAATTTCAGAATTGCACGTTGCAATGTGGAGATATTACTGTTTGTGCATTTACAATATTCATTGATTTTTGCCATTGAAAAACGTCCAGAAATGTTTGAAGCTACTGACTGAATGAAAGGAGCTGGCATCTCACTCTCTTTGAATCTTCTTTATCATGCTAGGATTAGCAGGAAAAAGCAAAAAATTTCAGAATTGCACCTTGCAATGCGGAGAAATTACTGTTTGTGCATTTACAATATTCATTGATTTTTGCCATTGAAAAACATCATGTTATTCATATACCAGAAATGTTTGAAGCTACTGACTGAATGAAAAGAGCTGGCATCTCACTCTCTTTGAATCTTCTTTATCATGCTAAGAGGAGCAGGAAAAAGCAAAAAATTTCAGAATTGCACGTTGCAATGTGGAGATATTACTTTTTGTGCATTTACAATATTCATTGATTTTTGCCATTGAAAAACGTCCAGAAATGTTTGAAGCTACTGACTGAATGAAAGGAGCTGGCATCTCACTCTCTTTGAATCTTCTTTATCATGCTAGGATTAGCAGGAAAAAGCAAAAAATTTCAGAATTGCACCTTGCAATGCGGAGAAATTACTGTGTGTGCATTTACAATATTCATTGATTTTTGCCATTGAAAAACATGTTATTCATATACCAGAAATGTTTGAAGCTACTGACTGAATGAAAAGAGCTGGCATCTCACTCTCTTTGAATCTTCTTTATCATGCTAGGATTAGCAGGAAAAAGCAAAAAATTTCAGAATTGCACCTTGCAATGCGGAGAAATTACTGTTTGTGCATTTACAATATTCATTGATTTTTGCCATTGAAAAACATGTTATTCATATACCAGAAATGTTTGAAGCTACTGACTGAATGAAAAGAGCTGGCATCTCACTCTCTTTGAATCTTCTTTATCATGCCAGGATTAGCAGGAAAAAGCAAAAAATTTCAGAATTGCACGTTGCAATGTGGAGATATTACTGTTTGTGCATTTACAATATTCATTGATTTTTGCCATTGAAAAACGTCCAGAAATGTTTGAAGCTACTGACTGAATGAAAGGAGCTGGCATCTCACTCTCTTTGAATCTTCTTTATCATGCTAGGATTAGCAGGAAAAAGCAAAAAATTTCAGAATTGCACCTTGCAATGTGGAGAAATTACTGTTTGTGCATTTACAATATTCATTGATTTTTGCCATTGAAAAACATCATGTTATTCATATACCAGAAATGTTTGAAGCTACTGACTGAATGAAAAGAGCTGGCATCTCACTCTCTTTGAATCTTCTTTATCATGCCAGGATTAGCAGGAAAAAGCAAAAAATTTCAGAATTGCACGTTGCAATGTGGAGATATTACTGTTTGTGCATTTACAATATTCATTGATTTTTGCCATTGAAAAACGTCCAGAAATGTTTGAAGCTACTGACTGAATGAAAGGAGCTGACATCTCACTCTCTTTGAATCTTCTTTATCATGCTAGGATTAGCAGGAAAAAGCAAAAAATTTCAGAATTGCACCTTGCAATGTGGAGAAATTACTGTTTGTGCATTTACAATATTCATTGATTTTTGCCATTGAAAAACATCATGTTATTCATATACCAGAAATGTTTGAAGCTACTTACTGAATGAAAAGAGCTGGCATCTCACTCTCTTTGAATCTTCTTTATCATGCCAGGATTAGCAGGAAAAAGCAAAAAATTTCAGAATTGCACGTTGCAATGTGGAGATATTACTGTTTGTGCATTTACAATATTCAATGATTTTTGCCATTGAAAAACGTCCAGAAATGTTTGAAGCTACTGACTGAATGAAAGGAGCTGGCATCTCACTCTCTTTGAATCTTCTTTATCATGCTAGGATTAGCAGGAAAAAGCAAAAAATTTCAGAATTGCACCTTGCAATGCGGAGAAATTACTGTTTGTGCATTTACAATATTCATTGATTTTTGCCATTGAAAAACATCATGTTATTCATATACCAGAAATGTTTGAAGCTACTGACTGAATGAAAAGAGCTGGCATCTCACTCTCTTTGAATCTTCTTTATCATGCCAGGATTAGCAGGAAAAAGCAAAAAATTTCAGAATTGCACGTTGCAATGTGGAGATATTACTGTTTGTGCATTTACAATATTCATTGATTTTTGCCATTGAAAAACGTCCAGAAATGTTTGAAGCTACTGACTGAATGAAAGGAGCTGGCATCTCACTCTCTTTGAATCTTCTTTATCATGCTAGGTTTAGCAGGAAAAAGCAAAAAATTTCAGAATTGCACCTTGCAATGCGGAGAAATTACTGTGTGTGCATTTACAATATTCATTGATTTTTGCCATTGAAAAACATCATGTTATTCATATACCAGAAATGTTTGAAGCTACTGACTGAATGAATAGAGCTGGCATCTCACTCTCTTTGAATCTTCTTTATCATGCCAGGATTAGCAGGAAAAAGCAAAAAATTTCAGAATTGCACGTTGCAATGTGGAGATATTACTGTTTGTGCATTTACAATATTCATTGATTTTTGCCATTGAAAAACATATTATTCATATACCAGAAATGTTTGAAGCTACTGACTGAATGAAAAGAGCTGGCATCTCACTCTCTTTGAATCTTCTTTATCATGCCAGGATTAGCAGGAAAAAGCAAAAAATTTCAGAATTGCACCTTGCAATATGGAGATATTACTGTTTGTGCATTTACAATATTCATTGATTTTTGCCATTGAAAAACGTCCAGAAATGTTTGAAGCTACTGACTGAATGAAAGGAGCTGGCATCTCACTCTCTTTGAATCTTCTTTATCATGCTAGGACTAGCAGGAAAAAGCAAAAAATTTCAGAATTGCACCTTGCAATGCGGAGAAATTACTGTTTGTGCATTTACAATATTCATTGATTTTTGCCATTGAAAAACATGTTATTCATATACCAGAAATGTTTGAAGCTACTGACTGAATGAAAAGAGCTGGCATCTCACTCTCTTTGAACCTTCTTTATCATGCCAGGATTAGCAGGAAAAAGCAAAAAATTTCAGAATTGCACGTTGCAATGTGGAGATATTACTGTTTGTGCATTTACAATATTCATTGATTTTTGCCATTGAAAAACATCATGTTATTCATATACCAGAAATGTTTGAAGCTACTGACTGAATGAAAAGAGCTGGCATCTCACTCTCTTTGAATCTTCTTTATCATGCTAAGAGGAGCAGGAAAAAGCAAAAAATTTCAGAATTGCACGTTGCAATATGGAGATATTACTGTTAGTGCATTTACAATATTCATTGATTTTTGCCATTGAAAAACGTCCAGAAATGTTTGAAGCTACTGACTGAATAAAAGGAGCTGGCATCTCACTCTCTTTGAATCTTCTTTATCATGCTAGGATTAGCAGGAAAAAGCAAAAAATTTCAGAATTGCACCTTGCAATGCGGAGAAATTACTGTGTGTGCATTTACAATATTCATTGATTTTTGCCATTGAAAAACATGTTATTCATATACCAGAAATGTTTGAAGCTACTGACTGAATGAAAAGAGCTGGCATCTCACTCTCTTTGAATCTTCTTTATCATGCTAGGATTAGCAGGAAAAAGCAAAAAATTTCAGAATTGCACCTTGCAATGCGGAGAAATTACTGTTTGTGCATTTACAATATTCATTGATTTTTGCCATTGAAAAACATGTTATTCATATACCAGAAATGTTTGAAGCTACTGACTGAATGAAAAGAGCTGGCATCTCACTCTCTTTGAATCTTCTTTATCATGCCAGGATTAGCAGGAAAAAGCAAAAAATTTCAGAATTACACGTTGCAATGTGGAGATATTACTGTTTGTGCATTTACAATATTCATTGATTTTTGCCATTGAAAAACGTCCAGAAATGTTTGAAGCTACTGACTGAATGAAAAGAGCTGGCATCTCACTCTCTTTGAATCTTCTTTATCATGCTAAGAGGAGCAGGAAAAAGCAAAAAATTTCAGAATTGCACCTTGCAATGTGGAGATATTACTGTTTGTGCATTTACAATATTCATTGATTTTTGCCATTGAAAAACGTCCAGAAATGTTTGAAGCTACTGACTGAATGAAAGGAGCTGGCATCTCACTCTCTTTGAATCTTCTTTATCATGCTAGGACTAGCAGGAAAAAGCAAAAAATTTCAGAATTGCACCTTGCAATGCGGAGAAATTTCTGTTTGTGCATTTACAATATTCATTGATTTTTGCCATTGAAAAACATGTTATTCATATACCAGAAATGTTTGAAGCTACTGACTGAATGAAAAGAGCTGGCATCTCACTATCTTTGAATCTTCTTTATCATGCCAGTATTAGCAGGAAAAAGCAAAAAATTTCAGAATTGCACCTTGCAATGTGGAGATATTACTGTTTGTGCATTTACAATATTCATTGATTTTTGCCATTGAAAAACGTCCAGAAATGTTTGAAGCTACTGACTGAATGAAAGGAGCTGGCATCTCACTCTCTTTGAATCTTCTTTATCATGCTAGGATTAGCAGGAAAAAGCAAAAAATTTCAGAATTGCACCTTGCAATGCGGAGAAATTACTGTGTGTGCATTTACAATATTCATTGATTTTTGCCATTGAAAAACATCATGTTATTCATATACCAGAAATGTTTGAAGCTACTGACTGAATGAAAAGAGCTGGCATCTAACTCTCTTTGAATCTTCTTTATCATGCTAAGAGGAGCAGGAAAAAGCAAAAAATGTCAGAATTGCACGTTGCAATGTGGAGATATTACTGTTTGTGCATTTACAATATTCATTGATTTTTGCCATTGAAAAACGTCCAGAAATGTTTGAAGCTACTGACTGAATGAAAGGAGCTGGCATCTCACTCTCTTTGAATCTTCTTTATCATGCTAGGATTAGCAGGAAAAAGCAAAAAATTTCAGAATTGCACCTTGCAATGCGGAGAAATTACTGTGTGTGCATTTACAATATTCATTGATTTTTGCCATTGAAAAACATGTTATTCATATACCAGAAATGTTTGAAGCTACTGACTGAATGAAAAGAGCTGGCTTCTCACTCTCTTTGAATCTTCTTTATCATGCTAGGATTAGCAGGAAAAAGCAAAAAATTTCAGAATTGCACCTTGCAATGCGGAGAAATTACTGTTTGTGCATTTACAATATTCATTGATTTTTGCCATTGAAAAACATGTTATTCATATACCAGAAATGTTTGAAGCTACTGACTGAATGAAAAGAGCTGGCATCTCACTCTCTTTGAATCTTCTTTATCATGCCAGGATTAGCAGGAAAAAGCAAAAAATTTCAGAATTACACGTTGCAATGTGGAGATATTACTGTTTGTGCATTTACAATATTCATTGATTTTTGCCATTGAAAAACGTCCAGAAATGTTTGAAGCTACTGACTGAATGAAAAGAGCTGGCATCTCACTCTCTTTGAATCTTCTTTATCATGCTAAGAGGAGCAGGAAAAAGCAAAAAATTTCAGAATTGCACGTTGCAATGTGGAGATATTACTGTTTGTGTATTTACAATATTCATTGATTTTTGCCATTGAAAAACATGTTATTCATATACCAGAAATGTTTGAAGCTACTGACTGAATGAAAAGAGCTGGCATCTCACTCTCTTTGAATCTTCTTTATCATGCCAGGATTAGCAGGAAAAAGCAAAAAATTTCAGAATTGCACCTTGCAATGTGGAGATATTACTGTTTGTGCATTTACAATATTCATTGATTTTTGCCATTGAAAAACGTCCAGAAATGTTTGAAGCTACTGACTGAATGAAAAGAGCTGGCATCTCACTCTCTTTGAATCTTCTTTATCATGCTAGGATTAGCAGGAAAAAGCAAAAAATTTCAGAATTGCACCTTGCAATGCGGAGAAATTACTGTTTGTGCATTTACAATATTCATTGATTTTTGCCATTGAAAAACATCATGTTATTCATATACCAGAAATGTTTGAAGCTACTGACTGAATGAAAAGAGCTGGCATCTCACTCTCTTTGAATCTTCTTTATCATGCTAAGAGGAGCAGGAAAAAGCAAAAAATTTCAGAATTGCACGTTGCAATGTGGAGATATTACTGTTTGTGCATTTACAATATTCATTGATTTTTGCCATTGAAAAACGTCCAGAAATGTTTGAAGCTACTGACTGAATGAAAGGAGCTGGCATCTCACTCTCTTTGAATCTTCTTTATCATGCTAGGATTAGCAGGAAAAAGCAAAAAATTTCAGAATTGCACCTTGCAATGCGGAGAAATTACTGTTTGTGCATTTACAATATTCATTGATTTTTGCCATTGAAAAACATCATGTTATTCATATACCAGAAATGTTTGAAGCTACTGACTGAATGAAAAGAGCTGGCATCTCACTCTCTTTGAATCTTCTTTATCATGCCAGGATTAGCAGGAAAAAGCAAAAAATTTCAGAATTACACGTTGCAATGTGGAGATATTACTGTTTGTGCATTTACAATATTCATTGATTTTTGCCATTGAAAAACGTCCAGAAATGTTTGAAGCTACTGACTGAATGAAAAGAGCTGGCATCTCACTCTCTTTGAATCTTCTTTATCATGCTAAGAGGAGCAGGAAAAAGCAAAAAATTTCAGAATTGCACCTTGCAATGTGGAGATATTACTGTTTGTGCATTTACAATATTCATTGATTTTTGCCATTGAAAAACGTCCAGAAATGTTTGAAGCTACTGACTGAATGAAAGGAGCTGGCATCTCACTCTCTTTGAATCTTCTTTATCATGCTAGGACTAGCAGGAAAAAGCAAAAAATTTCAGAATTGCACCTTGCAATGCGGAGAAATTACTGTTTGTGCATTTACAATATTCATTGATTTTTGCCATTGAAAAACATGTTATTCATATACCAGAAATGTTTGAAGCTACTGACTGAATGAAAAGAGCTGGCATCTCACTATCTTTGAATCTTCTTTATCATGCCAGTATTAGCAGGAAAAAGCAAAAAATTTCAGAATTGCACCTTGCAATGTGGAGATATTACTGTTTGTGCATTTACAATATTCATTGATTTTTGCCATTGAAAAACGTCCAGAAATGTTTGAAGCTACTGACTGAATGAAAAGAGCTGGCATCTCACTCTCTTTGAATCTTCTTTATCATGCTAAGAGGAGCAGGAAAAAGCAAAAAATTTCAGAATTGCACGTTGCAATGTGGAGATATTACTGTTTGTGCATTTACAATATTCATTGATTTTTGCCATTGAAAAACGTCCAGAAATGTTTGAAGCTACTGACTGAATGAAAGGAGCTGGCATCTCACTCTCTTTGAATCTTCTTTATCATGCTAGGATTAGCAGGAAAAAGCAAAAAATTTCAGAATTGCACCTTGCAATGCGGAGAAATTACTGTTTGTGCATTTACAATATTCATTGATTTTTGCCATTGAAAAACATCATGTTATTCATATACCAGAAATGTTTGAAGCTACTGACTGAATGAAAAGAGCTGGCATCTCACTCTCTTTGAATCCTCTTTATCATGCCAGGATTAGCAGGAAAAAGCAAAAAATTTCAGAATTGCACGTTGCAATGTGGAGATATTACTGTTTGTGCATTTACAATATTCATTGATTTTTGCCATTGAAAAACGTCCAGAAATGTTTGAAGCTACTGACTGAATGAAAGGAGCTGGCATCTCACTCTCTTTGAATCTTCTTTATCATGCTAGGATTAGCAGGAAAAAGCAAAAAATTTCAGAATTGCACCTTGCAATGCGGAGAAATTACTGTGTGTGCATTTACAATATTCATTGATTTTTGCCATTGAAAAACATCATGTTATTCATATACCAGAAATGTTTGAAGCTACTGACTGAATGAAAAGAGCTGGCATCTAACTCTCTTTGAATCTTCTTTATCATGCTAAGAGGAGCAGGAAAAAGCAAAAAATGTCAGAATTGCACGTTGCAATGTGGAGATATTACTGTTTGTGCATTTACAATATTCATTGATTTTTGCCATTGAAAAACGTCCAGAAATATTTGAAGCTACTGACTGAATGAAAGGAGCTGGCATCTCACTCTCTTTGAATCTTCTTTATCATGCTAGGATTAGCAGGAAAAAGCAAAAAATTTCAGAATTGCACCTTGCAATGCGGAGAAATTACTGTGTGTGCATTTACAATATTCATTGATTTTTGCCATTGAAAAACATGTTATTCATATACCAGAAATGTTTGAAGCTACTGACTGAATGAAAAGAGCTGGCTTCTCACTCTCTTTGAATCTTCTTTATCATGCTAGGATTAGCAGGAAAAAGCAAAATATTTCAGAATTGCACCTTGCAATGCGGAGAAATTACTGTTTGTGCATTTACAATATTCATTGATTTTTGCCATTGAAAAACATGTTATTCATATACCAGAAATGTTTGAAGCTACTGACTGAATGAAAAGAGCTGGCATCTCACTCTCTTTGAATCTTCTTTATCATGCCAGGATTAGCAGGAAAAAGCAAAAAATTTCAGAATTACACGTTGCAATGTGGAGATATTACTGTTTGTGCATTTACAATATTCATTGATTTTTGCCATTGAAAAACGTCCAGAAATGTTTGAAGCTACTGACTGAATGAAAAGAGCTGGCATCTCACTCTCTTTGAATCTTCTTTATCATGCTAAGAGGAGCAGGAAAAAGCAAAAAATTTCAGAATTGCACGTTGCAATGTGGAGATATTACTGTTTGTGCATTTACAATATTCATTGATTTTTGCCATTGAAAAACATGTTATTCATATACCAGAAATGTTTGAAGCTACTGACTGAATGAAAAGAGCTGGCATCTCACTCTCTTTGAATCTTCTTTATCATGCCAGGATTAGCAGGAAAAAGCAAAAAATTTCAGAATTGCACCTTGCAATGTGGAGATATTACTGTTTGTGCATTTACAATATTCATTGATTTTTGCCATTGAAAAACGTCCAGAAATGTTTGAAGCTACTGACTGAATGAAAAGAGCTGGCATCTCACTCTCTTTGAATCTTCTTTATCATGCTAGGATTAGCAGGAAAAAGCAAAAAATTTCAGAATTGCACCTTGCAATGCGGAGAAATTACTGTTTGTGCATTTACAATATTCATTGATTTTTGCCATTGAAAAACATCATGTTATTCATATACCAGAAATGTTTGAAGCTACTGACTGAATGAAAAGAGCTGGCATCTCACTCTCTTTGAATCTTCTTTATCATGCTAAGAGGAGCAGGAAAAAGCAAAAAATTTCAGAATTGCACGTTGCAATGTGGAGATATTACTGTTTGTGCATTTACAATATTCATTGATTTTTGCCATTGAAAAACGTCCAGAAATGTTTGAAGCTACTGACTGAATGAAAGGAGCTGGCATCTCACTCTCTTTGAATCTTCTTTATCATGCTAGGATTAGCAGGAAAAAGCAAAAAATTTCAGAATTGCACCTTGCAATGCGGAGAAATTACTGTTTGTGCATTTACAATATTCATTGATTTTTGCCATTGAAAAACATCATGTTATTCATATACCAGAAATGTTTGAAGCTACTGACTGAATGAAAAGAGCTGGCATCTCACTCTCTTTGAATCTTCTTTATCATGCTAAGAGGAGCAGGAAAAAGCAAAAAATTTCAGAATTGCACGTTGCAATGTGGAGATATTACTGTTTGTGCATTTACAATATTCATTGATTTTTGCCATTGAAAAACGTCCAGAAATGTTTGAAGCTACTGACTGAATGAAAGGAGCTGGCATCTCACTCTCTTTGAATCTTCTTTATCATGCTAGGATTAGCAGGAAAAAGCAAAAAATTTCAGAATTGCACCTTGCAATGCGGAGAAATTACTGTTTGTGCATTTACAATATTCATTGATTTTTGCCATTGAAAAACATCATGTTATTCATATACCAGAAATGTTTGAAGCTACTGACTGAATGAAAAGAGCTGGCATCTCACTCTCTTTGAATCTTCTTTATCATGCTAAGAGGAGCAGGAAAAAGCAAAAAATTTCAGAATTGCACGTTGCAATGTGGAGATATTACTTTTTGTGCATTTACAATATTCATTGATTTTTGCCATTGAAAAACGTCCAGAAATGTTTGAAGCTACTGACTGAATGAAAGGAGCTGGCATCTCACTCTCTTTGAATCTTCTTTATCATGCTAGGATTAGCAGGAAAAAGCAAAAAATTTCAGAATTGCACCTTGCAATGCGGAGAAATTACTGTGTGTGCATTTACAATATTCATTGATTTTTGCCATTGAAAAACATGTTATTCATATACCAGAAATGTTTGAAGCTACTGACTGAATGAAAAGAGCTGGCATCTCACTCTCTTTGAATCTTCTTTATCATGCTAGGATTAGCAGGAAAAAGCAAAAAATTTCAGAATTGCACCTTGCAATGCGGAGAAATTACTGTTTGTGCATTTACAATATTCATTGATTTTTGCCATTGAAAAACATGTTATTCATATACCAGAAATGTTTGAAGCTACTGACTGAATGAAAAGAGCTGGCATCTCACTCTCTTTGAATCTTCTTTATCATGCCAGGATTAGCAGGAAAAAGCAAAAAATTTCAGAATTGCACGTTGCAATGTGGAGATATTACTGTTTGTGCATTTACAATATTCATTGATTTTTGCCATTGAAAAACGTCCAGAAATGTTTGAAGCTACTGACTGAATGAAAGGAGCTGGCATCTCACTCTCTTTGAATCATCTTTATCATGCTAGGATTAGCAGGAAAAAGCAAAAAATTTCAGAATTGCTCCTTGCAATGTGGAGAAATTACTGTTTGTGCATTTACAATATTCATTGATTTTTGCCATTGAAAAACATCATGTTATTCATATACCAGAAATGTTTGAAGCTACTGACTGAATGAAAAGAGCTGGCATCTCACTCTCTTTGAATCTTCTTTATCATGCCAGGATTAGCAGGAAAAAGCAAAAAATTTCAGAATTGCACGTTGCAATGTGGAGATATTACTGTTTGTGCATTTACAATATTCATTGATTTTTGCCATTGAAAAACGTCCAGAAATGTTTGAAGCTACTGACTGAATGAAAGGAGCTGGCATCTCACTCTCTTTGAATCTTCTTTATCATGCTAGGATTAGCAGGAAAAAGCAAAAAATTTCAGAATTGCACCTTGCAATGTGGAGAAATTACTGTTTGTGCATTTACAATATTCATTGATTTTTGCCATTGAAAAACATCATGTTATTCATATACCAGAAATGTTTGAAGCTACTTACTGAATGAAAAGAGCTGGCATCTCACTCTCTTTGAATCTTCTTTATCATGCCAGGATTAGCAGGAAAAAGCAAAAAATTTCAGAATTGCACGTTGCAATGTGGAGATATTACTGTTTGTGCATTTACAATATTCATTGATTTTTGCCATTGAAAAACGTCCAGAAATGTTTGAAGCTACTGACTGAATGAAAGGAGCTGGCATCTCACTCTCTTTGAATCTTCTTTATCATGCTAGGATTAGCAGGAAAAAGCAAAAAATTTCAGAATTGCACCTTGCAATGCGGAGAAATTACTGTTTGTGCATTTACAATATTCATTGATTTTTGCCATTGAAAAACATCATGTTATTCATATACCAGAAATGTTTGAAGCTACTGACTGAATGAAAAGAGCTGGCATCTCACTCTCTTTGAATCTTCTTTATCATGCCAGGATTAGCAGGAAAAAGCAAAAAATTTCAGAATTGCACGTTGCAATGTGGAGATATTACTGTTTGTGCATTTACAATATTCATTGATTTTTGCCATTGAAAAACGTCCAGAAATGTTTGAAGCTACTGACTGAATGAAAGGAGCTGGCATCTCACTCTCTTTGAATCTTCTTTATCATGCTAGGATTAGCAGGAAAAAGCAAAAAATTTCAGAATTGCACCTTGCAATGCGGAGAAATTACTGTGTGTGCATTTACAATATTCATTGATTTTTGCCATTGAAAAACATCATGTTATTCATATACCAGAAATGTTTGAAGCTACTGACTGAATGAATAGAGCTGGCATCTCACTCTCTTTGAATCTTCTTTATCATGCCAGGATTAGCAGGAAAAAGCAAAAAATTTCAGAATTGCACGTTGCAATGTGGAGATATTACTGTTTGTGCATTTACAATATTCATTGATTTTTGCCATTGAAAAACATATTATTCATATACCAGAAATGTTTGAAGCTACTGACTGAATGAAAAGAGCTGGCATCTCACTCTCTTTGAATCTTCTTTATCATGCCAGGATTAGCAGGAAAAAGCAAAAAATTTCAGAATTGCACCTTGCAATATGGAGATATTACTGTTTGTGCATTTACAATATTCATTGATTTTTGCCATTGAAAAACGTCCAGAAATGTTTGAAGCTACTGACTGAATGAAAGGAGCTGGCATCTCACTCTCTTTGAATCTTCTTTATCATGCTAGGACTAGCAGGAAAAAGCAAAAAATTTCAGAATTGCACCTTGCAATGCGGAGAAATTACTGTTTGTGCATTTACAATATTCATTGATTTTTGCCATTGAAAAACATGTTATTCATATACCAGAAATGTTTGAAGCTACTGACTGAATGAAAAGAGCTGGCATCTCACTCTCTTTGAATCTTCTTTATCATGCCAGGATTAGCAGGAAAAAGCAAAAAATTTCAGAATTGCACGTTGCAATGTGGAGATATTACTGTTTGTGCATTTACAATATTCATTGATTTTTGCCATTGAAAAACATGTTATTCATATACCAGAAATGTTTGAAGCTACTGACTGAATGAAAAGAGCTGGCATCTCACTCTCTTTGAATCTTCTTTATCATGCCAGGATTAGCAGGAAAAAGCAAAAAATTTCAGAATTACACGTTGCAATGTGGAGATATTACTGTTTGTGCATTTACAATATTCATTGATTTTTGCCATTGAAAAACGTCCAGAAATGTTTGAAGCTACTGACTGAATGAAAAGAGCTGGCATCTCACTCTCTTTGAATCTTCTTTATCATGCTAAGAGGAGCAGAAAAAAGCAAAAAATTTCAGAATTGCACGTTGCAATGTGGAGATATTACTGTTTGTGCATTTACAATATTCATTGATTTTTGCCATTGAAAAACATGTTATTCATATACCAGAAATGTTTGAAGCTACTGACTGAATGAAAAGAGCTGGCATCTCACTCTCTTTGAATCTTCTTTATCATGCCAGGATTAGCAGGAAAAAGCAAAAAATTTCAGAATTGCACCTTGCAATGTGGAGATATTACTGTTTGTGCATTTACAATATTCATTGATTTTTGCCATTGAAAAACGTCCAGAAATGTTTGAAGCTACTGACTGAATGAAAAGAGCTGGCATCTCACTCTCTTTGAATCTTCTTTATCATGCTAGGATTAGCAGGAAAAAGCAAAAAATTTCAGAATTGCACCTTGCAATGCGGAGAAATTACTGTTTGTGCATTTACAATATTCATTCATTTTTGCCATTGAAAAACATGTTATTCATATACCAGAAATGTTTGAAGCTACTGACTGAATGAAAAGAGCTGGCATCTCACTCTCTTTGAATCTTCTTTATCATGCCAGGATTAGCAGGAAAAAGCAAAAAGTTTCAGAATTGCACCTTGCAATGTGGAGATATTACTGTTTGTGCATTTACAATATTCATTGATTTTTGCCATTGAAAAACGTCCAGAAATGTTTGAAGCTACTGACTGAATGAAAAGAGCTGGCATCTCACTCTCTTTGAATCTTCTTTATCATGCTAAGAGGAGCAGGAAAAAGCAAAAAATTTCAGAATTGCACGTTGCAATGTGGAGATATTACTGTTTGTGCATTTACAATATTCATTGATTTTTGCCATTGAAAAACATGTTATTCATATACCAGAAATGTTTGAAGCTACTGACTGAATGAAAAGAGCTGGCATCTCACTCTCTTTGAATCTTCTTTATCATGCCAGGATTAGCAGGAAAAAGCAAAAAATTTCAGAATTGCACGTTGCAATGTGGAGATATTACTGTTTGTGCATTTACAATATTCATTGATTTTTGCCATTGAAAAACGTCCAGAAATGTTTGAAGCTACTGACTGAATGAAAGGAGCTGGCATCTCACTCTCTTTGAATCTTCTTTATCATGCTAGGATTAGCAGGAAAAAGCAAAAAATTTCAGAATTGCACCTTGCAATGCGGAGAAATTACTGTTTGTGCATTTACAATATTCATTGATTTTTGCCATTGAAAAACATCATGTTATTCATATACCAGAAATGTTTGAAGCTACTGACTGAATGAAAAGAGCTGGCATCTCACTCTCTTTGAATCTTCTTTATCATGCTAAGAGGAGCAGGAAAAAGCAAAAAATTTCAGAATTGCACGTTGCAATGTGGAGATATTACTGTTTGTGCATTTCCAATATTCATTGATTTTTGCCATTGAAAAACGTCCAGAAATGTTTGAAGCTACTGACTGAATGAAAAGAGCTGGCATCTCACTCTCTTTGAATCTTCTTTATCATGCCAGGATTAGCAGGAAAAAGCAAAAAATTTCAGAATTGCACGTTGCAATGTGGAGATATTACTGTTTGTGCATTTACAATATTCATTGATTTTTGCCATTGAAAAACATGTTATTCATATACCAGAAATGTTTGAAGCTACTGACTGAATGAAAAGAGCTGGCATCTCACTCTCTTTGAATCTTCTTTATCATGCCAGGATTAGCAGGAAAAAGCAAAAAATTTCAGAATTGCACCTTGCAATGTGGAGATATTACTGTTTGTGCATTTACAATATTCATTGATTTTTGCCATTGAAAAACGTCCAGAAATGTTTGAAGCTACTGACTGAATGAAAGGAGCTGGCATCTCACTCTCTTTGAATCTTCTTTATCATGCTAGGACTAGCAGGAAAAAGCAAAAAATTTCAGAATTGCACCTTGCAATGCGGAGAAATTACTGTTTGTGCATTTACAATATTCATTGATTTTTGCCATTGAAAAACATGTTATTCATTTAACCAGAAATGTTTGAAGCTACTGAATGAATGAAAAGAGCTGGCATCTCACTCTCTTTGAATCTTCTTTATCATGCCAGGATTAGCAGGAAAAAGCAAAAAATTTCAGAATTGCACCTTGCAATGTGGAGATATTACTGTTTGTGCATTTACAATATTCATTGATTTTTGCCATTGAAAAACGTCCAGAAATGTTTGAAGCTACTGACTGAATGAAAAGAGCTGGCATCTCACTCTCTTTGAATCTTCTTTATCATGCTAAGAGGAGCAGGAAAAAGCAAAAAATTTCAGAATTGCACGTTGCAATGTGGAGATATTACTGTTTGTGCATTTACAATATTCATTGATTTTTGCCATTGAAAAACATGTTATTCATATACCAGAAATGTTTGAAGCTACTGACTGAATGAAAAGAGCTGGCATCTCACTCTCTTTGAATCTTCTTTTTCATGCCAGGATTAGCAGGAAAAAGCAAAAAATTTCAGAATTGCACGTTGCAATGTGGAGATATTACTGTTTGTGCATTTACAATATTCATTGATTTTTGCCATTGAAAAACATCATGTTATTCATATACCAGAAATGTTTGAAGCTACTGACTGAATGAAAAGAGCTGGCATCTCACTCTCTTTGAATCTTCTTTATCATGCTAAGAGGAGCAGGAAAAAGCAAAAAATTTCAGAATTGCACGTTGCAATGTGGAGATATTACTGTTTGTGCATTTACAATATTCATTGATTTTTGCCATTGAAAAACGTCCAGAAATGTTTGAAGCTACTGACTGAATGAAAGGAGCTGGCATCTCACTCTCTTTGAATCTTCTTTATCATGCTAGGATTAGCAGGAAAAAGCAAAAAATTTAAGAATTGCACCTTGCAATGCGGAGAAATTACTGTGTGCATTTACAATATTCATTGATTTTTGCCATTGAAAAACATGTTATTCATATACCAGAAATGTTTGAAGCTACTGACTTAATGAAAAGAGCTGGCATCTCACTCTCTTTGAATCTTCTTTATCATGCTAGGATTAGCAGGAAAAAGCAAAAAATTTCAGAATTGCACCTTGCAATGCGGAGAAATTACTGTTTGTGCATTTACAATATTCATTGATTTTTGCCATTGAAAAACATGTTATTCATATACCAGAAATGTTTGAAGCTACTGACTGAATGAAAAGAGCTGGCATCTCACTCTCTTTGAATCTTCTTTATCATGCCAGGATTAGCAGGAAAAAGCAAAAAATTTCAGAATTACACGTTGCAATGTGGAGATATTACTGTTTGTGCATTTACAATATTCATTGATTTTTGCCATTGAAAAACGTCCAGAAATGTTTGAAGCTACTGACTGAATGAAAAGAGCTGGCATCTCACTCTCTTTGAATCTTCTTTATCATGCTAAGAGGAGCAGGAAAAAGCAAAAAATTTCAGAATTGCACGTTGCAATGTGGAGATATTACTGTTTGTGCATTTACAATATTCATTGATTTTTGCCATTGAAAAACATGTTATTCATATACCAGAAATGTTTGAAGCTACTGACTGAATGAAAAGAGCTGGCATCTCACTCTCTTTGAATCTTCTTTATCATGCCAGGATTAGCAGGAAAAAGCAAAAAATTTCAGAATTGCACCTTGCAATGTGGAGATATTACTGTTTGTGCATTTACAATATTCATTGATTTTTGCCATTGAAAAACGTCCAGAAATGTTTGAAGCTACTGACTGAATGAAAAGAGCTGGCATCTCACTCTCTTTGAATCTTCTTTATCATGCTAGGATTAGCAGGAAAAAGCAAAAAATTTCAGAATTGCACCTTGCAATGCGGAGAAATTACTGTTTGTGCATTTACAATATTCATTGATTTTTGCCATTGAAAAGCATGTTATTCATATACCAGAAATGTTTGAAGCTACTGACTGAATGAAAAGAGCTGGCATCTCACTCTCTTTGAATCTTCTTTATCATGCCAGGATTAGCAGGAAAAAGCAAAAAGTTTCAGAATTGCACCTTGCAATGTGGAGATATTACTGTTTGTGCATTTACAATATTCATTGATTTTTGCCATTGAAAAACGTCCAGAAATGTTTGAAGCTACTGACTGAATGAAAAGAGCTGGCATCTCACTCTCTTTGAATCTTCTTTATCATGCTAAGAGGAGCAGGAAAAAGCAAAAAATTTCAGAATTGCACGTTGCAATGTGGAGATATTACTGTTTGTGCATTTACAATATTCATTGATTTTTGCCATTGAAAAACATGTTATTCATATACCAGAAATGTTTGAAGCTACTGACTGAATGAAAAGAGCTGGCATCTCACTCTCTTTGAATCTTCTTTATCATGCCAGGATTAGCAGGAAAAAGCAAAAAATTTCAGAATTGCACGTTGCAATGTGGAGATATTACTGTTTGTGCATTTACAATATTCATTGATTTTTGCCATTGAAAAACGTCCAGAAATGTTTGAAGCTACTGACTGAATGAAAGGAGCTGGCATCTCACTCTCTTTGAATCTTCTTTATCATGCTAGGATTAGCAGGAAAAAGCAAAAAATTTCAGAATTGCACCTTGCAATGCGGAGAAATTACTGTTTGTGCATTTACAATATTCATTGATTTTTGCCAATGAAAAACATCATGTTATTCATATACCAGAAATGTTTGAAGCTACTGACTTAATGAAAAGAGCTGGCATCTCACTCTCTTTGAATCTTCTTTATCATGCTAGGATTAGCAGGAAAAAGCAAAAAATTTCAGAATTGCACCTTGCAATGCGGAGAAATTACTGTTTGTGCATTTACAATATTCATTGATTTTTGCCATTGAAAAACATGTTATTCATATACCAGAAATGTTTGAAGCTACTGACTGAATGAAAAGAGCTGGCATCTCACTCTCTTTGAATCTTCTTTATCATGCCAGGATTAGCAGGAAAAAGCAAAAAATTTCAGAATTACACGTTGCAATGTGGAGATATTACTGTTTGTGCATTTACAATATTCATTGATTTTTGCCATTGAAAAACATCCAGAAATGTTTGAAGCTACTGACTGAATGAAAAGAGCTGGCATCTCACTCTCTTTGAATCTTCTTTATCATGCTAAGAGGAGCAGGAAAAAGCAAAAAATTTCAGAATTGCACGTTGCAATGTGGAGATATTACTGTTTGTGCATTTACAATATTCATTGATTTTTGCCATTGAAAAACATGTTATTCATATACCAGAAATGTTTGAAGCTACTGACTGAATGAAAAGAGCTGGCATCTCACTCTCTTTGAATCTTCTTTATCATGCCAGGATTAGCAGGAAAAAGCAAAAAATTTCAGAATTGCACCTTGCAATGTGGAGATATTACTGTTTGTGCATTTACAATATTCATTGATTTTTGCCATTGAAAAACGTCCAGAAATGTTTGAAGCTACTGACTGAATGAAAAGAGCTGGCATCTCACTCTCTTTGAATCTTCTTTATCATGCTAGGATTAGCAGGAAAAAGCAAAAAATTTCAGAATTGCACCTTGCAATGCGGAGAAATTACTGTTTGTGCATTTACAATATTCATTCATTTTTGCCATTGAAAAACATGTTATTCATATACCAGAAATGTTTGAAGCTACTGACTGAATGAAAAGAGCTGGCATCTCACTCTCTTTGAATCTTCTTTATCATGCCAGGATTAGCAGGAAAAAGCAAAAAGTTTCAGAATTGCACCTTGCAATGTGGAGATATTACTGTTTGTGCATTTACAATATTCATTGATTTTTGCCATTGAAAAACGTCCAGAAATGTTTGAAGCTACTGACTGAATGAAAAGAGCTGGCATCTCACTCTCTTTGAATCTTCTTTATCATGCTAAGAGGAGCAGGAAAAAGCAAAAAATTTCAGAATTGCACGTTGCAATGTGGAGATATTACTGTTTGTGCATTTACAATATTCATTGATTTTTGCCATTGAAAAACATGTTATTCATATACCAGAAATGTTTGAAGCTACTGACTGAATGAAAAGAGCTGGCATCTCACTCTCTTTGAATCTTCTTTATCATGCCAGGATTAGCAGGAAAAAGCAAAAAATTTCAGAATTGCACGTTGCAATGTGGAGATATTACTGTTTGTGCATTTACAATATTCATTGATTTTTGCCATTGAAAAACGTCCAGAAATGTTTGAAGCTACTGACTGAATGAAAGGAGCTGGCATCTCACTCTCTTTGAATCTTCTTTATCATGCTAGGATTAGCAGGAAAAAGCAAAAAATTTCAGAATTGCACCTTGCAATGCGGAGAAATTACTGTTTGTGCATTTACAATATTCATTGATTTTTGCCATTGAAAAACATCATGTTATTCATATACCAGAAATGTTTGAAGCTACTGACTGAATGAAAAGAGCTGGCATCTCACTCTCTTTGAATCTTCTTTATCATGCTAAGAGGAGCAGGAAAAAGCAAAAAATTTCAGAATTGCACGTTGCAATGTGGAGATATTACTGTTTGTGCATTTCCAATATTCATTGATTTTTGCCATTGAAAAACGTCCAGAAATGTTTGAAGCTACTGACTGAATGAAAAGAGCTGGCATCTCACTCTCTTTGAATCTTCTTTATCATGCCAGGATTAGCAGGAAAAAGCAAAAAATTTCAGAATTGCACGTTGCAATGTGGAGATATTACTGTTTGTGCATTTACAATATTCATTGATTTTTGCCATTGAAAAACATGTTATTCATATACCAGAAATGTTTGAAGCTACTGACTGAATGAAAAGAGCTGGCATCTCACTCTCTTTGAATCTTCTTTATCATGCCAGGATTAGCAGGAAAAAGCAAAAAATTTCAGAATTGCACCTTGCAATGTGGAGATATTACTGTTTGTGCATTTACAATATTCATTGATTTTTGCCATTGAAAAACGTCCAGAAATGTTTGAAGCTACTGACTGAATGAAAGGAGCTGGCATCTCACTCTCTTTGAATCTTCTTTATCATGCTAGGACTAGCAGGAAAAAGCAAAAAATTTCAGAATTGCACCTTGCAATGCGGAGAAATTACTGTTTGTGCATTTACAATATTCATTGATTTTTGCCATTGAAAAACATGTTATTCATTTAACCAGAAATGTTTGAAGCTACTGAATGAATGAAAAGAGTTGGCATCTCACTCTCTTTGAATCTTCTTTATCATGCCAGGATTAGCAGGAAAAAGCAAAAAATTTCAGAATTGCACCTTGCAATGTGGAGATATTACTGTTTGTGCATTTACAATATTCATTGATTTTTGCCATTGAAAAACGTCCAGAAATGTTTGAAGCTACTGACTGAATGAAAAGAGCTGGCATCTCACTCTCTTTGAATCTTCTTTATCATGCTAAGAGGAGCAGGAAAAAGCAAAAAATTTCAGAATTGCACGTTGCAATGTGGAGATATTACTGTTTGTGCATTTACAATATTCATTGATTTTTGCCATTGAAAAACATGTTATTCATATACCAGAAATGTTTGAAGCTACTGACTGAATGAAAAGAGCTGGCATCTCACTCTCTTTGAATCTTCTTTTTCATGCCAGGATTAGCAGGAAAAAGCAAAAAATTTCAGAATTGCACGTTGCAATGTGGAGATATTACTGTTTGTGCATTTACAATATTCATTGATTTTTGCCATTGAAAAACATCATGTTATTCATATACCAGAAATGTTTGAAGCTACTGACTGAATGAAAAGAGCTGGCATCTCACTCTCTTTGAATCTTCTTTATCATGCTAAGAGGAGCAGGAAAAAGCAAAAAATTTCAGAATTGCACGTTGCAATGTGGAGATATTACTGTTTGTGCATTTACAATATTCATTGATTTTTGCCATTGAAAAACGTCCAGAAATGTTTGAAGCTACTGACTGAATGAAAGGAGCTGGCATCTCACTCTCTTTGAATCTTCTTTATCATGCTAGGATTAGCAGGAAAAAGCAAAAAATTTAAGAATTGCACCTTGCAATGCGGAGAAATTACTGTGTGCATTTACAATATTCATTGATTTTTTCCATTGAAAAACATGTTATTCATATACCAGAAATGTTTGAAGCTACTGACTGAATGAAAAGAGCTGGCATCTCACTCTCTTTGAATCTTCTTTATCATGCTAGGATTAGCAGGAAAAAGCAAAAAATTTCAGAATTGCACCTTGCAATGCGGAGAAATTACTGTTTGTGCATTTACAATATTCATTGATTTTTGCCATTGAAAAACATGTTATTCATATACCAGAAATGTTTGAAGCTACTGACTGAATGAAAAGAGCTGGCATCTCACTCTCTTTGAATCTTCTTTATCATGCCAGGATTAGCAGGAAAAAGCAAAAAATTTCAGAATTACACGTTGCAATGTGGAGATATTACTGTTTGTGCATTTACAATATTCATTGATTTTTGCCATTGAAAAACGTCCAGAAATGTTTGAAGCTACTGACTGAATGAAAAGAGCTGGCATCTCACTCTCTTTGAATCTTCTTTATCATGCTAAGAGGAGCAGGAAAAAGCAAAAAATTTCAGAATTGCACGTTGCAATGTGGAGATATTACTGTTTGTGCATTTACAATATTCATTGATTTTTGCCATTGAAAAACATGTTATTCATATACCAGAAATGTTTGAAGCTACTGACTGAATGAAAAGAGCTGGCATCTCACTCTCTTTGAATCTTCTTTATCATGCCAGGATTAGCAGGAAAAAGCAAAAAATTTCAGAATTGCACCTTGCAATGTGGAGATATTACTGTTTGTGCATTTACAATATTCATTGATTTTTGCCATTGAAAAACGTCCAGAAATGTTTGAAGCTACTGACTGAATGAAAAGAGCTGGCATCTCACTCTCTTTGAATCTTCTTTATCATGCTAGGATTAGCAGGAAAAAGCAAAAAATTTCAGAATTGCACCTTGCAATGCGGAGAAATTACTGTTTGTGCATTTACAATATTCATTGATTTTTGCCATTGAAAAACATGTTATTCATATACCAGAAATGTTTGAAGCTACTGACTGAATGAAAAGAGCTGGCATCTCACTCTCTTTGAATCTTCTTTATCATGCCAGGATTAGCAGGAAAAAGCAAAAAGTTTCAGAATTGCACCTTGCAATGTGGAGATATTACTGTTTGTGCATTTACAATATTCATTGATTTTTGCCATTGAAAAACGTCCAGAAATGTTTGAAGCTACTGACTGAATGAAAAGAGCTGGCATCTCACTCTCTTTGAATCTTCTTTATCATGCTAAGAGGAGCAGGAAAAAGCAAAAAATTTCAGAATTGCACGTTGCAATGTGGAGATATTACTGTTTGTGCATTTACAATATTCATTGATTTTTGCCATTGAAAAACATGTTATTCATATACCAGAAATGTTTGAAGCTACTGACTGAATGAAAAGAGCTGGCATCTCACTCTCTTTGAATCTTCTTTATCATGCCAGGATTAGCAGGAAAAAGCAAAAAATTTCAGAATTGCACGTTGCAATGTGGAGATATTACTGTTTGTGCATTTACAATATTCATTGATTTTTGCCATTGAAAAACGTCCAGAAATGTTTGAAGCTACTGACTGAATGAAAGGAGCTGGCATCTCACTCTCTTTGAATCTTCTTTATCATGCTAGGATTAGCAGGAAAAAGCAAAAAATTTCAGAATTGCACGTTGCAATGTGGAGATATTACTGTTTGTGCATTTACAATATTCATTGATTTTTGCCATTGAAAAACATGTTATTCATATACCAGAAATGTTTGAAGCTACTGACTGAATGAAAAGAGCTGGCATCTCACTCTCTTTGAATCTTCTTTATCATGCCAGGATTAGCAGGAAAAAGCAAAAAATTTCAGAATTGCACGTTGCAATGTGGAGATATTACTGTTTGTGCATTTACAATATTCATTGATTTTTGCCATTGAAAAACGTCCAGAAATGTTTGAAGCTACTGACTGAATGAAAGGAGCTGGCATCTCACTCTCTTTGAATCTTCTTTATCATGCTAGGATTAGCAGGAAAAAGCAAAAAATTTCAGAATTGCACCTTGCAATGCGGAGAAATTACTGTTTGTGCATTTACAATATTCATTGATTTTTGCCATTGAAAAACATCATGTTATTCATATACCAGAAATGTTTGAAGCTACTGACTGAATGAAAAGAGCTGGCATCTCACTCTCTTTGAATCTTCTTTATCATGCTAAGAGGAGCAGGAAAAAGCAAAAAATTTCAGAATTGCACGTTGCAATGTGGAGATATTACTGTTTGTGCATTTCCAATATTCATTGATTTTTGCCATTGAAAAACGTCCAGAAATGTTTGAAGCTACTGACTGAATGAAAAGAGCTGGCATCTCACTCTCTTTGAATCTTCTTTATCATGCCAGGATTAGCAGGAAAAAGCAAAAAATTTCAGAATTGCACGTTGCAATGTGGAGATATTACTGTTTGTGCATTTACAATATTCATTGATTTTTGCCATTGAAAAACATGTTATTCATATACCAGAAATGTTTGAAGCTACTGACTGAATGAAAAGAGCTGGCATCTCACTCTCTTTGAATCTTCTTTATCATGCCAGGATTAGCAGGAAAAAGCAAAAAATTTCAGAATTGCACCTTGCAATGTGGAGATATTACTGTTTGTGCATTTACAATATTCATTGATTTTTGCCATTGAAAAACGTCCAGAAATGTTTGAAGCTACTGACTGAATGAAAGGAGCTGGCATCTCACTCTCTTTGAATCTTCTTTATCATGCTAGGACTAGCAGGAAAAAGCAAAAAATTTCAGAATTGCACCTTGCAATGCGGAGAAATTACTGTTTGTGCATTTACAATATTCATTGATTTTTGCCATTGAAAAACATGTTATTCATTTAACCAGAAATGTTTGAAGCTACTGAATGAATGAAAAGAGCTGGCATCTCACTCTCTTTGAATCTTCTTTATCATGCCAGGATTAGCAGGAAAAAGCAAAAAATTTCAGAATTGCACCTTGCAATGTGGAGATATTACTGTTTGTGCATTTACAATATTCATTGATTTTTGCCATTGAAAAACGTCCAGAAATGTTTGAAGCTACTGACTGAATGAAAAGAGCTGGCATCTCACTCTCTTTGAATCTTCTTTATCATGCTAAGAGGAGCAGGAAAAAGCAAAAAATTTCAGAATTGCACGTTGCAATGTGGAGATATTACTGTTTGTGCATTTACAATATTCATTGATTTTTGCCATTGAAAAACATGTTATTCATATACCAGAAATGTTTGAAGCTACTGACTGAATGAAAAGAGCTGGCATCTCACTCTCTTTGAATCTTCTTTTTCATGCCAGGATTAGCAGGAAAAAGCAAAAAATTTCAGAATTGCACGTTGCAATGTGGAGATATTACTGTTTGTGCATTTACAATATTCATTGATTTTTGCCATTGAAAAACATCATGTTATTCATATACCAGAAATGTTTGAAGCTACTGACTGAATGAAAAGAGCTGGCATCTCACTCTCTTTGAATCTTCTTTATCATGCTAAGAGGAGCAGGAAAAAGCAAAAAATTTCAGAATTGCACGTTGCAATGTGGAGATATTACTGTTTGTGCATTTACAATATTCATTGATTTTTGCCATTGAAAAACGTCCAGAAATGTTTGAAGCTACTGACTGAATGAAAGGAGCTGGCATCTCACTCTCTTTGAATCTTCTTTATCATGCTAGGATTAGCAGGAAAAAGCAAAAAATTTAAGAATTGCACCTTGCAATGCGGAGAAATTACTGTGTGCATTTACAATATTCATTGATTTTTTCCATTGAAAAACATGTTATTCATATACCAGAAATGTTTGAAGCTACTGACTGAATGAAAAGAGCTGGCATCTCACTCTCTTTGAATCTTCTTTATCATGCTAGGATTAGCAGGAAAAAGCAAAAAATTTCAGAATTGCACCTTGCAATGCGGAGAAATTACTGTTTGTGCATTTACAATATTCATTGATTTTTGCCATTGAAAAACATGTTATTCATATACCAGAAATGTTTGAAGCTACTGACTGAATGAAAAGAGCTGGCATCTCACTCTCTTTGAATCTTCTTTATCATGCCAGGATTAGCAGGAAAAAGCAAAAAATTTCAGAATTACACGTTGCAATGTGGAGATATTACTGTTTGTGCATTTACAATATTCATTGATTTTTGCCATTGAAAAACGTCCAGAAATGTTTGAAGCTACTGACTGAATGAAAAGAGCTGGCATCTCACTCTCTTTGAATCTTCTTTATCATGCTAAGAGGAGCAGGAAAAAGCAAAAAATTTCAGAATTGCACGTTGCAATGTGGAGATATTACTGTTTGTGCATTTACAATATTCATTGATTTTTGCCATTGAAAAACATGTTATTCATATACCAGAAATGTTTGAAGCTACTGACTGAATGAAAAGAGCTGGCATCTCACTCTCTTTGAATCTTCTTTATCATGCCAGGATTAGCAGGAAAAAGCAAAAAATTTCAGAATTGCACCTTGCAATGTGGAGATATTACTGTTTGTGCATTTACAATATTCATTGATTTTTGCCATTGAAAAACGTCCAGAAATGTTTGAAGCTACTGACTGAATGAAAAGAGCTGGCATCTCACTCTCTTTGAATCTTCTTTATCATGCTAGGATTAGCAGGAAAAAGCAAAAAATTTCAGAATTGCACCTTGCAATGCGGAGAAATTACTGTTTGTGCATTTACAATATTCATTGATTTTTGCCATTGAAAAACATGTTATTCATATACCAGAAATGTTTGAAGCTACTGACTGAATGAAAAGAGCTGGCATCTCACTCTCTTTGAATCTTCTTTATCATGCCAGGATTAGCAGGAAAAAGCAAAAAGTTTCAGAATTGCACCTTGCAATGTGGAGATATTACTGTTTGTGCATTTACAATATTCATTGATTTTTGCCATTGAAAAACGTCCAGAAATGTTTGAAGCTACTGACTGAATGAAAAGAGCTGGCATCTCACTCTCTTTGAATCTTCTTTATCATGCTAAGAGGAGCAGGAAAAAGCAAAAAATTTCAGAATTGCACGTTGCAATGTGGAGATATTACTGTTTGTGCATTTACAATATTCATTGATTTTTGCCATTGAAAAACATGTTATTCATATACCAGAAATGTTTGAAGCTACTGACTGAATGAAAAGAGCTGGCATCTCACTCTCTTTGAATCTTCTTTATCATGCCAGGATTAGCAGGAAAAAGCAAAAAATTTCAGAATTGCACGTTGCAATGTGGAGATATTACTGTTTGTGCATTTACAATATTCATTGATTTTTGCCATTGAAAAACGTCCAGAAATGTTTGAAGCTACTGACTGAATGAAAGGAGCTGGCATCTCACTCTCTTTGAATCTTCTTTATCATGCTAGGATTAGCAGGAAAAAGCAAAAAATTTCAGAATTGCACCTTGCAATGCGGAGAAATTACTGTTTGTGCATTTACAATATTCATTGATTTTTGCCATTGAAAAACATCATGTTATTCATATACCAGAAATGTTTGAAGCTACTGACTGAATGAAAAGAGCTGGCATCTCACTCTCTTTGAATCTTCTTTATCATGCTAAGAGGAGCAGGAAAAAGCAAAAAATTTCAGAATTGCACGTTGCAATGTGGAGATATTACTGTTTGTGCATTTACAATATTCATTGATTTTTGCCATTGAAAAACGTCCAGAAATGTTTGAAGCTACTGACTGAATGAAAGGAGCTGGCATCTCACTCTCTTTGCATCTTCTTTATCATACTAGGATTAGCAGGAAAAAGCAAAAAATTTCAGAATTGCACCTTGCAATGCGGAGAAATTACTGTTTGTGCATTTACAATATTCATTGATTTTTGCTATTGAAAAACATCATGTTATTCATATACCAGAAATGTTTGAAGCTACTGACTGAATGAAAAGAGCTGGCATCTCACTCTCTTTGAATCTTCTTTATCATGCTAAGAGGAGCAGGAAAAGCAAAAAATTTCAGAATTGCACGTTGCAATGTGGAGATATTACTTTTTGTGCATTTACAATATTCATTGATTTTTGCCATTGAAAAACGTCCAGAAATGTTTGAAGCTACTGACTGAATGAAAGGAGCTGGCATCTCACTCTCTTTGAATCTTCTTTATCATGCTAGGATTAGCAGGAAAAAGCAAAAAATTTCAGAATTGCACCTTGCAATGCGGAGAAATTACTGTGTGTGCATTTACAATATTCATTGATTTTTGCCATTGAAAAACATGTTATTCATATACCAGAAATGTTTGAAGCTACTGACTGAATGAAAAGAGCTGACATCTCACTCTCTTTGAATCTTCTTTATCATGCTAGGATTAGCAGGAAAAAGCAAAAAATTTCAGAATTGCACCTTGCAATGCGGAGAAATTACTGTTTGTGCATTTACAATATTCATTGATTTTTGCCATTGAAAAACATGTTATTCATATACCAGAAATGTTTGAAGCTACTGACTGAATGAAAAGAGCTGGCATCTCACTCTCTTTGAATCTTCTTTATCATGCCAGGATTAGCAGGAAAAAGCAAAAAATTTCAGAATTGCACGTTGCAATGTGGAGATATTACTGTTTGTGCATTTACAATATTCATTGATTTTTGCCATTGAAAAACGTCCAGAAATGTTTGAAGCTACTGACTGAATGAAAGGAGCTGGCATCTCACTCTCTTTGAATCTTCTTTATCATGCTAGGATTAGCAGGAAAAAGCAAAAAATTTCAGAATTGCACCTTGCAATGTGGAGAAATTACTGTTTGTGCATTTACAATATTCATTGATTTTTGCCATTGAAAAACATCATGTTATTCATATACCAGAAATGTTTGAAGCTACTGACTGAATGAAAAGAGCTGGCATCTCACTCTCTTTGAATCTTCTTTATCATGCCAGGATTAGCAGGAAAAAGCAAAAAATTTCAGAATTGCACGTTGCAATGTGGAGATATTACTGTTTGTGCATTTACAATATTCATTGATTTTTGCCATTGAAAAACGTCCAGAAATGTTTGAAGCTACTGACTGAATGAAAAGAGCTGGCATCTCACTCTCTTTGAATCTTCTTTATCATGCTAGGATTAGCAGGAAAAAGCAAAAAATTTCAGAATTGCACCTTGCAATGCGGAGAAATTACTGTTTGTGCATTTACAATATTCATTGATTTTTGCCATTGAAAAACATCATGTTATTCATATACCAGAAATGTTTGAAGCTACTGACTGAATGAAAAGAGCTGGCATCTCACTCTCTTTGAATCTTCTTTATCATGCCAGGATTAGCAGGAAAAAGCAAAAAATTTCAGAATTGCACGTTGCAATGTGGAGATATTACTGTTTGTGCATTTACAATATTCATTGATTTTTGCCATTGAAAAACGTCCAGAAATGTTTGAAGCTACTGACTGAATGAAAGGAGCTGGCATCTCACTCTCTTTGAATCTTCTTTATCATGCTAGGATTAGCAGGAAAAAGCAAAAAATTTCAGAATTGCACCTTGCAATGCGGAGAAATTACTGTGTGTGCATTTACAATATTCATTGATTTTTGCCATTGAAAAACATCATGTTATTCATATACCAGAAATGTTTGAAGCTACTGACTGAATGAAAAGAGCTGGCATCTCACTCTCTTTGAATCTTCTTTATCATGCCAGGATTAGCAGGAAAAAGCAAAAAATTTCAGAATTGCACCTTGCAATGTGGAGATATTACTGTTTGTGCATTTACAATATTCATTGATTTTTGCCATTGAAAAACGTCCAGAAATGTTTGAAGCTACTGACTGAATGAAAGGAGCTGGCATCTCAATCTCTTTGAATCTTCTTTATCATGCTAGGACTAGCAGGAAAAAGCAAAAAATTTCAGAATTGCACCTTGCAATGCGGAGAAATTACTGTTTGTGCATTTACAATATTCATTGATTTTTGCCATTGAAAAACATGTTATTCATATACCAGAAATGTTTGAAGCTACTGACTGAATGAAAAGAGCTGGCATCTCACTCTCTTTGAATCTTCTTTATCATGCCAGGATTAGCAGGAAAAAGCAAAAAATTTCAGAATTGCACCTTGCAATGTGGAGATATTACTGTTTGTGCATTTACAATATTCATTGATTTTTGCCATTGAAAAACGTCCAGAAATGTTTGAAGCTACTGACTGAATGAAAAGAGCTGGCATCTCACTCTCTTTGAATCTTCTTTATCATGCTAAGAGGAGCAGGAAAAAGCAAAAAATTTCAGAATTGCACGTTGCAATGTGGAGATATTACTGTTTGTGCATTTACAATATTCATTGATTTTTGCCATTGAAAAACATGTTATTCATATACCAGAAATGTTTGAAGCTACTGACTGAATGAAAAGAGCTGGCATCTCACTCTCTTTGAATCTTCTTTTTCATGCCAGGATTAGCAGGAAAAAGCAAAAAATTTCAGAATTGCACGTTGCAATGTGGAGATATTACTGTTTGTGCATTTACAATATTCATTGATTTTTGCCATTGAAAAACATCATGTTATTCATATACCAGAAATGTTTGAAGCTACTGACTGAATGAAAAGAGCTGGCATCTCACTCTCTTTGAATCTTCTTTATCATGCTAAGAGGAGCAGGAAAAAGCAAAAAATTTCAGAATTGCACGTTGCAATGTGGAGATATTACTGTTTGTGCATTTACAATATTCATTGATTTTTGCCATTGAAAAACGTCCAGAAATGTTTGAAGCTACTGACTGAATGAAAGGAGCTGGCATCTCACTCTCTTTGAATCTTCTTTATCATGCTAGGATTAGCAGGAAAAAGCAAAAAATTTCAGAATTGCACCTTGCAATGCGGAGAAATTACTGTTTGTGCATTTACAATATTCATTGATTTTTGCCATTGAAAAACATCATGTTATTCATATACCAGAAATGTTTGAAGCTACTGACTGAATGAAAAGAGCTGGCATCTCACTCTCTTTGAATCTTCTTTATCATGCTAAGAGGAGCAGGAAAAAGCAAAAAATGTCAGAATTGCACGTTGCAATGTGGAGATATTACTGTTTGTGCATTTACAATATTCATTGATTTTTGCCATTGAAAAACGTCCAGAAATGTTTGAAGCTACTGACTGAATGAAAGGAGCTGGCATCTCACTCTCTTTGAATCTTCTTTATCATGCTAGGATTAGCAGGAAAAAGCAAAAAATTTCAGAATTGCACCTTGCAATGCGGAGAAATTACTGTGTGTGCATTTACAATATTCATTGATTTTTGCCATTGAAAAACATGTTATTCATATACCAGAAATGTTTGAAGCTACTGACTGAATGAAAAGAGCTGGCATCTCACTCTCTTTGAATCTTCTTTATCATGCTAAGAGGAGCAGGAAAAAGCAAAAAATGTCAGAATTACACGTTGCAATGTGGAGATATTACTGTTTGTGCATTTACAATATTCATTGATTTTTGCCATTGAAAAACGTCCAGAAATGTTTGAAGCTACTGACTGAATGAAAAGAGCTGGCATCTCACTCTCTTTGAATCTTCTTTATCATGCTAGGATTAGCAGGAAAAAGCAAAAAATTTCAGAATTGCACCTTGCAATGCGGAGAAATTACTGTGTGTGCATTTACAATATTCATTGATTTTTGCCATTGAAAAACATGTTATTCATATACCAGAAATGTTTGAAGCTACTGACTGAATGAAAAGAGCTGGCATCTCACTCTCTTTGAATCTTCTTTATCATGCTAGGATTAGCAGGAAAAAGCAAAAAATTTCAGAATTGCACCTTGCAATGCGGAGAAATTACTGTTTGTGCATTTACAATATTCATTGATTTTTGCCATTGAAAAACATGTTATTCATATACCAGAAATATTTGAAGCTACTGACTGAATGAAAAGAGCTGGCATCTCACTCTCTTTGAATCTTCTTTATCATGACAGGATTAGCAGGAAAAAGCAAAAAATTTCAGAATTACACGTTGCAATGTGGAGATATTACTGTTTGTGCATTTACAATATTCATTGATTTTTGCCATTGAAAAACGTCCAGAAATGTTTGAAGCTACTGACTGAATGAAAAGAGCTGGCATCTCACTCTCTTTGAATCTTCTTTATCATGCTAAGAGGAGCAGGAAAAAGCAAAAAATTTCAGAATTGCACGTTGCAATGTGGAGATATTACTGTTTGTGCATTTACAATATTCATTGATTTTTGCCATTGAAAAACATGTTATTCATATACCAGAAATGTTTGAAGCTACTGACTGAATGAAAAGAGCTGGCATCTCACTCTCTTTGAATCTTCTTTATCATGCCAGGATTAGCAGGAAAAAGCAAAAAATTTCAGAATTGCACCTTGCAATGTGGAGATATTACTGTTTGTGCATTTACAATATTCATTGATTTTTGCCATTGAAAAACGTCCAGAAATGTTTGAAGCTACTGACTGAATGAAAAGAGCTGGCATCTCACTCTCTTTGAATCTTCTTTATCATGCTAGAATTAGCAGGAAAAAGCAAAAAATTTCAGAATTGCACCTTGCAATGCGGAGAAATTACTGTTTGTGCATTTACAATATTCATTGATTTTTGCCATTGAAAAACATGTTATTCATATACCAGAAATGTTTGAAGCTACTGACTGAATGAAAAGAGCTGGCATCTCATTCTCTTTGAATCTTCTTTATCATGCCAGGATTAGCAGGAAAAAGCAAAAAGTTTCAGAATTGCACCTTGCAATGTGGAGATATTACTGTTTGTGCATTTACAATATTCATTGATTTTTGCCATTGAAAAACGTCCAGAAATGTTTGAAGCTACTGACTGAATGAAAAGAGCTGGCATCTCACTCTCTTTGAATCTTCTTTATCATGCTAAGAGGAGCAGGAAAAAGCAAAAAATTTCAGAATTGCACGTTGCAATGTGGAGATATTACTGTTTGTGCATTTACAATATTCATTGATTTTTGCCATTGAAAAACATGTTATTCATATACCAGAAATGTTTGAAGCTACTGACTGAATGAAAAGAGCTGGCATCTCACTCTCTTTGAATCTTCTTTATCATGCCAGGATTAGCAGGAAAAAGCAAAAAATTTCAGAATTGCACGTTGCAATGTGGAGATATTACTGTTTGTGCATTTACAATATTCATTGATTTTTGCCATTGAAAAACGTCCAGAAATGTTTGAAGCTACTGACTGAATGAAAGGAGCTGGCATCTCACTCTCTTTGAATCTTCTTTATCATGCTAGGATTAGCAGGAAAAAGCAAAAAATTTCAGAATTGCACCTTGCAATGCGGAGAAATTACTGTTTGTGCATTTACAATATTCATTGATTTTTGCCATTGAAAAACATCATGTTATTCATATACCAGAAATGTTTGAAGCTACTGACTGAATGAAAAGAGCTGGCATCTCACTCTCTTTGAATCTTCTTTATCATGCTAAGAGGAGCAGGAAAAAGCAAAAAATTTCAGAATTGCACGTTGCAATGTGGAGATATTACTGTTTGTGCATTTACAATATTCATTGATTTTTGCCATTGAAAAACGTCCAGAAATGTATGAAGCTACTGACTGAATGAAAGGAGCTGGCATCTCACTCTCTTTGAATCTTCTTTATCATGCTAGGATTAGCAGGAAAAAGCAAAAAATTTCAGAATTGCACCTTGCAATGCGGAGAAATTACTGTTTGTGCATTTACAATATTCATTGATTTTTGCCATTGAAAAACATCATGTTATTCATATACCAGAAATGTTTGAAGCTACTGACTGAATGAAAAGAGCTGGCATCTCACTCTCTTTGAATCTTCTTTATCATGCTAAGAGGAGCAGGAAAAAGCAAAAAATTTCAGAATTGCACGTTGCAATGTGGAGATATTACTTTTTGTGCATTTACAATATTCATTGATTTTTGCCATTGAAAAACATGTTATTCATATACCAGAAATGTTTGAAGCTACTGACTGAATGAAAAGAGCTGGCATCTCACTCTCTTTGAATCTTCTTTATCATGCTAGGATTAGCAGGAAAAAGCAAAAAATTTCAGAATTGCACCTTGCAATGCGGAGAAATTACTGTTTGTGCATTTACAATATTCATTGATTTTTGCCATTGAAAAACATGTTATTCATATACCAGAAATGTTTGAAGCTACTGACTGAATGAAAAGAGCTGGCATCTCACTCTCTTTGAATCTTCTTTATCATGCCAGGATTAGCAGGAAAAAGCAAAAAATTTCAGAATTGCATGTTGCAATGTGGAGATATTACTGTTTGTGCATTTACAATATTCATTGATTTTTGCCATTGAAAAACGTCCAGAAATGTTTGAAGCTACTGACTGAATGAAAGGAGCTGGCATCTCACTCTCTTTGAATCTTCTTTATCATGCTAGGATTAGCAGGAAAAAGCAAAAAATTTCAGAATTGCACCTTGCAATGTGGAGAAATTACTGTTTGTGCATTTACAATATTCATTGATTTTTGCCATTGAAAAACATCATGTTATTCATATACCAGAAATGTTTGAAGCTACTGACTGAATGAAAAGAGCTGGCATCTCACTCTCTTTGAATCTTCTTTATCATGCCAGGATTAGCAGGAAAAAGCAAAAAATTTCAGAATTGCACGTTGCAATGTGGAGATATTACTGTTTGTGCATTTACAATATTCATTGATTTTTGCCATTGAAAAACGTCCAGAAATGTTTGAAGCTACTGACTGAATGAAAGGAGCTGGCATCTCACTCTCTTTGAATCTTCTTTATCATGCTAGGATTAGCAGGAAAAAGCAAAAAATTTCAGAATTGCACCTTGCAATGCGGAGAAATTACTGTGTGTGCATTTACAATATTCATTGATTTTTGCCATTGAAAAACATGTTATTCATATACCAGAAATGTTTGAAGCTACTGACTGAATGAAAAGAGCTGGCATCTCACTCTCTTTGAATCTTCTTTATCATGCTAGGATTAGCAGGAAAAAGCAAAAAATTTCAGAATTGCACCTTGCAATGCGGAGAAATTACTGTTTGTGCATTTACAATATTCATTGATTTTTGCCATTGAAAAACATGTTATTCATATACCAGAAATGTTTGAAGCTACTGACTGAATGAAAAGAGCTGGCATCTCACTCTCTTTGAATCTTCTTTATCATGCCAGGATTAGCAGGAAAAAGCAAAAAATTTCAGAATTACACGTTGCAATGTGGAGATATTACTGTTTGTGCATTTACAATATTCATTGATTTTTGCCATTGAAAAACGTCCAGAAATGTTTGAAGCTACTGACTGAATGAAAAGAGCTGGCATCTCACTCTCTTTGAATCTTCTTTATCATGCTAAGAGGAGCAGGAAAAAGCAAAAAATTTCAGAATTGCACGTTGCAATGTGGAGATATTACTGTTTGTGCATTTACAATATTCATTGATTTTTGCCAATGAAAAACATGTTATTCATATACCAGAAATGTTTGAAGCTACTGACTGAATGAAAAGAGCTGGCATCTCACTCTCTTTGAATCTTCTTTATCATGCCAGGATTAGCAGGAAAAAGCAAAAAATTTCAGAATTGCACCTTGCAATGTGGAGATATTACTGTTTGTGCATTTACAATATTCATTGATTTTTGCCATTGAAAAACGTCCAGAAATGTTTGAAGCTACTGACTGAATGAAAAGAGCTGGTATCTCACTCTCTTTGAATCTTCTTTATCATGCTAGGATTAGCAGGAAAAAGCAAAAAATTTCAGAATTGCACCTTGCAATGCGGAGAAATTACTGTTTGTGCATTTACAATATTCATTGATTTTTGCCATTGAAAAACATGTTATTCATATACCAGAAATGTTTGAAGCTACTGACTGAATGAAAAGAGCTGGCATCTCACTCTCTTTGAATCTTCTTTATCATGCCAGGATTAGCAGGAAAAAGCAAAAAGTTTCAGAATTGCACCTTGCAATGTGGAGATATTACTGTTTGTGCATTTACAATATTCATTGATTTTTGCCATTGAAAAACGTCCAGAAATGTTTGAAGCTACTGACTGAATGAAAAGAGCTGGCATCTCACTCTCTTTGAATCTTCTTTATCATGCTAAGAGGAGCAGGAAAAAGCAAAAAATTTCAGAATTGCACGTTGCAATGTGGAGATATTACTGTTTGTGCATTTACAATATTCATTGATTTTTGCCATTGAAAAACTTCCAGAAATGTTTGAAGCTACTGACTAATGAAAGGAGCTGGCATCTCACTCTCTTTGAATCTTCTTTATCATGCTAGGATTAGCAGGAAAAAGCAAAAAATTTCAGAATTGCACCTTGCAATGCGGAGAAATTACTGTTTGTGCATTTACAATATTCATTGATTTTTGCCATTGAAAAACATCATGTTATTCATATACCAGAAATGTTTGAAGCTACTGACTGAATGAAAAGAGCTGGCATCTCACTCTCTTTGAATCTTCTTTATCATGCTAAGAGGAGCAGGAAAAAGCAAAAAATTTCAGAATTGCACGTTGCAATGTGGAGATATTACTGTTTGTGCATTTACAATATTCATTGATTTTTGCCATTGAAAAACGTCCAGAAATGTTTGAAGCTACTGACTGAATGAAAGGAGCTGGCATCTCACTCTCTTTGAATCTTCTTTATCATGCTAGGATTAGCAGGAAAAAGCAAAAAATTTCAGAATTGCACCTTGCAATGCGGAGAAATTACTGTTTGTGCATTTACAATATTCATTGATTTTTGCCATTGAAAAACATCATGTTATTCATATACCAGAAATGTTTGAAGCTACTGACTGAATGAAAAGAGCTGGCATCTCACTCTCTTTGAATCTTCTTTATCATGCTAAGAGGAGCAGGAAAAAGCAAAAAATTTCAGAATTGCACGTTGCAATGTGGAGATATTACTTTTTGTGCATTTACAATATTCATTGATTTTTGCCATTGAAAAACGTCCAGAAATGTTTGAAGCTACTGACTGAATGAAAGGAGCTGTCATCTCACTCTCTTTGAATCTTCTTTATCATGCTAGGATTAGCAGGAAAAAGCAAAAAATTTCAGAATTGCACCTTGCAATGCGGAGAAATTACTGTGTGTGCATTTACAATATTCATTGATTTTTGCCATTGAAAAACATGTTATTCATATACCAGAAATGTTTGAAGCTACTGACTGAATGAAAAGAGCTGGCATCTCACTCTCTTTGAATCTTCTTTATCATGCTAGGATTAGCAGGAAAAAGCAAAAAATTTCAGAATTGCACCTTGCAATGCGGAGAAATTACTGTTTGTGCATTTACAATATTCATTGATTTTTGCCATTGAAAAACATGTTATTCATATACCAGAAATGTTTGAAGCTACTGACTGAATGAAAAGAGCTGGCATCTCACTCTCTTTGAATCTTCTTTATCATGCCAGGATTAGCAGGAAAAAGCAAAAAATTTCAGAATTGCACGTTGCAATGTGGAGATATTACTGTTTGTGCATTTACAATATTCATTGATTTTTGCCATTGAAAAACGTCCAGAAATGTTTGAAGCTACTGACTGAATGAAAGGAGCTGGCATCTCACTCTCTTTGAATCTTCTTTATCATGCTAGGATTAGCAGGAAAAAGCAAAAAATTTCAGAATTGCACCTTGCAATGTGGAGAAATTACTGTTTGTGCATTTACAATATTCATTGATTTTTGCCATTGAAAAACATCATGTTATTCATATACCAGAAATGTTTGAAGTTACTGACTGAATGAAAAGAGCTGGCATCTCACTCTCTTTGAATCTTCTTTATCATGCCAGGATTAGCAGGAAAAAGCAAAAAATTTCAGAATTGCACGTTGCAATGTGGAGATATTACTGTTTGTGCATTTACAATATTCATTGATTTTTGCCATTGAAAAACGTCCAGAAATGTTTGAAGCTACTGACTGAATGAAAGGAGCTGGCATCTCACTCTCTTTGAATCTTCTTTATCATGCTAGGATTAGCAGGAAAAAGCAAAAAATTTCAGAATTGCACCTTGCAATGCGGAGAAATTACTGTTTGTGCATTTACAATATTCATTGATTTTTGCCATTGAAAAACATCATGTTATTCATATACCAGAAATGTTTGAAGCTACTGACTGAATGAAAAGAGCTGGCATCTCACTCTCTTTGAATCTTCTTTATCATGCCAGGATTAGCAGGAAAAAGCAAAAAATTTCAGAATTGCACGTTGCAATGTGGAGATATTACTGTTTGTGCATTTACAATATTCATTGATTTTTGCCATTGAAAAACGTCCAGAAATGTTTGAAGCTACTGACTGAATGAAAGGAGCTGGCATCTCACTCTCTTTGAATCTTCTTTATCATGCTAGGATTAGCAGGAAAAAGCAAAAAATTTCAGAATTGCACCTTGCAATGCGGAGAAATTACTGTGTGTGCATTTACAATATTCATTGATTTTTGCCATTGAAAAACATCATGTTATTCATATACCAGAAATGTTTGAAGCTACTGACTGAATGAAAAGAGCTGGCATCTCACTCTCTTTGAATCTTCTTTATCATGCCAGGATTAGCAGGAAAAAGCAAAAAATTTCAGAATTGCACGTTGCAATGTGGAGATATTACTGTTTGTGCATTTACAATATTCATTGATTTTTGCCATTGAAAAACATGTTATTCATATACCAGAAATGTTTGAAGCTACTGACTGAATGAAAAGAGCTGGCATCTCACTCTCTTTGAATCTTCTTTATCATGCCAGGATTAGCAGGAAAAAGCAAAAAATTTCAGAATTGCACCTTGCAATGTGGAGATATTACTGTTTGTGCATTTACAATATTCATTGATTTTTGCCATTGAAAAACGTCCAGAAATGTTTGAAGCTACTGACTGAATGAAAGGAGCTGGCATCTCACTCTCTTTGAATCTTCTTTATCATGCTAGGATTAGCAGGAAAAAGCAAAAAATTTCAGAATTGCACCTTGCAATGCGGAGAAATTACTGTGTGTGCATTTACAATATTCATTGATTTTTGCCATTGAAAAACATCATGTTATTCATATACCAGAAATGTTTGAAGCTACTGACTGAATGAAAAGAGCTGGCATCTCACTCTCTTTGAATCTTCTTTATCATGCCAGGATTAGCAGGAAAAAGCAAAAAATGTCAGAATTGCACGTTGCAATGTGGAGATATTACTGTTTGTGCATTTACAATATTCATTGATTTTTGCCATTGAAAAACATGTTATTCATATACCAGAAATGTTTGAAGCTACTGACTGAATGAAAAGAGCTGGCATCTCACTCTCTTTGAATCTTCTTTATCATGCCAGGATTAGCAGGAAAAAGCAAAAAATTTCAGAATTGCACGTTGCAATGTGGAGATATTACTGTTTGTGCATTTACAATATTCATTGATTTTTGCCATTGAAAAACGTCCAGAAATGTTTGAAGCTACTGACTAATGAAAGGAGCTGGCATCTCACTCTCTTTGAATCTTCTTTATCATGCTAGGATTAGCAGGAAAAAGCACAAAATTTCAGAATTGCACCTTGCAATGCGGAGAAATTACTGTTTGTGCATTTACAATATTCATTGATTTTTGCCATTGAAAAACATCATGTTATTCATATACCAGAAATGTTTGAAGCTACTGACTGAATGAAAAGAGCTGGCATCTCACTCTCTTTGAATCTTCTTTATCATGCTAAGAGGAGCAGGAAAAAGCAAAAAATTTCAGAATTGCACGTTGCAATGTGGAGATATTACTGTTTGTGCATTTACAATATTCATTGATTTTTGCGATTGAAAAACGTCCAGAAATGTTTGAAGCTACTGACTGAATGAAAGGAGCTGGCATCTCACTCTCTTTGAATCTTCTTTATCATGCTAGGATTAGCAGGAAAAAGCAAAAAATTTCAGAATTGCACCTTGCAATGCGGAGAAATTACTGTTTGTGCATTTACAATATTCATTGATTTTTGCCATTGAAAAACATCATGTTATTCATATACCAGAAATGTTTGAAGCTACTGACTGAATGAAAAGAGCTGGCATCTCACTCTCTTTGAATCTTCTTTATCATGCTAAGAGGAGCAGGAAAAAGCAAAAAATTTCAGAATTGCACGTTGCAATGTGGAGATATTACTTTTTGTGCATTTACAATATTCATTGATTTTTGCCATTGAAAAACGTCCAGAAATGTTTGAAGCTACTGACTGAATGAAAGGAGCTGGCATCTCACTCTCTTTGAATCTTCTTTATCATGCTAGGATTAGCAGGAAAAAGCAAAAAATTTCAGAATTGCACCTTGCAATGCGGAGAAATTACTGTGTGTGCATTTACAATATTCATTGATTTTTGCCATTGAAAAACATGTTATTCATATACCAGAAATGTTTGAAGCTACTGACTGAATGAAAAGAGCTGGCATCTCACTCTCTTTGAATCTTCTTTATCATGCTAGGATTAGCAGGAAAAAGCGAAAAATTTCAGAATTGCACCTTGCAATGCGGAGAAATTACTGTTTGTGCATTTACAATATTCATTGATTTTTGCCATTGAAAAACATGTTATTCATATACCAGAAATGTTTGAAGCTACTGACTGAATGAAAAGAGCTGGCATCTCACTCTCTTTGAATCTTCTTTATCATGCCAGGATTAGCAGGAAAAAGCAAAAAATTTCAGAATTGCACGTTGCAATGTGGAGATATTACTGTTTGTGCATTTACAATATTCATTGATTTTTGCCATTGAAAAACGTCCAGAAATGTTTGAAGCTACTGACTGAATGAAAGGAGCTGGCATCTCACTCTCTTTGAATCTTCTTTATCATGCTAGGATTAGCAGGAAAAAGCAAAAAATTTCAGAATTGCACCTTGCAATGTGGAGAAATTACTGTTTGTGCATTTACAATATTCATTGATTTTTGCCATTGAAAAACATCATGTTATTCATATACCAGAAATGTTTGAAGCTACTGACTGAATGAAAAGAGCTGGCATCTCACTCTCTTTGAATCTTCTTTATCATGCCAGGATTAGCAGGAAAAAGCAAAAAATTTCAGAATTGCACCTTGCAATGTGGAGATATTACTGTTTGTGCATTTACAATATTCATTGATTTTTGCCATTGAAAAACGTCCAGAAATGTTTGAAGCTACTGACTGAATGAAAGGAGCTGGCATCTCACTCTCTTTGAATCTACTTTATCATGCTAGGATTAGCAGGAAAAAGCAAAAAATTTCAGAATTGCTCCTTGCAATGCGGAGAAATTACTGTGTGTGCATTTACAATATTCATTGATTTTTGCCATTGAAAAACATCATGTTATTCATATACCAGAAATGTTTGAAGCTACTGACTGAATGAAAAGAGCTGGCATCTCACTCTCTTTGAATCTTCTTTATCATGCCAGGATTAGCAGGAAAAAGCAAAAAATTTCAGAATTGCACGTTGCAATGTGGAGATATTACTGTTTGTGCATTTACAATATTCATTGATTTTTGCCATTGAAAAACATGTTATTCATATACCAGAAATGTTTGAAGCTACTGACTGAATGAAAAGAGCTGGCATCTCACTCTCTTTGAATCTTCTTTATCATGCCAGGATTAGCAGGAAAAAGCAAAAAATTTCAGAATTGCACCTTGCAATGTGGAGATATTACTGTTTGTGCATTTACAATATTCATTGATTTTTGCCATTGAAAAACGTCCAGAAATGTTTGAAGCTACTGACTGAATGAAAGGAGCTGGCATCTCACTCTCTTTGAATCTTCTTTATCACGCTAGGACTAGCAGGAAAAAGCAAAAAATTTCAGAATTGCACCTTGCAATGCGGAGAAATTACTGTTTGTGCATTTACAATATTCATTGATTTTTGCCATTGAAAAACATGTTATTCATATACCAGAAATGTTTGAAGCTACTGACTGAATGAAAAGAGCTGGCATCTCACTCTCTTTGAATCTTCTTTTTCATGCCAGGATTAGCAGGAAAAAGCAAAAAATTTCAGAATTGCACGTTGCAATGTGGAGATATTACTGTTTGTGCATTTACAATATTCATTGATTTTTGCCATTGAAAAACATCATGTTATTCATATACCAGAAATGTTTGAAGCTACTGACTGAATGAAAAGAGCTGGCATCTCACTCTCTTTGAATCTTCTTTATCATGCTAAGAGGAGCAGGAAAAAGCAAAAAATTTCAGAATTGCACGTTGCAATGTGGAGATATTACTGTTTGTGCATTTACAATATTCATTGATTTTTGCCATTGAAAAACGTCCAGAAATGTTTGAAGCTACTGACTGAATGAAAGGAGCTGGCATCTCACTCTCTTTGAATCTTCTTTATCATGCTAGGATTAGCAGGAAAAAGCAAAAAATTTCAGAATTGCACCTTGCAATGCGGAGAAATTACTGTTTGTGCATTTACAATATTCATTGATTTTTGCCATTGAAAAACATCATGTTATTCATATACCAGAAATGTTTGAAGCTACTGACTGAATGAAAAGAGCTGGCATCTCACTCTCTTTGAATCTTCTTTATCATGCTAAGAGGAGCAGGAAAAAGCAAAAAATGTCAGAATTGCACGTTGCAATGTGGAGATATTACTGTTTGTGCATTTACAATATTCATTGATTTTTGCCATTGAAAAACGTCCAGAAATGTTTGAAGCTACTGACTGAATGAAAGGAGCTGGCATCTCACTCTCTTTGAATCTTCTTTATCATGCTAGGATTAGCAGGAAAAAGCAAAAAATTTCAGAATTGCACCTTGCAATGCGGAGAAATTACTGTGTGTGCATTTACAATATTCATTGATTTTTGCCATTGAAAAACATGTTATTCATATACCAGAAATGTTTGAAGCTACTGACTGAATGAAAAGAGCTGGCATCTCACTCTCTTTGAATCTTCTTTATCATGCTAGGATTAGCAGGAAAAAGCAAAAAATTTCAGAATTGCACCTTGCAATGCGGAGAAATTACTGTTTGTGAATTTACAATATTCATTGATTTTTGCCATTGAAAAACATGTTATTCATATACCAGAAATGTTTGAAGCTACTGACTGAATGAAAAGAGCTGGCATCTCACTCTCTTTGAATCTTCTTTATCATGCCAGGATTAGCAGGAAAAAGCAAAAAATTTCAGAATTGCACCTTGCAATGCGGAGAAATTACTGTTTGTGCATTTACAATATTCATTGATTTTTGCCATTGAAAAACATCATGTTATTCATATACCAGAAATGTTTGAAGCTACTGACTGAATGAAAAGAGCTGGCATCTCACTCTCTTTGAATCTTCTTTATCATGCTAAGAGGAGCAGGAAAAAGCAAAAAATTTCAGAATTGCACGTTGCAATGTGGAGATATTACTGTTTGTGCATTTACAATATTCATTGATTTTTGCCATTGAAAAACGTCCAGAAATGTTTGAAGCTACTGACTGAATGAAAGGAGCTGGCATCTCACTCTCTTTGAATCTTCTTTATCATGCTAGGATTAGCAGGAAAAAGCAAAAAATTTCAGAATTGCACCTTGCAATGCGGAGAAATTACTGTTTGTGCATTTACAATATTCATTGATTTTTGCCATTGAAAAACATCATGTTATTCATATACCAGAAATGTTTGAAGCTACTGACTGAATGAAAAGAGCTGGCATCTCACTCTCTTTGAATCTTCTTTATCATGCTAAGAGGAGCAGGAAAAAGCAAAAAATTTCAGAATTGCACGTTGCAATGTGGAGATATTACTTTTTGTGCATTTACAATATTCATTGATTTTTGCCATTGAAAAACGTCCAGAAATGTTTGAAGCTACTGACTGAATGAAAGGAGCTGGCATCTCACTCTCTTTGAATCTTCTTTATCATGCTAGGATTAGCAGGAAAAAGCAAAAAATTTCAGAATTGCACCTTGCAATGCGGAGAAATTACTGTGTGTGCATTTACAATATTCATTGATTTTTGCCATTGAAAAACATGTTATTCATATACCAGAAATGTTTGAAGCTACTGACTGAATGAAAAGAGCTGGCATCTCACTCTCTTTGAATCTTCTTTATCATGCTAGGATTAGCAGGAAAAAGCAAAAAATTTCAGAATTGCACCTTGCAATGCGGAGAAATTACTGTTTGTGCATTTACAATATTCATTGATTTTTGCCATTGAAAAACATGTTATTCATATACCAGAAATGTTTGAAGCTACTGACTGAATGAAAAGAGCTGGCATCTCACTCTCTTTGAATCTTCTTTATCATGCCAGGATTAGCAGGAAAAAGCAAAAAATTTCAGAATTGCACGTTGCAATGTGGAGATATTACTGTTTGTGCATTTACAATATTCATTGATTTTTGCCATTGAAAAACGTCCAGAAATGTTTGAAGCTACTGACTGAATGAAAGGAGCTGGCATCTCACTCTCTTTGAATCTTCTTTATCATGCTAGGATTAGCAGGAAAAAGCAAAAAATTTCAGAATTGCACCTTGCAATGTGGAGAAATTACTGTTTGTGCATTTACAATATTCATTGATTTTTGCCATTGAAAAACATCATGTTATTCATATACCAGAAATGTTTGAAGCTACTGACTGAATGAAAAGAGCTGGCATCTCACTCTCTTTGAATCTTCTTTATCATGCCAGGATTAGCAGGAAAAAGCAAAAAATTTCAGAATTGCACGTTGCAATGTGGAGATATTACTGTTTGTGCATTTACAATATTCATTGATTTTTGCCATTGAAAAACGTCCAGAAATGTTTGAAGCTACTGACTGAATGAAAGGAGCTGGCATCTCACTCTCTTTGAATCTTCTTTATCATGCTAGGATTAGCAGGAAAAAGCAAAAAATTTCAGAATTGCACCTTGCAATGCGGAGAAATTACTGTTTGTGCATTTACAATATTCATTGATTTTTGCCATTGAAAAACATCATGTTATTCATATACCAGAAATGTTTGAAGCTGCTGACTGAATGAAAAGAGCTGGCATCTCACTCTCTTTGAATCTTCTTTATCATGCCAGGATTAGCAGGAAAAAGCAAAAAATTTCAGAATTGCACGTTGCAATGTGGAGATATTACTGTTTGTGCATTTACAATATTCATTGATTTTTGCCATTGAAAAACGTCCAGAAATGTTTGAAGCTACTGACTGAATGAAAGGAGCTGGCATCTCACTCTCTTTGAATCTTCTTTATCATGCTAGGATTAGCAGGAAAAAGCAAAAAATTTCAGAATTGCACCTTGCAATGCGGAGAAATTACTGTGTGTGCATTTACAATATTCATTGATTTTTGCCATTGAAAAACATCATGTTATTCATATACCAGAAATGTTTGAAGCTACTGACTGAATGAAAAGAGCTGGCATCTCACTCTCTTTGAATCTTCTTTATCATGCCAGGATTAGCAGGAAAAAGCAAAAAATTTCAGAATTGCACGTTGCAATGTGGAGATATTACTGTTTGTGCATTTACAATATTCATTGATTTTTGCCATTGAAAAACATGTTATTCATATACCAGAAATGTTTGAAGCTACTGACTGAATGAAAAGAGCTGGCATCTCAATCTCTTTGAATCTTCTTTATCATGCCAGGATTAGCAGGAAAAAGCAAAAAATTTCAGAATTGCACCTTGCAATGTGGAGATATTACTGTTTGTGCATTTACAATATTCATTGATTTTTGCCATTGAAAAACGTCCAGAAATGTTTGAAGCTACTGACTGAATGAAAGGAGCTGGCATCTCACTCTCTTTGAATCTTCTTTATCATGCTAGGATTAGCAGGAAAAAGCAAAAAATTTCAGAATTGCACCTTGCAATGCGGAGAAATTACTGTGTGTGCATTTACAATATTCATTGATTTTTGCCATTGAAAAACATCATGTTATTCATATACCAGAAATGTTTGAAGCTACTGACTGAATGAAAAGAGCTGGCATCTCACTCTCTTTGAATCTTCTTTATCATGCCAGGATTAGCAGGAAAAAGCAAAAAATGTCAGAATTGCACGTTGCAATGTGGAGATATTACTGTTTGTGCATTTACAATATTCATTGATTTTTGCCATTGAAAAACATGTTATTCATATACCAGAAATGTTTGAAGCTACTGACTGAATGAAAAGAGCTGGCATCTCACTCTCTTTGAATCTTCTTTATCATGCCAGGATTAGCAGGAAAAAGCAAAAAATTTCAGAATTGCACGTTGCAATGTGGAGATATTACTGTTTGTGCATTTACAATATTCATTGATTTTTGCCATTGAAAAACGTCCAGAAATGTTTGAAGCTACTGACTAATGAAAGGAGCTGGCATCTCACTCTCTTTGAATCTTCTTTATCATGCTAGGATTAGCAGGAAAAAGCAAAAAATTTCAGAATTGCACCTTGCAATGCGGAGAAATTACTGTTTGTGCATTTACAATATTCATTGATTTTTGCCATTGAAAAACATCATGTTATTCATATACCAGAAATGTTTGAAGCTACTGACTGAATGAAAAGAGCTGGCATCTCACTCTCTTTGAATCTTCTTTATCATGCTAAGAGGAGCAGGAAAAAGCAAAAAATTTCAGAATTGCACGTTGCAATGTGGAGATATTACTGTTTGTGCATTTACAATATTCATTGATTTTTGCGATTGAAAAACGTCCAGAAATGTTTGAAGCTACTGACTGAATGAAAGGAGCTGGCATCTCACTCTCTTTGAATCTTCTTTATCATGCTAGGATTAGCAGGAAAAAGCAAAAAATTTCAGAATTGCACCTTGCAATGCGGAGAAATTACTGTTTGTGCATTTACAATATTCATTGATTTTTGCCATTGAAAAACATCATGTTATTCATATACCAGAAATGTTTGAAGCTACTGACTGAATGAAAAGAGCTGGCATCTCACTCTCTTTGAATCTTCTTTATCATGCTAAGAGGAGCAGGAAAAAGCAAAAAATTTCAGAATTGCACGTTGCAATGTGGAGATATTACTTTTTGTGCATTTACAATATTCATTGATTTTTGCCATTGAAAAACGTCCAGAAATGTTTGAAGCTACTGACTGAATGAAAGGAGCTGGCATCTCACTCTCTTTGAATCTTCTTTATCATGCTAGGATTAGCAGGAAAAAGCAAAAAATTTCAGAATTGCACCTTGCAATGCGGAGAAATTACTGTGTGTGCATTTACAATATTCATTGATTTTTGCCATTGAAAAACATGTTATTCATATACCAGAAATGTTTGAAGCTACTGACTGAATGAAAAGAGCTGGCATCTCACTCTCTTTGAATCTTCTTTATCATGCTAGGATTAGCAGGAAAAAGCAAAAAATTTCAGAATTGCACCTTGCAATGCGGAGAAATTACTGTTTGTGCATTTACAATATTCATTGATTTTTGCCATTGAAAAACATGTTATTCATATACCAGAAATGTTTGAAGCTACTGACTGAATGAAAAGAGCTGGCATCTCACTCTCTTTGAATCTTCTTTATCATGCCAGGATTAGCAGGAAAAAGCAAAAAATTTCAGAATTGCACGTTGCAATGTGGAGATATTACTGTTTGTGCATTTACAATATTCATTGATTTTTGCCATTGAAAAACGTCCAGAAATGTTTGAAGCTACTGACTGAATGAAAGGAGCTGGCATCTCACTCTCTTTGAATCTTCTTTATCATGCTAGGATTAGCAGGAAAAAGCAAAAAATTTCAGAATTGCACCTTGCAATGTGGAGAAATTACTGTTTGTGCATTTACAATATTCATTGATTTTTGCCATTGAAAAACATCATGTTATTCATATACCAGAAATGTTTGAAGCTACTGACTGAATGAAAAGAGCTGGCATCTCACTCTCTTTGAATCTTCTTTATCATGCCAGGATTAGCAGGAAAAAGCAAAAAATTTCAGAATTGCACCTTGCAATGTGGAGATATTACTGTTTGTGCATTTACAATATTCATTGATTTTTGCCATTGAAAAACGTCCAGAAATGTTTGAAGCTACTGACTGAATGAAAGGAGCTGGCATCTCACTCTCTTTGAATCTACTTTATCATGCTAGGATTAGCAGGAAAAAGCAAAAAATTTCAGAATTGCACCTTGCAATGCGGAGAAATTACTGTGTGTGCATTTACAATATTCATTGATTTTTGCCATTGAAAAACATCATGTTATTCATATACCAGAAATGTTTGAAGCTACTGACTGAATGAAAAGAGCTGGCATCTCACTCTCTTTGAATCTTCTTTATCATGCCAGGATTAGCAGGAAAAAGCAAAAAATTTCAGAATTGCACCTTGCAATGTGGAGATATTACTGTTTGTGCATTTACAATATTCATTGATTTTTGCCATTGAAAAACGTCCAGAAATGTTTGAAGCTACTGACTGAATGAAAGGAGCTGGCATCTCACTCTCTTTGAATCTTCTTTATCACGCTAGGATTAGCAGGAAAAAGCAAAAAATTTCAGAATTGCACCTTGCAATGCGGAGAAATTACTGTTTGTGCATTTACAATATTCATTGATTTTTGCCATTGAAAAACATGTTATTCATATACCAGAAATGTTTGAAGCTACTGACTGAATGAAAAGAGCTGGCATCTCACTCTCTTTGAATCTTCTTTATCATGCCAGGATTAGCAGGAAAAAGCAAAAAATTTCAGAATTGCACGTTGCAATGTGGAGATATTACTGTTTGTGCATTTACAATATTCATTGATTTTTGCCATTGAAAAACGTCCAGAAATGTTTGAAGCTACTGACTGAATGAAAGGAGCTGGCATCTCACTCTCTTTGAATCTTCTTTATCATGCTAGGATTAGCAGGAAAAAGCAAAAAATTTCAGAATTGCACCTTGCAATGTGGAGAAATTACTGTTTGTGCATTTACAATATTCATTGATTTTTGCCATTGAAAAACATCATGTTATTCATATACCAGAAATGTTTGAAGCTACTGACTGAATGAAAAGAGCTGGCATCTCACTCTCTTTGAATCTTCTTTATCATGCCAGGATTAGCAGGAAAAAGCAAAAAATTTCAGAATTGCACGTTGCAATGTGGAGATATTACTGTTTGTGCATTTACAATATTCATTGATTTTTGCCATTGAAAAACGTCCAGAAATGTTTGAAGCTACTGACTGAATGAAAGGAGCTGGCATCTCACTCTCTTTGAATCTTCTTTATCATGCTAGGATTAGCAGGAAAAAGCAAAAAATTTCAGAATTGCACCTTGCAATGCGGAGAAATTACTGTTTGTGCATTTACAATATTCATTGATTTTTGCCATTGAAAAACATCATGTTATTCATATACCAGAAATGTTTGAAGCTGCTGACTGAATGAAAAGAGCTGGCATCTCACTCTCTTTGAATCTTCTTTATCATGCCAGGATTAGCAGGAAAAAGCAAAAAATTTCAGAATTGCACGTTGCAATGTGGAGATATTACTGTTTGTGCATTTACAATATTCATTGATTTTTGCCATTGAAAAACGTCCAGAAATGTTTGAAGCTACTGACTGAATGAAAGGAGCTGGCATCTCACTCTCTTTGAATCTTCTTTATCATGCTAGGATTAGCAGGAAAAAGCAAAAAATTTCAGAATTGCACCTTGCAATGCGGAGAAATTACTGTGTGTGCATTTACAATATTCATTGATTTTTGCCATTGAAAAACATCATGTTATTCATATACCAGAAATGTTTGAAGCTACTGACTGAATGAAAAGAGCTGGCATCTCACTCTCTTTGAATCTTCTTTATCATGCCAGGATTAGCAGGAAAAAGCAAAAAATTTCAGAATTGCACGTTGCAATGTGGAGATATTACTGTTTGTGCATTTACAATATTCATTGATTTTTGCCATTGAAAAACATGTTATTCATATACCAGAAATGTTTGAAGCTACTGACTGAATGAAAAGAGCTGGCATCTCACTCTCTTTGAATCTTCTTTATCATGCCAGGATTAGCAGGAAAAAGCAAAAAATTTCAGAATTGCACCTTGCAATGTGGAGATATTACTGTTTGTGCATTTACAATATTCATTGATTTTTGCCATTGAAAAACGTCCAGAAATGTTTGAAGCTACTGACTGAATGAAAGGAGCTGGCATCTCACTCTCTTTGAATCTTCTTTATCATGCTAGGATTAGCAGGAAAAAGCAAAAAATTTCAGAATTGCACCTTGCAATGCGGAGAAATTACTGTGTGTGCATTTACAATATTCATTGATTTTTGCCATTGAAAAACATCATGTTATTCATATACCAGAAATGTTTGAAGCTACTGACTGAATGAAAAGAGCTGGCATCTCACTCTCTTTGAATCTTCTTTATCATGCCAGGATTAGCAGGAAAAAGCAAAAAATGTCAGAATTGCACGTTGCAATGTGGAGATATTACTGTTTGTGCATTTACAATATTCATTGATTTTTGCCATTGAAAAACATGTTATTCATATACCAGAAATGTTTGAAGCTACTGACTGAATGAAAAGAGCTGGCATCTCACTCTCTTTGAATCTTCTTTATCATGCCAGGATTAGCAGGAAAAAGCAAAAAATTTCAGAATTGCACGTTGCAATGTGGAGATATTACTGTTTGTGCATTTACAATATTCATTGATTTTTGCCATTGAAAAACGTCCAGAAATGTTTGAAGCTACTGACTAATGAAAGGAGCTGGCATCTCACTCTCTTTGAATCTTCTTTATCATGCTAGGATTAGCAGGAAAAAGCAAAAAATTTCAGAATTGCACCTTGCAATGCGGAGAAACTACTGTTTGTGCATTTACAATATTCATTGATTTTTGCCATTGAAAAACATCATGTTATTCATATACCAGAAATGTTTGAAGCTACTGACTGAATGAAAAGAGCTGGCATCTCACTCTCTTTGAATCTTCTTTATCATGCTAAGAGGAGCAGGAAAAAGCAAAAAATTTCAGAATTGCACGTTGCAATGTGGAGATATTACTGTTTGTGCATTTACAATATTCATTGATTTTTGCGATTGAAAAACGTCCAGAAATGTTTGAAGCTACTGACTGAATGAAAGGAGCTGGCATCTCACTCTCTTTGAATCTTCTTTATCATGCTAGGATTAGCAGGAAAAAGCAAAAAATTTCAGAATTGCACCTTGCAATGCGGAGAAATTACTGTTTGTGCATTTACAATATTCATTGATTTTTGCCATTGAAAAACATCATGTTATTCATATACCAGAAATGTTTGAAGCTACTGACTGAATGAAAAGAGCTGGCATCTCACTCTCTTTGAATCTTCTTTATCATGCTAAGAGGAGCAGGAAAAAGCAAAAAATTTCAGAATTGCACGTTGCAATGTGGAGATATTACTTTTTGTGCATTTACAATATTCATTGATTTTTGCCATTGAAAAACGTCCAGAAATGTTTGAAGCTACTGACTGAATGAAAGGAGCTGGCATCTCACTCTCTTTGAATCTTCTTTATCATGCTAGGATTAGCAGGAAAAAGCAAAAAATTTCAGAATTGCACCTTGCAATGCGGAGAAATTACTGTGTGTGCATTTACAATATTCATTGATTTTTGCCATTGAAAAACATGTTATTCATATACCAGAAATGTTTGAAGCTACTGACTGAATGAAAAGAGCTGGCATCTCACTCTCTTTGAATCTTCTTTATCATGCTAGGATTAGCAGGAAAAAGCAAAAAATTTCAGAATTGCACCTTGCAATGCGGAGAAATTACTGTTTGTGCATTTACAATATTCATTGATTTTTGCCATTGAAAAACATGTTATTCATATACCAGAAATGTTTGAAGCTACTGACTGAATGAAAAGAGCTGGCATCTCACTCTCTTTGAATCTTCTTTATCATGCCAGGATTAGCAGGAAAAAGCAAAAAATTTCAGAATTGCACGTTGCAATGTGGAGATATTACTGTTTGTGCATTTACAATATTCATTGATTTTTGCCATTGAAAAACGTCCAGAAATGTTTGAAGCTACTGACTGAATGAAAGGAGCTGGCATCTCACTCTCTTTGAATCTTCTTTATCATGCTAGGATTAGCAGGAAAAAGCAAAAAATTTCAGAATTGCACCTTGCAATGTGGAGAAATTACTGTTTGTGCATTTACAATATTCATTGATTTTTGCCATTGAAAAACATCATGTTATTCATATACCAGAAATGTTTGAAGCTACTGACTGAATGAAAAGAGCTGGCATCTCACTCTCTTTGAATCTTCTTTATCATGCCAGGATTAGCAGGAAAAAGCAAAAAATTTCAGAATTGCACCTTGCAATGTGGAGATATTACTGTTTGTGCATTTACAATATTCATTGATTTTTGCCATTGAAAAACGTCCAGAAATGTTTGAAGCTACTGACTGAATGAAAGGAGCTGGCATCTCACTCTCTTTGAATCTACTTTATCATGCTAGGATTAGCAGGAAAAAGCAAAAAATTTCAGAATTGCACCTTGCAATGCGGAGAAATTACTGTGTGTGCATTTACAATATTCATTGATTTTTGCCATTGAAAAACATCATGTTATTCATATACCAGAAATGTTTGAAGCTACTGACTGAATGAAAAGAGCTGGCATCTCACTCTCTTTGAATCTTCTTTATCATGCCAGGATTAGCAGGAAAAAGCAAAAAATTTCAGAATTGCACGTTGCAATGTGGAGATATTACTGTTTGTGCATTTACAATATTCATTGATTTTTGCCATTGAAAAACATGTTATTCATATACCAGAAATGTTTGAAGCTACTGACTGAATGAAAAGAGCTGGCATCTCACTCTCTTTGAATCTTCTTTATCATGCCAGGATTAGCAGGAAAAAGCAAAAAATTTCAGAATTGCACCTTGCAATGTGGAGATATTACTGTTTGTGCATTTACAATATTCATTGATTTTTGCCATTGAAAAACGTCCAGAAATGTTTGAAGCTACTGACTGAATGAAAGGAGCTGGCATCTCACTCTCTTTGAATCTTCTTTATCACGCTAGGACTAGCAGGAAAAAGCAAAAAATTTCAGAATTGCACCTTGCAATGCGGAGAAATTACTGTTTGTGCATTTACAATATTCAATGATTTTTGCCATTGAAAAACATGTTATTCATATACCAGAAATGTTTGAAGCTACTGACTGAATGAAAAGAGCTGGCATCTCACTCTCTTTGAATCTTCTTTTTCATGCCAGGATTAGCAGGAAAAAGCAAAAAATTTCAGAATTGCACGTTGCAATGTGGAGATATTACTGTTTGTGCATTTACAATATTCATTGATTTTTGCCATTGAAAAACATCATGTTATTCATATACCAGAAATGTTTGAAGCTACTGACTGAATGAAAAGAGCTGGCATCTCACTCTCTTTGAATCTTCTTTATCATGCTAAGAGGAGCAGGAAAAAGCAAAAAATTTCAGAATTGCACGTTGCAATGTGGAGATATTACTGTTTGTGCATTTACAATATTCATTGATTTTTGCCATTGAAAAACGTCCAGAAATGTTTGAAGCTACTGACTGAATGAAAGGAGCTGGCATCTCACTCTCTTTGAATCTTCTTTATCATGCTAGGATTAGCAGGAAAAAGCAAAAAATTTCAGAATTGCACCTTGCAATGCGGAGAAATTACTGTTTGTGCATTTACAATATTCATTGATTTTTGCCATTGAAAAACATCATGTTATTCATATACCAGAAATGTTTGAAGCTACTGACTGAATGAAAAGAGCTGGCATCTCACTCTCTTTGAATCTTCTTTATCATGCTAAGAGGAGCAGGAAAAAGCAAAAAATGTCAGAATTGCACGTTGCAATGTGGAGATATTACTGTTTGTGCATTTACAATATTCATTGATTTTTGCCATTGAAAAACGTCCAGAAATGTTTGAAGCTACTGACTGAATGAAAGGAGCTGGCATCTCACTCTCTTTGAATCTTCTTTATCATGCTAGGATTAGCAGGAAAAAGCAAAAAATTTCAGAATTGCACCTTGCAATGCGGAGAAATTACTGTGTGTGCATTTACAATATTCATTGATTTTTGCCATTGAAAAACATGTTATTCATATACCAGAAATGTTTGAAGCTACTGACTGAATGAAAAGAGCTGGCATCTCACTCTCTTTGAATCTTCTTTATCATGCTAGGATTAGCAGGAAAAAGCAAAAAATTTCAGAATTGCACCTTGCAATGCGGAGAAATTACTGTTTGTGCATTTACAATATTCATTGATTTTTGCCATTGAAAAACATGTTATTCATATACCAGAAATGTTTGAAGCTACTGACTGAATGAAAAGAGCTGGCATCTCACTCTCTTTGAATCTTCCTTATCATGCCAGGATTAGCAGGAAAAAGCAAAAAATTTCAGAATTACACGTTGCAATGTGGAGATATTACTGTTTGTGCATTTACAATATTCATTGATTTTTGCCATTGAAAAACGTCCAGAAATGTTTGAAGCTACTGACTGAATGAAAGGAGCTGGCATCTCACTCTCTTTGAATCTTCTTTATCATGCTAGGATTAGCAGGAAAAAGCAAAAAATTTCAGAATTGCACCTTGCAATGCGGAGAAATTACTGTTTGTGCATTTACAATATTCATTGATTTTTGCCATTGAAAAACATCATGTTATTCATATACCAGAAATGTTTGAAGCTACTGACTGAATGAAAAGAGCTGGCATCTCACTCTCTTTGAATCTTCTTTATCATGCCAGGATTAGCAGGAAAAAGCAAAAAATTTCAGAATTGCACCTTGCAATGTGGAGATATTACTGTTTGTGCATTTACAATATTCATTGATTTTTGCCATTGAAAAACATGTTATTCATATACCAGAAATGTTTGAAGCTACTGACTGAATGAAAAGAGCTGGCATCTCACTCTCTTTGAATCTTCTTTATCATGCTAGGATTAGCAGGAAAAAGCAAAAAATTTCAGAATTGCACCTTGCAATGCGGAGAAATTACTGTTTGTGCATTTACAATATTCATTGATTTTTGCCATTGAAAAACATCATGTTATTCATATACCAGAAATGTTTGAAGCTACTGACTGAATGAAAAGAGCTGGCATCTCACTCTCTTTGAATCTTCTTTATCATGCCAGGATTAGCAGGAAAAAGCAAAAAATTTCAGAATTACACGTTGCAATGTGGAGATATTACTGTTTGTGCATTTACAATATTCATTGATTTTTGCCATTGAAAAACGTCCAGAAATGTTTGAAGCTACTGACTGAATGAAAGGAGCTGGCATCTCACTCTCTTTGAATCTTCTTTATCATGCTAGGATTAGCAGGAAAAAGCAAAAAATTTCAGAATTGCACCTTGCAATGCGGAGAAATTACTGTTTGTGCATTTACAATATTCATTGATTTTTGCCATTGAAAAACATCATGTTATTCATATACCAGAAATGTTTGAAGCTACTGACTGAATGAAAAGAGCTGGCATCTCACTCTCTTTGAATCTTCTTTATCATGCCAGGATTAGCAGGAAAAAGCAAAAAATTTCAGAATTGCACCTTGCAATGTGGAGATATTACTGTTTGTGCATTTACAATATTCATTGATTTTTGCCATTGAAAAACGTCCAGAAATGTTTGAAGCTACTGACTGAATGAAAGGAGCTGGCATCTCACTCTCTTTGAATCTTCTTTATCATGCTAGGATTAGCAGGAAAAAGCAAAAAATTTCAGAATTGCACCTTGCAATGCGGAGAAATTACTGTGTGTGCATTTACAATATTCATTGATTTTTGCCATTGAAAAACATCGTTATTCATATACCAGAAATGTTTGAAGCTACTGACTGAATGAAAAGAGCTGGCATCTCACTCTCTTTGAATCTTCTTTATCATGCCAGGATTAGCAGGAAAAAGCAAAAAATTTCAGAATTGCACGTTGCAATGTGGAGATATTACTGTTTGTGCATTTACAATATTCATTGATTTTTGCCATTGAAAAACGTCCAGAAATGTTTGAAGCTACTGACTGAATGAAAGGAGCTGGCATCTCACTCTCTTTGAATCTTCTCTATCATGCTAGGATTAGCAGGAAAAAGCAAAAAATTTCAGAATTGCACCTTGCAATGCGGAGAAATTACTGTTTGTGCATTTACAATATTCATTGATTTTTGCCATTGAAAAACATCATGTTACTCATATACCAGAAATGTTTGAAGCTACTGACTGAATGAAAAGAGCTGGCATCTCACTCTCTTTGAATCTTCTTTATCATGCCAGGATTAGCAGGAAAAAGCAAAAAATTTCAGAATTGCACGTTGCAATGTGGAGATATTACTGTTTGTGCATTTACAATATTCATTGATTTTTGCCATTGAAAAACGTCCAGAAATGTTTGAAGCTACTGACTGAATGAAAAGAGCTGGCATCTCACTCTCTTTGAATCTTCTTTATCATGCCAGGATTAGCAGGAAAAAGCAAAAAATTTCAGAATTGCACCTTGCAATGTGGAGATATTACTGTTTGTGCATTTACAATATTCATTGATTTTTGCCATTGAAAAACATGTTATTCATATACCAGAAATGTTTGAATCTACTGACTGAATGAAAAGAGCTGGCATCTCACTCTCTTTGAATCTTCTTTATCATGCCAGGATTAGCAGGAAAAAGCAAAAAATTTCAGAATTGCACCTTGCAATGTGGAGATATTTCTGTTTGTGCATTTACAATATTCATTGATTTTTGCCATTGAAAAACGTCCAGAAATGTTTGAAGCTACTGACTGAATGAAAGGAGCTGGCATCTCACTCTCTTTGAATCTTCTTTATCATGCTAGGATTAGCAGGAAAAAGCAAAAAATTTCAGAATTGCACCTTGCAATGCGGAGAAATTACTGTGTGTGCATTTACAATATTCATTGATTTTTGCCATTGAAAAACATCGTTATTCATATACCAGAAATGTTTGAAGCTACTGACTGAATGAAAAGAGCTGGCATCTCACTCCCTTTGAATCTTCTTTATCATGCCAGGATTAGCAGGAAAAAGCAAAAAATTTCAGAATTGCACCTTGCAGTCTGGAGATATTACTGTTTGTGCATTTACAATATTCATTGATTTTTGCCATTGAAAAACATGTTATTCATATACCAGAAATATTTGAAGCTACTGACTGAATGAAAAGAGCTGGCATCTCACTCTCTTTGAATCTTCTTTATCATGCCAGGATTAGCAGGAAAAAGCAAAAAATTTCAGAATTGCACCTTGCAATGTGGAGATATTACTGTTTGTGCATTTACAATATTCATTGATTTTTGCATTGAAAAATGTCCAGAAATGTTTGAAGCTACTGACTGAATGAAAGGAGCTGGCATCTCACTCTCTTTGAATCTTCTTTATCATGCTAGGATTAGCAGGAAAAAGCAAAAAATTTCAGAATTGCACCTTGCAATGCGGAGAAATTACTGTGTGTGCATTTACAATATTCATTGATTTTTGCCATTGAAAAACATGTTATTCATATACCAGAAATGTTTGAAGCTACTGACTGAATGAAAAGAGCTGGCATCTCACTCTCTTTGAATTTTCTTTATCATGCCAGGATTAGCAGGAAAAAGCAAAAAATTTCAGAATTGCACCTTACAATGTGGAGATATTACTGTTTGTGCATTTACAATATTCATTGATTTTTGCCATTGAAAAACGTCCAGAAATGTTTGAAGCTACTGACTGAATGAAAGGAGCTGGCATCTCACTCTCTTTGAATCTTCTTTATCATGCTAGGATTAGCAGGAAAAAGCAAAAAATTTCAGAATTGCACCTTGCAATGCGGAGAAATTACTGTGTGTGCATTTACAATATTCATTGATTTTTGCCATTGAAAAACATCGTTATTCATATACCAGAAATGTTTGAAGCTACTGACTGAATGAAAGGAGCTGGCATCTCACTCTCTTTGAATCTTCTTTATCATGCCAGGATTAGCAGGAAAAAGCAAAAAATTTCAGAATTGCACCTTGCAATGTGGAGATATTACTGTTTGTGCATTTACAATATTCATTGATTTTTGCCATTGAAAAACATGTTATTCATATACCAGAAATGTTTGAAGCTACTGACTGAATGAAAAGAGCTGGCATCTCACTCTCTTTGAATCTTCTTTATCATGCCAGGATTAGCAGGAAAAAGCAAAAAATTTCAGAATTGCACCTTGCAATGTGGAGATATTACTGTTCGTGCATTTACAATATTCATTGATTTTTGCCATTGAAAAACGTCCAGAAATGTTTGAAGCTACTGACTGAATGAAAGGAGCTGGCATCTCACTCTCTTTGAATCTTCTTTATCATGCTAGGATTAGCAGGAAAAAGCAAAAAATTTCAGAATTGCACCTTGCAATGCGGAGAAATTACTGTGTGTGCATTTACAATATTCATTGATTTTTGCCATTGAAAAACATCGTTATTCATATACCAGAAATGTTTGAAGCTACTGACTGAATGAAAAGAGCTGGCATCTCACTCTCTTTGAATCTTCTTTATCATGCCAGGATTAGCAGGAAAAAGCAAAAAATTTCAGAATTGCACGTTGCAATGTGGAGATATTACTGTTTGTGCATTTACAATATTCATTGATTTTTGCCATTGAAAAACGTCCAGAAATGTTTGAAGCTACTGACTGAATGAAAGGAGCTGGCATCTCACTCTCTTTGAATCTTCTTTATCATGCTAGGATTAGCAGGAAAAAGCAAAAAATTTCAGAATTGCACCTTGCAATGCGGAGAAATTACTGTTTGTGCATTTACAATATTCATTGATTTTTGCCATTGAAAAACATCATGTTATTCATATACCAGAAATGTTTGAAGCTACTGACTGAATGAAAAGAGCTGGCATCTCACTCTCTTTGAATCTTCTTTATCATGCCAGGATTAGCAGGAAAAAGCAAAAAATTTCAGAATTGCACGTTGCAATGTGGAGATATTACTGTTTGTGCATTTACAATATTCATTGATTTTTGCCATTGAAAAACGTCCAGAAATGTTTGAAGCTACTGACTGAATGAAAGGAGCTGGCATCTCACTCTCTTTGAATCTTCTTTATCATGCTAGGATTAGCAGGAAAAAGCAAAAAATTTCAGAATTGCACCTTGCAATGCGGAGAAATTACTGTGTGTGCATTTACAATATTCATTGAATTTTGCCATTGAAAAACATCATGTTATTCATATACCAGAAATGTTTGAAGCTACTGACTGAATGAAAAGAGCTGGCATCTCACTCTCTTTGAATCTTCTTTATCATGCCAGGATTAGCAGGAAAAAGCAAAAAATTTCAGAATTGCACCTTGCAATGCGGAGAAATTACTGTGTGTGCATTTACAATATTCATTGATTTTTGCCATTGAAAAACGTCCAGAAATGTTTGAAGCTACTGACTGAATGAAAAGAGCTGGCATCTCACTCTCTTTGAATCTTCTTTATCATGCTAAGTGGAGCAGGAAAAAGCAAAAAATTTCAGAATTGCACGTTGCAATGTGGAGATATTACTGTTTGTGCATTTACAATATTCATTGATTTTTGCCATTGAAAAACATGTTATTCATATACCAGAAATGTTTGAAGCTACTGACTGAATGAAAAGAGCTGGCATCTCATTCTCTTTGAATCTTCTTTATCATGCCAGGATTAGCAGGAAAAAGCAAAAAATTTCAGAATTGCACCTTGCAATGTGGAGATATTACTGTTTGTGCATTTACAATATTCATTGATTTTTGCCATTGAAAAACATCATGTTATTCATATACCAGAAATGTTTGAAGCTACTGACTGAATGAAAAGAGCTGGCATCTCACTCTCTTTGAATCTTCTTTATCATGCCAGGATTAGCAGGAAAAAGCAAAAAATTTCAGAATTGCACCTTGCAATGTGGAGATATTACTGTTTGTGCATTTACAATATTCATTGATTTTTGCCATTGAAAAACATGTTATTCATATACCAGAAATGTTTGAAGCTACTGACTGAATGAAAAGAGCTGGCATCTCACTCTCTTTGAATCTTCTTTATCATGCCAGGATTAGCAGGAAAAAGCAAAAAATTTCAGAATTGCACCTTGCAATGTGGAGATATTACTGTTTGTGCATTTACAATACATTGATTTTTGCCATTGAAAAACATGTTATTCATATACCAGAAATGTTTGAAGCTACTGACTGAATGAAAAGAGCTGGCATCTCACTCTCTTTGAATCTTCTTTATCATGCCAGGATTAGCAGGAAAAAGCAAAAAATTTCAGAATTGCACCTTGCAATGTGGAGATATTTCTGTTTGTGCATTTACAATATTCATTGATTTTTGCCATTGAAAAATGTCCAGAAATGTTTGAAGCTACTGACTGAATGAAAGGAGCTGGCATCTCACTCTCTTTGAATCTTCTTTATCATGCTAGGATTAGCAGGAAAAAGCAAAAAATTTCAGAATTGCACCTTGCAATGCGGAGAAATTACTGTGTGTGCATTTACAATATTCATTGATTTTTGCCATTGAAAAACATCGTTATTCATATACCAGAAATGTTTGAAGCTACTGACTGAATGAAAAGAGCTGGCATCTCACTCCCTTTGAATCTTCTTTATCATGCCAGGATTAGCAGGAAAAAGCAAAAAATTTCAGAATTGCACCTTGCAATGTGGAGATATTACTGTTTGTGCATTTACAATATTCATTGATTTTTGCCATTGAAAAACATGTTATTCATATACCAGAAATATTTGAAGCTACTGACTGAATGAAAAGAGCTGGCATCTCACTCTCTTTGAATCTTCTTTATCATGCCAGGATTAGCAGGAAAAAGCAAAAAATTTCAGAATTGCACCTTGCAATGTGGAGATATTACTGTTTGTGCATTTACAATATTCATTGATTTTTGCCATTGAAAAATGTCCAGAAATGTTTGAAGCTACTGACTGAATGAAAGGAGCTGGCATCTCACACTCTTTGAATCTTCTTTATCATGCTAGGATTAGCAGGAAAAAGCAAAAAATTTCAGAATTGCACCTTGCAATGCGGAGAAATTACTGTTTGTGCATTTACAATATTCATTGATTTTTGCCATTGAAAAACATGTTATTCATATACCAGAAATGTTTGAAGCTACTGACTGAATGAAAAGAGCTGGCATCTCACTCTCTTTGAATCTTCTTTATCATGCCAGGATTAGCAGGAAAAAGCAAAAAATTTCAGAATTGCACCTTGCAATGTGGAGATATTACTGTTTGTGCATTTACAATATTCATTGATTTTTGCCATTGAAAAACGTCCAGAAATGTTTGAAGCTACTGACTGAATGAAAAGAGCTGGCATCTCACTCTCTTTGAATCTTCTTTATCATGCTAAGAGGAGCAGGAAAAAGCAAAAAATTTCAGAATTGCACGTTGCAATGTGGAGATATTACTGTTTGTGCATTTACAATATTCATTGATTTTTGCCATTGAAAAACATGTTATTCATATACCAGAAATGTTTGAAGCTACTGACTGAATGAAAAGAGCTGGCATCTCACTCTCTTTGAATCTTCTTTATCATGCCAGGATTAGCAGGAAAAAGCAAAAAATTTCAGAATTGCACCTTGCAATGTGGAGATATTACTGTTCGTGCATTTACAATATTCATTGATTTTTGCCATTGAAAAACGTCCAGAAATGTTTGAAGCTACTGACTGAATGAAAGGAGCTGGCATCTCACTCTCTTTGAATCTTCTTTATCATGCTAGGATTAGCAGGAAAAAGCAAAAAATTTCAGAATTGCACCTTGCAATGCGGAGAAATTACTGTGTGTGCATTTACAATATTCATTGATTTTTGCCATTGAAAAACATCATGTTATTCATATACCAGAAATGTTTGAAGCTACTGACTGAATGAAAGGAGCTGGCATCTCACTCTCTGAATCTTCTTTATCATGCCAGGATTAGCAGGAAAAAGCAAAAAATTTCAGAATTGCACGTTGCAATGTGGAGATATTACTGTTTGTGCATTTACAATATTCATTGATTTTTGCCATTGAAAAACGTCCAGAAATGTTTGAAGCTACTGACTGAATGAAAGGAGCTGGCATCTCACTCTCTTTGAATCTTCTTTATCATGCTAGGATTAGCAGGAAAAAGCAAAAAATTTCAGAATTGCACCTTGCAATGCGGAGAAATTACTGTGTGTGCATTTACAATATTCATTGAATTTTGCCATTGAAAAACATCATGTTATTCATATACCAGAAATGTTTGAAGCTACTGACTGAATGAAAAGAGCTGGCATCTCACTCTCTTTGAATCTTCTTTATCATGCCAGGATTAGCAGGAAAAAGCAAAAAATTTCAGAATTGCACCTTGCAATGCGGAGAAATTACTGTGTGTGCATTTACAATATTCATTGATTTTTGCCATTGAAAAACGTCCAGAAATGTTTGAAGCTACTGACTGAATGAAAAGAGCTGGCATCTCACTCTCTTTGAATCTTCTTTATCATGCTAAGTGGAGCAGGAAAAAGCAAAAAATTTCAGAATTGCACGTTGCAATGTGGAGATATTACTGTTTGTGCATTTACAATATTCATTGATTTTTGCCATTGAAAAACATGTTATTCATATACCAGAAATGTTTGAAGCTACTGACTGAATGAAAAGAGCTGGCATCTCATTCTCTTTGAATCTTCTTTATCATGCCAGGATTAGCAGGAAAAAGCAAAAAATTTCAGAATTGCACCTTGCAATGTGGAGATATTACTGTTTGTGCATTTACAATATTCATTGATTTTTGCCATTGAAAAACATCATGTTATTCATATACCAGAAATGTTTGAAGCTACTGACTGAATGAAAAGAGCTGGCATCTCACTCTCTTTGAATCTTCTTTATCATGCCAGGATTAGCAGGAAAAAGCAAAAAATTTCAGAATTGCACCTTGCAATGTGGAGATATTACTGTTTGTGCATTTACAATATTCATTGATTTTTGCCATTGAAAAACATGTTATTCATATACCAGAAATGTTTGAAGCTACTGACTGAATGAAAAGAGCTGGCATCTCACTCTCTTTGAATCTTCTTTATCATGCCAGGATTAGCAGGAAAAAGCAAAAAATTTCAGAATTGCACCTTGCAATGTGGAGATATTACTGTTTGTGCATTTACAATACATTGATTTTTGCCATTGAAAAACATGTTATTCATATACCAGAAATGTTTGAAGCTACTGACTGAATGAAAAGAGCTGGCATCTCACTCTCTTTGAATCTTCTTTATCATGCCAGGATTAGCAGGAAAAAGCAAAAAATTTCAGAATTGCACCTTGCAATGTGGAGATATTTCTGTTTGTGCATTTACAATATTCATTGATTTTTGCCATTGAAAAATGTCCAGAAATGTTTGAAGCTACTGACTGAATGAAAGGAGCTGGCATCTCACTCTCTTTGAATCTTCTTTATCATGCTAGGATTAGCAGGAAAAAGCAAAAAATTTCAGAATTGCACCTTGCAATGCGGAGAAATTACTGTGTGTGCATTTACAATATTCATTGATTTTTGCCATTGAAAAACATCGTTATTCATATACCAGAAATGTTTGAAGCTACTGACTGAATGAAAAGAGCTGGCATCTCACTCCCTTTGAATCTTCTTTATCATGCCAGGATTAGCAGGAAAAAGCAAAAAATTTCAGAATTGCACCTTGCAATGTGGAGATATTACTGTTTGTGCATTTACAATATTCATTGATTTTTGCCATTGAAAAACATGTTATTCATATACCAGAAATATTTGAAGCTACTGACTGAATGAAAAGAGCTGGCATCTCACTCTCTTTGAATCTTCTTTATCATGCCAGGATTAGCAGGAAAAAGCAAAAAATTTCAGAATTGCACCTTGCAATGTGGAGATATTACTGTTTGTGCATTTACAATATTCATTGATTTTTGCCATTGAAAAATGTCCAGAAATGTTTGAAGCTACTGACTGAATGAAAGGAGCTGGCATCTCACACTCTTTGAATCTTCTTTATCATGCTAGGATTAGCAGGAAAAAGCAAAAAATTTCAGAATTGCACCTTGCAATGCGGAGAAATTACTGTTTGTGCATTTACAATATTCATTGATTTTTGCCATTGAAAAACATGTTATTCATATACCAGAAATGTTTGAAGCTACTGACTGAATGAAAAGAGCTGGCATCTCACTCTCTTTGAATCTTCTTTATCATGCCAGGATTAGCAGGAAAAAGCAAAAAATTTCAGAATTGCACCTTGCAATGTGGAGATATTACTGTTTGTGCATTTACAATATTCATTGATTTTTGCCATTGAAAAACGTCCAGAAATGTTTGAAGCTACTGACTGAATGAAAAGAGCTGGCATCTCACTCTCTTTGAATCTTCTTTATCATGCTAAGAGGAGCAGGAAAAAGCAAAAAATTTCAGAATTGCACGTTGCAATGTGGAGATATTACTGTTTGTGCATTTACAATATTCATTGATTTTTGCCATTGAAAAACATGTTATTCATATACCAGAAATGTTTGAAGCTACTGACTGAATGAAAAGAGCTGGCATCTCACTCTCTTTGAATCTTCTTTATCATGCCAGGATTAGCAGGAAAAAGCAAAAAATTTCAGAATTGCACCTTGCAATGTGGAGATATTACTGTTCGTGCATTTACAATATTCATTGATTTTTGCCATTGAAAAACGTCCAGAAATGTTTGAAGCTACTGACTGAATGAAAGGAGCTGGCATCTCACTCTCTTTGAATCTTCTTTATCATGCTAGGATTAGCAGGAAAAAGCAAAAAATTTCAGAATTGCACCTTGCAATGCGGAGAAATTACTGTGTGTGCATTTACAATATTCATTGATTTTTGCCATTGAAAAACATCATGTTATTCATATACCAGAAATGTTTGAAGCTACTGACTGAATGAAAGGAGCTGGCATCTCACTCTCTGAATCTTCTTTATCATGCCAGGATTAGCAGGAAAAAGCAAAAAATTTCAGAATTGCACCTTGCAATGTGGAGATATTACTGTTTGTGCATTTATAATATTCATTGATTTTTGCCATTGAAAAACGTCCAGAAATGTTTGAAGCTACTGACTGAATGAAAGGAGCTGGCATCTCACTCTCTTTGAATCTTCTTTATCATGCTAGGATTAGCAGGAAAAAGCAAAAAATTTCAGAATTGCACCTTGCAATGCGGAGAAATTACTGTGTGTGCATTTACAATATTCATTGATTTTTGCCATTGAAAAACATCGTTATTCATATATCAGAAATGATTGAAGCTACTGACTGAATGAAAAGAGCTGGCATCTCACTCTCTTTGAATCTTCTTTATCATGCCAGGATTAGCAGGAAAAAGCAAAAAATTTCAGAATTGCACCTTGCAATGTGGAGATATTACTGTTTGTGCATTTACAATATTCATTGATTTTTGCCATTGAAAAACATTGTTATTCATATACCAGAAATGTTTGAAGCTACTGACTGAATGAAAAGAGCTGGCATCTCACTCTCTTTGAATCTTCTTTGTCATGCCAGGATTAGCAGGAAAAAGAAAAAATTTCAGAATTGCACCTTGCAATGCGGAGAAATTACTGTTTGTGCATTTACAATATTCATTGATTTTTGCCATTGAAAAACGTCCAGAAATGTTTGAAGCTACTGACTGAATGAAAGGAGCTGGCATCTCACTCTCTTTGAATCTTCTTTATCATGCTAAGAGGAGCAGGAAAAAGCAAAAAATTTCAGAATTGCACGTTGCAATGTGGAGATATTACTGTTTGTGCATTTACAATATTCATTGATTTTTGCCATTGAAAAACATGTTATTCATATACCAGAAATGTTTGAAGCTACTGACTGAATGAAAAGAGCTGGCATCTCATTCTCTTTGAATCTTCTTTATCATGCCAGGATTAGCAGGAAAAAGCAAAAAATTTCAGAATTGCACCTTGCAATGTGGAGATATTACTGTTTGTGCATTTACAATATTCATTGATTTTTGCCATTGAAAAACGTCCAGAAATGTTTGAAGCTACTGACTGAATGAAAGGAGCTGGCATCTCACTCTCTTTGAATCTTCTTTATCATGCTAGGATTAGCAGGAAAAAGCAAAAAATTTCAGAATTGCACCTTGCAATGCGGAGAAATTACTGTGTGTGCATTTACAATATTCATTGATTTTTGCCATTGAAAAACATCGTTATTCATATACCAGAAATGTTTGAAGCTACTGACTGAATGAAAAGAGCTGGCATCTCACTCTCTTTGAATCTTCTTTATCATGCCAGGATTAGCAGGAAAAAGCAAAAAATTTCAGAATTGCACCTTGCAATGTGGAGATATTACTGTTTGTGCATTTACAATATTCATTCATTTTTGCCATTGAAAAACATGTTATTCATATACCAGAAATGTTTGAAGCTACTGACTGAATGAAAAGAGCTGGCATCTCACTCTCTTTGAATTTTCTTTATCATGCCAGGATTAGCAGGAAAAAGCAAAAAATTTCAGAATTGCACCTTGCAATGTGGAGATATTACTGTTTGTGCATTTACAATATTCATTGATTTTTGCCATTGAAAAACGTCCAGAAATGTTTGAAGCTACTGACTGAATGAAAGGAGCTGGCATCTCACTCTCTTTGAATCTTCTTTATCATGCTAGGATTAGCAGGAAAAAGCAAAAAATTTCAGAATTGCACCTTGCAATGCGGAGAAATTACTGTGTGTGCATTTACAATATTCATTGATTTTTGCCATTGAAAAACATCGTTATTCATATACCAGAAATGTTTGAAGCTACTGACTGAATGAAAGGAGCTGGCATCTCACTCTCTTTGAATCTTCTTTATCATGCCAGGATTAGCAGGAAAAAGCAAAAAATTTCAGAATTGCACCTTGCAATGTGGAGATATTACTGTTTGTGCATTTACAATATTCATTGATTTTTGCCATTGAAAAACATGTTATTCATATACCAGAAATGTTTGAAGCTACTGACTGAATGAAAAGAGCTGGCATCTCACTCTCTTTGAATTTTCTTTATCATGCCAGGATTAGCAGGAAAAAGCAAAAAATTTCAGAATTGCACCTTGCAATGTGGAGATATTACTGTTTGTGCATTTACAATATTCATTGATTTTTGCCATTGAAAAACGTCCAGAAATGTTTGAAGCTACTGACTGAATGAAAGGAGCTGGCATCTCACTCTCTTTGAATCTTCTTTATCATGCTAGGATTAGCAGGAAAAAGCAAAAAATTTCAGAATTGCACCTTGCAATGCGGAGAAATTACTGTGTGTGCATTTACAATATTCATTGATTTTTGCCATTGAAAAACATCGTTATTCATATACCAGAAATGTTTGAAGCTACTGACTGAATGAAAGGAGCTGGCATCTCACTCTCTTTGAATCTTCTTTATCATGCCAGGATTAGCAGGAAAAAGCAAAAAATTTCAGAATTGCACCTTGCAATGTGGAGATATTACTGTTTGTGCATTTACAATATTCATTGATTTTTGCCATTGAAAAACATGTTATTCATATACCAGAAATGTTTGAAGCTACTGACTGAATGAAAAGAGCTGGCATCTCACTCTCTTTGAATCTTCTTTATCATGCCAGGATTAGCAGGAAAAAGCAAAAAATTTCAGAATTGCACCTTGCAATGTGGAGATATTACTGTTCGTGCATTTACAATATTCATTGATTTTTGCCATTGAAAAACGTCCAGAAATGTTTGAAGCTACTGACTGAATGAAAGGAGCTGGCATCTCACTCTCTTTGAATCTTCTTTATCATGCTAGGATTAGCAGGAAAAAGCAAAAAATTTCAGAATTGCACCTTGCAATGCGGAGAAATTACTGTGTGTGCATTTACAATATTCATTGATTTTTGCCATTGAAAAACATCATGTTATTCATATACCAGAAATGTTTGAAGCTACTGACTGAATGAAAGGAGCTGGCATCTCACTCTCTGAATCTTTATCATGCCAGGATTAGCAGGAAAAAGCAAAAAATTTCAGAATTGCACCTTGCAATGTGGAGATATTACTGTTTGTGCATTTATAATATTCATTGATTTTTGCCATTGAAAAACGTCCAGAAATGTTTGAAGCTACTGACTGAATGAAAGGAGCTGGCATCTCACTCTCTTTGAATCTTCTTTATCATGCTAGGATTAGCAGGAAAAAGCAAAAAATTTCAGAATTGCACCTTGCAATGCGGAGAAATTACTGTGTGTGCATTTACAATATTCATTGATTTTTGCCATTGAAAAACATCGTTATTCATATACCAGAAATGTTTGAAGCTACTGACTGAATGAAAAGAGCTGGCATCTCACTCTCTTTGAATCTTCTTTATCATGCCAGGATTAGCAGGAAAAAGCAAAAAATTTCAGAATTGCACCTTGCAATGTGGAGATATTACTGTTTGTGCATTTACAATATTCATTGATTTTTGCCATTGAAAAACATTGTTATTCATATACCAGAAATGTTTGAAGCTACTGACTGAATGAAAAGAGCTGGCATCTCACTCTCTTTGAATCTTCTTTGTCATGCCAGGATTAGCAGGAAAAAGAAAAAATTTCAGAATTGCACCTTGCAATGCGGAGAAATTACTGTTTGTGCATTTACAATATTCATTGATTTTTGCCATTGAAAAACGTCCAGAAATGTTTGAAGCTACTGACTGAATGAAAGGAGCTGGCATCTCACTCTCTTTGAATCTTCTTTATCATGCTAGGATTAGCAGGAAAAAGCAAAAAATTTCAGAATTGCACCTTGCAATGCGGAGAAATTACTGTTTGTGCATTTACAATATTCATTGATTTTTGCCATTGAAAAACGTCCAGAAATGTTTGAAGCTACTGACTGAATGAAAGGAGCTGGCATCTCACTCTCTTTGAATCTTCTTTATCATGCTAGGATTAGCAGGAAAAAGCAAAAAATTTCAGAATTGCACATTGCAATGCGGAGAAATTACTGTTTGTGCATTTACAATATTCATTGATTTTTGCCATTGAAAAACATCATGTTATTCATATACCAGAAATGTTTGAAGCTACTGACTGAATGAAAAGAGCTGGCATCTCACTCTCTTTGAATCTTCTTTATCATGCCAGGATTAGCAGGAAAAAGCAAAAAATTTCAGAATTGCACCTTGCAATGCGGAGAAATTACTGTGTGTGCATTTACAATATTCATTGATTTTTGCCATTGAAAAACATGTTATTCATATACCAGAAATGTTTGAAGCTACTGACTGAATGAAAAGAGCTGGCATCTCACTCTCTTTGAATCTTCTTTATCATGCTAGGATTAGCAGGAGAAAGCAAAAAATTTCAGAATTGCACCTTGCAATGCGGAGAAATTACTGTTTGTGCATTTACAATATTCATTGATTTTTGCCATTGAAAAACATGTTATTCATATACCAGAAATGTTTGAAGCTACTGACTGAATGAAAAGAGCTGGCATCTCACTCTCTTTGAATCTTCTTTATCATGCCAGGATTAGCAGGAAAAAGCAAAAAATTTCAGAATTGCACGTTGCAATGTGGAGATATTACTGTTTGTGCATTTACAATATTCATTGATTTTTGCCATTGAAAAACGTCCAGAAATGTTTGAAGCTACTGACTGAATGAAAGGAGCTGGCATCTCACTCTCTTTGAATCTTCTTTATCATGCTAGGATTAGCAGGAAAAAGCAAAAAATTTCAGAATTGCACCTTGCAATGCGGAGAAATTACTGTTTGTGCATTTACAATATTCATTGATTTTTGCCATTGAAAAACATCATGTTATTCATATACCAGAAATGTTTGAAGCTACTGACTGAATGAAAAGAGCTGGCATCTCACTCTCTTTGAATCTTCTTTATCATGCCAGGATTAGCAGGAAAAAGCAAAAAATTTCAGAATTGCACGTTGCAATGTGGAGATATTACTGTTTGTGCATTTACAATATTCATTGATTTTTGCCATTGAAAAACGTCCAGAAATGTTTGAAGCTACTGACTGAATGAAAGGAGCTGGCATCTCACTCTCTTTGAATCTTCTTTATCATGCTAGGATTAGCAGGAAAAAGCAAAAAATTTCAGAATTGCACCTTGCAATGCGGAGAAATTACTGTTTGTGCATTTACAATATTCATTGATTTTTGCCATTGAAAAACATCATGTTATTCATATACCAGAAATGTTTGAAGCTACTGACTGAATGAAAAGAGCTGGCATCTCACTCTCTTTGAATCTTCTTTATCATGCCAGGATTAGCAGGAAAAAGCAAAAAATTTCAGAATTGCACGTTGCAATGTGGAGATATTACTGTTTGTGCATTTACAATATTCATTGATTTTTGCCATTGAAAAACGTCCAGAAATGTTTGAAGCTACTGACTGAATGAAAGGAGCTGGCATCTCACTCTCTTTGAATCTTCTTTATCATGCTAGGATTAGCAGGAAAAAGCAAAAAATTTCAGAATTGCACCTTGCAATGCGGAGAAATTACTGTGTGTGCATTTACAATATTCATTGATTTTTGCCATTGAAAAACATCGTTATTCATATACCAGAAATGTTTGAAGCTACTGACTGAATGAAAAGAGCTGGCATCTCACTCTCTTTGAATCTTCTTTATCATGCCAGGATTAGCAGGAAAAAGCAAAAAATTTCAGAATTGCACCTTGCAATGTGGAGATATTACTGTTTGTGCATTTACAATATTCATTGATTTTTGCCATTGAAAAACATTGTTATTCATATACCAGAAATGTTTGAAGCTACTGACTGAATGAAAAGAGCTGGCATCTCACTCTCTTTGAATCTTCTTTGTCATGCCAGGATTAGCAGGAAAAAGAAAAAATTTCAGAATTGCACCTTGCAATGCGGAGAAATTACTGTTTGTGCATTTACAATATTCATTGATTTTTGCCATTGAAAAACGTCCAGAAATGTTTGAAGCTACTGACTGAATGAAAGGAGCTGGCATCTCACTCTCTTTGAATCTTCTTTATCATGCTAGGATTAGCAGGAAAAAGCAAAAAATTTCAGAATTGCACCTTGCAATGCGGAGAAATTACTGTTTGTGCATTTACAATATTCATTGATTTTTGCCATTGAAAAACGTCCAGAAATGTTTGAAGCTACTGACTGAATGAAAGGAGCTGGCATCTCACTCTCTTTGAATCTTCTTTATCATGCTAGGATTAGCAGGAAAAAGCAAAAAATTTCAGAATTGCACATTGCAATGCGGAGAAATTACTGTTTGTGCATTTACAATATTCATTGATTTTTGCCATTGGAAAACATCATGTTATTCATATACCAGAAATGTTTGAAGCTACTGACTGAATGAAAAGAGCTGGCATCTCACTCTCTTTGAATCTTCTTTATCATGCCAGGATTAGCAGGAAAAAGCAAAAAATTTCAGAATTGCACCTTGCAATGCGGAGAAATTACTGTGTGTGCATTTACAATATTCATTGATTTTTGCCATTGAAAAACATGTTATTCATATACCAGAAATGTTTGAAGCTACTGACTGAATGAAAAGAGCTGGCATCTCACTCTCTTTGAATCTTCTTTATCATGCTAGGATTAGCAGGAGAAAGCAAAAAATTTCAGAATTGCACCTTGCAATGCGGAGAAATTACTGTTTGTGCATTTACAATATTCATTGATTTTTGCCATTGAAAAACATGTTATTCATATACCAGAAATGTTTGAAGCTACTGACTGAATGAAAAGAGCTGGCATCTCACTCTCTTTGAATCTTCTTTATCATGCCAGGATTAGCAGGAAAAAGCAAAAAATTTCAGAATTGCACGTTGCAATGTGGAGATATTACTGTTTGTGCATTTACAATATTCATTGATTTTTGCCATTGAAAAACGTCCAGAAATGTTTGAAGCTACTGACTGAATGAAAGGAGCTGGCATCTCACTCTCTTTGAATCTTCTTTATCATGCTAGGATTAGCAGGAAAAAGCAAAAAATTTCAGAATTGCACCTTGCAATGCGGAGAAATTACTGTTTGTGCATTTACAATATTCATTGATTTTTGCCATTGAAAAACATCATGTTATTCATATACCAGAAATGTTTGAAGCTACTGACTGAATGAAAAGAGCTGGCATCTCACTCTCTTTGAATCTTCTTTATCATGCCAGGATTAGCAGGAAAAAGCAAAAAATTTCAGAATTGCACGTTGCAATGTGGAGATATTACTGTTTGTGCATTTACAATATTCATTGATTTTTGTCATTGAAAAACGTCCAGAAATGTTTGAAGCTACTGACTGAATGAAAGGAGCTGGCATCTCACTCTCTTTGAATCTTCTTTATCATGCTAGGATTAGCAGGAAAAAGCAAAAAATTTCAGAATTGCACCTTGCAATGCGGAGAAATTACTGTTTGTGCATTTACAATATTCATTGATTTTTGCCATTGAAAAACATCATGTTATTCATATACCAGAAATGTTTGAAGCTACTGACTGAATGAAAAGAGCTGGCATCTCACTCTCTTTGAATCTTCTTTATCATGCCAGGATTAGCAGGAAAAAGCAAAAAATTTCAGAATTGCACGTTGCAATGTGGAGATATTACTGTTTGTGCATTTACAATATTCATTGATTTTTGCCATTGAAAAACGTCCAGAAATGTTTGAAGCTACTGACTGAATGAAAGGAGCTGGCATCTCACTCTCTTTGAATCTTCTTTATCATGCTAGGATTAGCAGGAAAAAGCAAAAAATTTCAGATTTGCACCTTGCAATGCGGAGAAATTACTGTGTGTGCATTTACAATATTCATTGATTTTTGCCATTGAAAAACATCATGTTATTCATATACCAGAAATGTTTGAAGCTACTGACTGAATGAAAAGAGCTGGCATCTCACTCTCTTTGAATCTTCTTTATCATGCCAGGATTAGCAGGAAAAAGCAAAAAATTTCAGATTTGCACCTTGCAATGTGGAGTTATTACTGTTTGTGCATTTACAATATTCATTGATTTTTGCCATTGAAAAACATGTTATTCATATACCAGAAATGTATGAAGCTACTGACTGAATGAAAAGAGCTGGCATCTCACTCTCTTTGAATCTTCTTTATCATGCCAGGATTAGCAGGAAAAAGCAAAAAATTTCAGAATTGCACCTTGCAATGTGGAGATATTACTGTTTGTGCATTTACAATATTCATTGATTTTTGCCATTGAAAAACGTCCAGAAATGTTTGAAGCTACTAACTGAATGAAAGGAGCTGGCATCTCACTCTCTTTGAATCTTCTTTATCATGCTAGGATTAGCAGGAAAAAGCAAAAAATTTCAGAATTGCACCTTGCAATGTGGAGATATTACTGTTTGTGCATTTACAATATTCATTGATTTTTGCCATTGAAAAACATGTTATTCATATACCAGAAATGTTTGAAGCTACTGACTGAATGAAAAGAGCTGGCATCTCACTCTCTTTGAATCTTCTTTATCATGCCAGGATTAGCAGGAAAAAGCAAAAAATTTCAGAATTGCACCTTGCAATGTGGAGATATTACTGTTTGTGCATTTACAATATTCATTGATTTTTGCCATTGAAAAACATGTTATTCATATACCAGAAATGTTTGAATCTACTGACTGAATGAAAAGAGCTGGCATCTCACTCTCTTTGAATCTTCTTTATCATGCCAGGATTAGCAGGAAAAAGCAAAAAATTTCAGAATTGCACCTTGCAATGTGGAGATATTACTGTTTGTGCATTTACAATATTCATTGATTTTTGCCATTGAAAAACGTCCAGAAATGTTTGAAGCTACTAACTGAATGAAAGGAGCTGGCATCTCACTCTCTTTGAATCTTCTTTATCATGCTAGGATTAGCAGGAAAAAGCAAAAAATTTCAGAATTGCACCTTGCAATGCGGAGAAATTACTGTGTGTGCATTTACAATATTCATTGATTTTTGCCATTGAAAAACATCGTTATTCATATACCAGAAATGTTTGAAGCTACTGACTGAATGAAAAGAGCTGGCATCTCACTCTCTTTGAATCTTCTTTACCATGCCAGGATTAGCAGGAAAAAGCAAAAAATTTCAGAATTGCACCTTGCAATGTGGAGATATTACTGTTTGTGCATTTACAATATTCATTGATTTTTGCCATTGAAAAACATGTTATTCATATACCAGAAATGTTTGAAGCTACTGACTGAATGAAAAGAGCTGGCATCTCACTCTCTTTGAATCTTCTTTATCATGCCAGGATTAACAGGAAAAAGCAAAAAATTTCAAAATTGCACCTTGCAATGTGGAGATATTACTGTTTGTGCATTTACAATATTCATTGATTTTTGCCATTGAAAAACGTCCAGAAATGTTTGAAGCTACTGACTGAATGAAAGGAGCTGGCATCTCACTCTCTTTGAATCTTCTTTATCATGCTAGGATTAGCAGGAAAAAGCAAAAAATTTCAGAATTGCACATTGCAATGGGGAGAAATTACTGTTTGTGCATTTACAATATTCATTGATTTTTGCCATTGAAAAACATCATGTTATTCATATACCAGAAATGTTTGAAGCTACTGACTGAATGAAAAGAGCTGGCATCTCACTCTCTTTGAATCTTCTTTATCATGCCAGGATTAGCAGGAAAAAGCAAAAAATTTCAGAATTGCACCTTGCAATGTGGAGATATTACTGTTTGTGCATTTACAATATTCATTGATTTTTGCCATTGAAAAACATGTTATTCATATACCAGAAATGTTTGAAGCTACTGACTGAATGAAAAGAGCTGCATCTCACTCTCTTTGAATCTTCTTTATCATGCTAAGAGGAGCAGGAAAAAGCAAAAAATTTCAGAATTGCACGTTGCAATGTGGAGATATTACTGTTTGTGCATTTACAATATTCATTGATTTTTGCCATTGAAAAACGTCCAGAAATGTTTGAAGCTACTGACTGAATGAAAGGAGCTGGCATCTCACTCTCTTTGAATCTTCTTTATCATGCTAGGATTAGCAGGAAAAAGCAAAAAATTTCAGAATTGCACCTTGCAATGCGGAGAAATTACTGTTTGTGCATTTACAATATTCATTGATTTTTGCCATTGAAAAACATCATGTTATTCATATACCAGAAATGTTTGAAGCTACTGACTGAATGAAAAGAGCTGGCATCTCACTCTCTTTGAATCTTCTTTATCATGCCAGGATTAGCAGGAAAAAGCAAAAAATTTCAGAATTGCACGTTGCAATGTGGAGATATTACTGTTTGTGCATTTACAATATTCATTGATTTTTGCCATTGAAAAACGTCCAGAAATGTTTGAAGCTACTGACTGAATGAAAGGAGCTGGCATCTCACTCTCTTTGAATCTTCTTTATCATGCTAGGATTAGCAGGAAAAAACAAAAAGTTTCAGAATTGCACCTTGCAATGCGGAGAAATTACTGTTTGTGCATTTACAATATTCATTGATTTTTGCCATTGAAAAACATCATGTTATTCATATACCAGAAATGTTTGAAGCTACTGACTGAATGAAAAGAGCTGGCATCTCACTCTCTTTGAATCTTCTTTATCATGCCAGGATTAGCAGGAAAAAGCAAAAAATTTCAGAATTGCACGTTGCAATGTGGAGATATTACTGTTTGTGCATTTACAATATTCATTGATTTTTGCCATTGAAAAACGTCCAGAAATGTTTGAAGCTACTGACTGAATGAAAGGAGCTGGCATCTCATTCTCTTTGAATCTTCTTTATCATGCTAGGATTAGCAGGAAAAAGCAAAAAATTTCAGAATTGCACCTTGCAATGCGGAGAAATTACTGTGTGTGCATTTACAATATTCATTGATTTTTGCCATTGAAAAATATCATGTTATTCATATAACAGAAATGTTTGAAGCTACTGACTGAATGAAAAGAGCTGGCATCTCACTCTCTTTGAATCTTCTTTATCATGCCAGGATTAGCAGGAAAAAGCAAAAAATTTCAGAATTGCACCTTGCAATGTGGAGATATTACTGTTTGTGCATTTACAATATTCATTGATTTTTTCCATTGAAAAACATGTTATTCATATACCAGAAATGTTTGAAGCTACTGACTGAATGAAAGGAGCTGGCATCTCACTCTCTTTGAATATTCTTTATCATGCCAGGATTAGCAGGAAAAAGCAAAAAATTTCAGAATTGCACCTTGCAATGTGGAGATATTACTGTTTGTGCATTTACAATATTCATTGATTTTTGCCATTGAAAAACATGTTATTCATATACCAGAAATGTTTGAAGCTACTGACTGAATGAAAAGAGCTGGCATCTCACTCTCTTTGAATCTTCTTTATCATGCCAGGATTAGCAGGAAAAAGCAAAAAATTTCAGAATTGCACCTTGCAATGTGGAGATATTACTGTTTGTGCATTTACAATATTCATTGATTTTTGCCATTGAAAAACGTCCAGAAATGTTTGAAGCTACTGACTGAATGAAAGGAGCTGGCATCTCACTCTCTTTGAATCTTCTTTATCATGCTAGGATTAGCAGGAAAAAGCAAAAAATTTCAGAATTGCACCTTGCAATGCGGAGAAATTACTGTGTGTGCATTTACAATATTCATTGATTTTTGCCATTGAAAAACATCGTTATTCATATACCAGAAATGTTTGAAGCTACTGACTGAATGAAAAGAGCTGGCATCTCACTCTCTTTGAATCTTCTTTATCATGCCAGGATTAGCAGGAAAAAGCAAAAAATTTCAGAATTGCACCTTGCAATGTGGAGATATTACTGTTTGTGCATTTACAATATTCATTGATTTTTGCCATTGAAAAACATGTTATTCATATACCAGAAATGTTTGAAGCTACTGACTGAATGAAAAGAGCTGGCATCTCACTCTCTTTGAATCTTCTTTATCATGCCAGGATTAGCAGGAAAAAGCAAAAAATTTCAGAATTGCACCTTGCAATGTGGAGATATTACTGTTTGTGCATTTACAATATTCATTGATTTTTGCCATTGAAAAACGTCCAGAAATGTTTGAAGCTACTGACTGAATGAAAGGAGCTGGCATCTCACTCTCTTTGAATCTTCTTTATCATGCTAGGATTAGCAGGAAAAAGCAAAAAATTTCAGAATTGCACCTTGCAAAGCGGAGAAATTACTGTGTGTGCATTTACAATATTCATTGATTTTTGCCATTGAAAAACATCGTTATTCATATACCAGAAATGTTTGAAGCTACTGACTGAATGAAAAGAGCTGGCATCTCACTCTCTTTGAATCTTCTTTATCATGCCAGGATTAGCAGGAAAAAGCAAAAAATTTCAGAATTGCACCTTGCAATGTGGAGATATTACTGTTTGTGCATTTACAATATTCATTGATTTTTGCCATTGAAAAACATGTTATTCATATACCAGAAATGTTTGAAGCTACTGACTGAATGAAAAGAGCTGGCATCTCACTCTCTTTGAATCTTCTTTATCATGCCAGGATTAGCAGGAAAAAGCAAAAAATTTCAGAATTGCACCTTGCAATGTGGAGATATTACTGTTTGTGCATTTACAATATTCATTGATTTTTGCCATTGAAAAACGTCCAGAAATGTTTGAAGCTACTGACTGAATGAAAGGAGCTGGCATCTCAATCTCTTTGAATCTTCTTTATCATGCTAGGATTAGCAGGAAAAAGCAAAAAATTTCAGAATTGCACCTTGCAATGCGGAGAAATTACTGTTTGTGCATTTACAATATTCATTGATTTTTGCCATTGAAAAACATCATGTTATTCATATACCATAAATGTTTGAAGCTACTGACTGAATGAAAAGAGCTGGCATCTCACTCTCTTTGAATCTTCTTTATCATGCCAGGATTAGCAGGAAAAAGCAAAAAATTTCAGAATTGCACCTTGCAATGTGGAGATATTACTGTTTGTGCATTTACAATATTCATTGATTTTTGCCACTGAAAAACGTCCAGAAATGTTTGAAGCTATTGACTGAATGAAAAGAGCTGGCATCTCACTCTCTTTGAATCTTCTTTATCATGCTAAGAGGAGCAGGAAAAAGCAAAAAATTTCAGAATTGCACGTTGCAATGTGGAGATATTACTGTTTGTGCATTTACAATATTCATTGATTTTTGCCATTGAAAAACATGTTATTCATATACCAGAAATGTTTGAAGCTACTGACTGAATGAAAAGAGCTGGCATCTCATTCTCTTTGAATCTTCTTTATCATGCCAGGATTAGCAGGAAAAAGCAAAAAATTTCAGAATTGCACCTTGCAATGTGGAGATATTACTCTTTGTGCATTTACAATATTCATTGATTTTTGCCATTGAAAAACGTCCAGAAATGTTTGAAGCTACTGACTGAATGAAAGGAGCTGGCATCTCACTCTCTTTGAATCTTCTTTATCATGCTAGGATTAGCAGGAAAAAGCAAAAAATTTCAGAATTGCACCTTGCAATGCGGAGAAATTACTGTGTGTGCATTTACAATATTCATTGATTTTTGCCATTGAAAAACATCGTTATTCATATACCAGAAATGTTTGAAGCTACTGACTGAATGAAAAGAGCTGGCATCTCACTCTCTTTGAAACTTTTTATCATGCCAGGATTAGCAGGAAAAAGCAAAAAATTTCAGAATTGCACCTTGCAATGTGGAGATATTACTGTTTGTGCATTTACAATATTCATTGATTTTTGCCATTGAAAAACATGTTATTCATATACCAGAAATGTTTGAAGCTACTGACTGAATGAAAAGAGCTGGCATCTCACTCTCTTTGAATCTTTATCATGCCAGGATTAGCAGGAAAAAGCAAAAAATTTCAGAATTGCACCTTGCAATGTGGAGATATTACTGTTTGTGCATTTACAATATTCATTGATTTTTGCCATTGAAAAACGTCCAGAAATGTGTGAAGCTACTGACTGAATGAAAGTAGCTGGCATCTCACTCTCTTTGAATCTTCTTTATCATGCTAGGATTAGCAGGAAAAAGCAAAAAATTTCAGAATTGCACCTTGCAATGCGGAGAAATTACTGTGTGTGCATTTACAATATTCATTGATTTTTGCTATTGAAAAACATCATGTTATTCATATACCAGAAATGTTTGAAGCTACTGACTGAATGAAAGGAGCTGGCATCTCACTCTCTTTGAATCTTCTTTATCATGCTAGGATTAGCAGGAAAAAGCAAAAAATTTCAGAATTGCACCTTGCAATGCGGAGAAATTACTGTTTGTGCATTTACAATATTCATTGATTTTTGCCATTGAAAAACATCATGTTATTCATATACCAGAAATGTTTGAAGCTACTGACTGAATGAAAAGAGCTGGCATCTCACTCTCTTTGAATCTTCTTTATCATGCCAGGATTAGCAGGAAAAAGCAAAAAATTTCAGAATTGCACCTTGCAATGCGGAGAAATTACTGTTTGTGCATTTACAATATTCATTGATTTTTGCCATTGAAAAACGTCCAGAAATGTTTGAAGCTACTGACTGAATGAAAGGAGCTGGCATCTCACTCTCTTTGAATCTTCTTTATCATGCTAGGATTAGCAGGAAAAAGCAAAAAATTTCAGAATTGCACCTTGCAATGCGGAGAAATTACTGTTTGTGCATTTACAATATTCATTGATTTTTGCCATTGAAAAACGTCCAGAAATGTTTGAAGCTACTGACTGAATGAAAGGAGCTGGCATCTCACTCTCTTTGAATCTTCTTTATCATGCTAGGATTAGCAGGAAAAAGCAAAAAATTTCAGAATTGCACCTTGCAATGCGGAGAAATTACTGTGTGTGCATTTACAATATTCATTGATTTTTGCCATTGAAAAACATCATGTTATTCATATACAAGAAATGTTTGAAGCTACTGACTGAATGAAAAGAGCTGGCATCTCACTCTCTTTGAATCTTCTTTATCATGCCAGGATTAGCAGGAAAAAGCAAAAAATTTCAGAATTGCACCTTGCAATGTGGAGATATTACTGTTTGTGCATTTACAATATTCATTGATTTTTGCCATTGAAAAACATGTTATTCATATACCAGAAATGTTTGAAGCTACTGACTGAATGAAAAGAGCTGGCATCTCACTCTCTTTGAATCTTCTTTATCATGCCAGGATTAGCAGGAAAAAGCAAAAAATTTCAGAATTGCACCTTGCAATGTGGAGATATTACTGTTTGTGCATTTACAATATTCATTGATTTTTGCCATTGAAAAATATGTTATTCATATACCAGAAATGTTTGAAGCTACTGACTGAACGAAAAGAGCTGGCATCTCACTCTCTTTGAATCTTCTTTATCATGCCAGGATTAGCAGGAAAAAGCAAAAAATTTCAGAATTGCACCTTGCAATGTGGAGATATTAATGTTTGTGCATTTACAATATTCATTGATTTTTGCCATTGAAAAACGTCCAGAAATGTTTGAAGCTACTGACTGAATGAAAGGAGCTGGCATCTCACTCTCTTTGAATCTTCTTTATCATGCTAGGATTAGCAGGAAAAAGCAAAAAATTTCAGAATTGCACCTTGCAATGCGGAGAAATTACTGTGTGTGCATTTACAATATTCATTGATTTTTGCCATTGAAAAACATCGTTATTCATATACCAGAAATGTTTGAAGCTACTGACTGAATGAAAAGAGCTGGCATCTCACTCTCTTTGAAACTTCTTTATCATGCCAGGATTAGCAGGAAAAAGCAAAAAATTTCAGAATTGCACCTTGCAATGTGGAGATATTACTGTTTGTGCATTTACAATATTCATTGATTTTTGCCATTGAAAAACATGTTATTCATATACCAGAAATGTTTGAAGCTACTGACTGAATGAAAAGAGCTGGCATCTCACTCTCTTTGAATCTTTATCATGCCAGGATTAGCAGGAAAAAGCAAAAAATTTCAGAATTGCACCTTGCAATGTGGAGATATTACTGTTTGTGCATTTACAATATTCATTGATTTTTGCCATTGAAAAACGTCCAGAAATGTGTGAAGCTACTGACTGAATGAAAGGAGCTGGCATCTCACTCTCTTTGAATCTTCTTTATCATGCTAGGATTAGCAGGAAAAAGCAAAAAATTTCAGAATTGCACCTTGCAATGCGGAGAAATTACTGTGTGTGCATTTACAATATTCATTGATTTTTGCTATTGAAAAACATCATGTTATTCATATACCAGAAATGTTTGAAGCTACTGACTGAATGAAAGGAGCTGGCATCTCACTCTCTTTGAATCTTCTTTATCATGCTAGGATTAGCAGGAAAAAGCAAAAAATTTCAGAATTGCACCTTGCAATGCGGAGAAATTACTGTTTGTGCATTTACAATATTCATTGATTTTTGCCATTGAAAAACATCATGTTATTCATATACCAGAAATGTTTGAAGCTACTGACTGAATGAAAAGAGCTGGCATCTCACTCTCTTTGAATCTTCTTTATCATGCCAGGATTAGCAGGAAAAAGCAAAAAATTTCAGAATTGCACCTTGCAATGCGGAGAAATTACTGTTTGTGTATTTACAATATTCATTGATTTTTGCCATTGAAAAACGTCCAGAAATGTTTGAAGCTACTGACTGAATGAAAGGAGCTGGCATCTCACTCTCTTTGAATCTTCTTTATCATGCTAGGATTAGCAGGAAAAAGCAAAAAATTTCAGAATTGCACCTTGCAATGCGGAGAAATTACTCTTTGTGCATTTACAATATTCATTGATTTTTGCCATTGAAAAACGTCCAGAAATGTTTGAAGCTACTGACTGAATGAAAGGAGCTGGCATCTCACTCTCTTTGAATCTTCTTTATCATGCTAGGATTAGCAGGAAAAAGCAAAAAATTTCAGAATTGCACCTTGCAATGCGGAGAAATTACTGTGTGTGCATTTACAATATTCATTGATTTTTGCCATTGAAAAACATCATGTTATTCATATACAAGAAATGTTTGAAGCTACTGACTGAATGAAAAGAGCTGGCATCTCACTCTCTTTGAATCTTCTTTATCATGCCAGGATTAGCAGGAAAAAGCAAAAAATTTCAGAATTGCACCTTGCAATGTGGAGATATTACTGTTTGTGCATTTACAATATTCATTGATTTTTGCCATTGAAAAACATCCAGAAATGTTTGAAGCTACTGACTGAATGAAAGGAGCTGGCATCTCACTCTCTTTGAATCTTCTTTATCATGCTAGGATTAGCAGGAAAAATCAAAAAATTTCAGAATTGCACCTTGCAATGCGGAGAAATTACTGTGTGTGCATTTACAATATTCATTGATTTTTGCCATTGAAAAACATCGTTATTCATATACCAGAAATGTTTGAAGCTACTGACTGAATGAAACGAGCTGGCATCTCACTCTCTTTGAATCTTCTTTATCATGCCAGGATTAGCAGGAAAAAGCAAAAAATTTCAGAATTGCACCTTGCAATGTGGAGATATTACTGTTTGTGCATTTACAATATTCATTGATTTTTGCCATTGAAAAACATCATGTTATTCATATACCAGAAATGTTTGAAGCTACTGACTGAATGAAAAGAGCTGGCATCTCACTCTCTTTGAATCTTCTTTATCATGCCAGGATTAGCAGGAAAAAGCAAAAAATTTCAGAATTGCACGTTGCAATGTGGAGATATTACTGTTTGTGCATTTACAATATTCATTGATTTTTGCCATTGAAAAACGTCCAGAAATGTTTGAAGCTACTGACTGAATGAAAGGAGCTGGCATCTCACTCTCTTTGAATCTTCTTTATCATGCTAGGATTAGCAGGAAAAAGCAAAAAATTTCAGAATTGCACCTTGCAATGCGGAGAAATTACTGTGTGTGCATTTACAATATTCATTGATTTTTGCCATTGAAAAACATGTTATTCATATACCAGAAATGTTTGAAGCTACTGACTGAATGAAAAGAGCTGGCATCTCACTCTCTTTGAATCTTCTTTATCATGCCAGGATTAGCAGGAAAAAGCAAAAAATTTCAGAATTACACCTTGCAATGTGGAGATATTACTGTTTGTGCATTTACAATATTCATTGATTTTTGCCATTGAAAAACGTCCAGAAATGTTTGAAGCTACTGACTGAATGAAAGGAGCTGGCATCTCACTCTCTTTGAATCTTCTTTATCATGCTAGCATTAGCAGGAAAAAGCAAAAAATTTCAGAATTGCACCTTGCAATGCGGAGAAATTACTGTTTGTGCATTTACAATATTCATTGATTTTTGCCATTGAAAAACGTCCAGAAATGTTTGAAGCTACTGACTGAATGAAAGGAGCTGGCATCTCACTCTCTTTGAATCTTCTTTATCATGCTAGGATTAGCAGGAAAAAGCAAAAAATTTCAGAATTGCACCTTGCAATGCGGAGAAATTACTGTGTGTGCATTTACAATATTCATTGATTTTTGCCATTGAAAAACATCGTTATTCATATACCAGAAATGTTTGAAGCTACTGACTGAATGAAAAGAGCTGGCATCTCTCTCTCTTTGAATCTTCTTTATCATGCCAGGATTAGCAGGAAAAATCAAAAAATTTCAGAATTGCACCTTGCAATGTGGAGATATTACTGTTTGTGCATTTACAATATTCATTGATTTTTGCCATTGAAAAACATCCAGAAATGTTTGAAGCTACTGACTGAATGAAAAGAGCTGGCATCTCACTCTCTTTGAATCTTCTTTATCATGCCAGGATTAGCAGGAAAAAGCAAAAAATTTCAGAATTGCACCTTGCAATGTGGAGATATTACTGTTTGTGCATTTACAATATTCATTGATTTTTGCCATTGAAAAACGTCCAGAAATGTTTGAAGCTACTGACTGAATGAAAGGAGCTGGCATCTCACTCTCTTTGAATCTTCTTTATCATGCTAGGATTAGCAGGAAAAAGCAAAAAATTTCAGAATTGCACCTTGCAATGCGGAGAAATTACTGTGTGTGCATTTACAATATTCATTGATTTTTGCCATTGAAAAACATCGTTATTCATATACCAGAAATGTTTGAAGCTACTGACTGAATGAAAAGAGCTGGCATCTCACTCTCTTTGAATCTTCTTTATCATGCCAGGATTAGCAGGAAAAAGCAAAAAATTTCAGAATTGCACCTTGCAATGTGGAGATATTACTGTTTGTGCATTTACAATATTCATTGATTTTTGCCATTGAAAAACATCATGTTATTCATATACCAGAAATGTTTGAAGCTACTGACTGAATGAAAAGAGCTGGCATCTCACTCTCTTTGAATCTTCTTTATCATGCCAGGATTAGCAGGAAAAAGCAAAAAATTTCAGAATTGCACGTTGCAATGTGGAGATATTACTGTTTGTGCATTTACAATATTCATTGATTTTTGCCATTGAAAAACGTCCAGAAATGTTTGAAGCTACTGACTGAATGAAAGGAGCTGGCATCTCACTCTCTTTGAATCTTCTTTATCATGCTAGGATTAGCAGGAAAAAGCAAAAAATTTCAGAATTGCACCTTGCAATGCGGAGAAATTACTGTTTGTGCATTTACAATATTCATTGATTTTTGCCATTGAAAAACATCATGTTATTCATATTCCAGAAATGTTTGAAGCTACTGACTGAATGAAAAGAGCTGGCATCTCACTCTCTTTGAATCTTCTTTATCATGCTAAGAGGAGCAGGAAAAAGCAAAAAATTTCAGAATTGCACGTTGCAATGTGGAGATATTACTGTTTGTGCATTTACAATATTCATTGATTTTTGCCATTGAAAAACGTCCAGAAATGTTTGAAGCTACTGACTGAATGAAAGGAGCTGGCATCTCACTCTCTTTGAATCTTCTTTATCATGCTAGGATTAGCAGGAAAAAGCAAAAAATTTCAGAATTGCACCTTGCAATGCGGAGAAATTACTGTGTGTGCATTTACAATATTCATTGATTTTTGCCATTGAAAAACATGTTATTCATATACCAGAAATGTTTGAAGCTACTGACTGAATGAAAAGAGCTGGCATCTCACTCTCTTTGAATCTTCTTTATCATGCCAGGATTAGCAGGAAAAAGCAAAAAATTTCAGAATTACACCTTGCAATGTGGAGATATTACTGTTTGTGCATTTACAATATTCATTGATTTTTGCCATTGAAAAACGTCCAGAAATGTTTGAAGCTACTGACTGAATGAAAGGAGCTGGCATCTCACTCTCTTTGAATCTTCTTTATCATGCTAGCATTAGCAGGAAAAAGCAAAAAATTTCAGAATTGCACCTTGCAATGCGGAGAAATTACTGTTTGTGCATTTACAATATTCATTGATTTTTGCCATTGAAAAACATCATGTTATTCATATACCAGAAATGTTTGAAGCTACTGACTGAATGAAAAGAGCTGGCATCTCACTCTCTTTGAATCTTCTTTATCATGCTAAGAGGAGCAGGAAAAAGCAAAAAATTTCAGAATTGCACGTTGCAATGTGGAGATATTACTGTTTGTGCATTTACAATATTCATTGATTTTTGCCATTGAAAAACGTCCAGAAATGTTTGAAGCTACTGACTGAATGAAAGGAGCTGGCATCTCACTCTCTTTGAATCTTCTTTATCATGCCAGGATTAGCAGGAAAAAGCAAAAAATTTCAGAATTGCACCTTGCAATGTGGAGATATTACTGTTTGTGCATTTACAATATTCATTGATTTTTGCCATTGAAAAACGTCCAGAAATGTTTGAAGCTAATGACTGAATGAAAGGAGCTGGCATCTCACTCTCTTTGAATCTTCTTTATCATGCTAGGATTAGCAGGAAAAAGCAAAAAATTTCAGAATTGCACCTTGCAATGCGGAGAAATTACTGTTTGTGCATTTACAATATTCATTGATTTTTGCCATTGAAAAACATCATGTTATTCATATACCAGAAATGTTTGAAGCTACTGACTGAATGAAAAGAGCTGGCATCTCACTCTCTTTGAATCTTCTATATCATGCTAAGAGGAGCAGGAAAAAGCAAAAAATTTCAGAATTGCACGTTGCAATGTGGAGATATTACTGTTTGTGCATTTACAATATTCATTGATTTTTGCCATTGAAAAACGTCCAGAAATGTTTGAAGCTACTGACTGAATGAAAGGAGCTAGCATCTCACTCTCTTTGAATCTTCTTTATCATGCTAGGATTAGCAGGAAAAGGCAAAAAATTTCAGAATTGCACCTTGCAATGCGGAGAAATTACTGTGTGTGCATTTACAATATTCATTGATTTTTGCCATTGAAAAACATGTTATTCATATACCAGAAATGTTTGAAGCTACTGACTGAATGAAAAGAGCTGGCATCTCACTCTCTTTGAATCTTCTTTATCATGCCAGGATTAGCAGGAAAAAGCAAAAAATTTCAGAATTGCACCTTGCAATGTGGAGATATTACTGTTTGTGCATTTACAATATTCATTGATTTTTGCCATTGAAAAACGTCCAGAAATGTTTGAAGCTACTGACTGAATGAAAGGAGCTGGCATCTCACTCTCTTTGAATCTTCTTTATCATGCTAGGATTAGCAGGAAAAAGCAAAAAATTTCAGAATTGCACCTTGCAATGCGGAGAAATTACTGTTTGTGCATTTACAATATTCATTGATTTTTGCCATTGAAAAACATCATGTTATTCATATACCAGAAATGTTTGAAGCTACTGACTGAATGAAAAGAGCTGGCATCTCACTCTCTTTGAATCTTCTTTATCATGCTAAGAGGAGCAGGAAAAAGCAAAAAATTTCAGAATTGCACGTTGCAATGTGGAGATATTACTGTTTGTGCATTTACAATATTCATTGATTTTTGCCATTGAAAAACGTCCAGAAATGTTTGAAGCTACTGACTGAATGAAAGGAGCTGGCATCTCACTCTCTTTGAATCTTCTTTATCATGCCAGGATTAGCAGGAAAAAGCAAAAAATTTCAGAATTGCACCTTGCAATGTGGAGATATTACTGTTTGTGCATTTACAATATTCATTGATTTTTGCCATTGAAAAACGTCCAGAAATGTTTGAAGCTACTGACTGAATGAAAGGAGCTGGCATCTCACTCTCTTTGAATCTTCTTTATCATGCTAGGATTAGCAGGAAAAAGCAAAAAATTTCAGAATTGCACCTTGCAATGCGGAGAAATTACTGTGTGTGCATTTACAATATTCATTGATTTTTGCCATTGAAAAACATGTTATTCATATACCAGAAATGTTTGAAGCTACTGACTGAATGAAAAGAGCTGGCATCTCACTCTCTTTGAATCTTCTTTATCATGCCAGGATTAGCAGGAAAAAGCAAAAAATTTCAGAATTGCACCTTGCAATGTGGAGATATTACTGTTTGTGCATTTACAATATTCATTGATTTTTGCCATTGAAAAACGTCCAGAAATGTTTGAAGCTACTGACTGAATGAAAGGAGCTGGCATCTCACTCTCTTTGAATCTTCTTTATCATGCTAGGATTAGCAGGAAAAAGCAAAAAATTTCAGAATTGCACCTTGCAATGCCGAGAAATTACTGTGTGTGCATTTACAATATTCATTGATTTTTGCCATTGAAAAACATCGTTATTCATATACCAGAAATGTTTGAAGCTACTGACTGAATGAAAAGAGCTGGCATCTCACTCTCTTTGAATCTTCTATATCATGCCAGGATTAGCAGGAAAAAGCAAAAAATTTCAGAATTGCACGTTGCAATGTGGAGATATTACTGTTTGTGCATTTACAATATTCATTGATTTTTGCCATTGAAAAACGTCCAGAAATGTTTGAAGCTACTGACTGAATGAATGGAGCTGGCATCTCACTCTCTTTGAATCTTCTTTATCATGCTAGGATTAGCAGGAAAAAGCAAAAAATTTCAGAATTGCACCTTGCAATGTGGAGATATTACTGTTTGTGCATTTACAATATTCATTGATTTTTGCCATTGAAAAACGTCCAGAAATGTTTGAAGCTACTGACTGAATGAAAGGAGTTGGCATCTCACTCTCTTTGAATCTTCTTTATCATGGTAGGATTAGCAGGAAAAAGCAAAAAATTTCAGAATTGCACCTTGCAATGCGGAGAAATTACTGTTTGTGCATTTACAATATTCATTGATTTTTGCCATTGAAAAACATGTTATTCATATACCAGAAATGTTTGAAGCTACTGACTGAATGAAAGGAGCTGGCATCTCACTCTCTTTGAATCTTCTTTATCATGCTAGGATTAGCAGGAAAAAGCAAAAAATTTCAGAATTGCACCTTGCAATGCGGAGAAATTACTGTGTGTGCATTTAGAATATTCATTGATTTTTGCCATTGAAAAACATCGTTATTCATATACCAGAAATGTTTGAAGCTACTGACTGAATGAAAAGAGCTGGCATCTCACTCTCTTTGAATCTTCTTTATCATGCCAGGATTAGCAGGAAAAAGCAAAAAATTTCAGAATTGCACCTTGCAATGTGGAGATATTACTGTTTGTGCATTTACAATATTCATTGATTTTTGCCATTGAAAAACATCATGTTATTCATATACCAGAAATGTTTGAAGCTACTGACTGAATGAAAAGAGCTGGCATCTCACTCTCTTTGAATCTTCTTTATCATGCTAAGAGGAGCAGGAAAAAGCAAAAAATTTCAGAATTGCACGTTGCAATGTGGAGATATTACTGTTTGTGCATTTACAATATTCATTGATTTTTGCCATTGAAAAACGTCCAGAAATGTTTGAAGCTACTGACTGAATGAAAGGAGCTGGCATCTCACTCTCTTTGAATCTTCTTTATCATGCTAGGATTAGCAGGAAAAAGCAAAAAATTTCAGAATTGCACCTTGCAATGCGGAGAAATTACTGTGTGTGCATTTACAATATTCATTGATTTTTGCCATTGAAAAACATGTTATTCATATACCAGAAATGTTTGAAGCTACTGACTGAATGAAAAGAGCTGGCATCTCACTCTCTTTGAATCTTTTTTATCATGCCAGGATTAGCAGGAAAAAGCAAAAAAAATTTCAGAATTGCACCTTGCAATGTGGAGATATTACTGTTTGTGCATTTACAATATTCATTGATTTTTGCCATTGAAAAATGTCCAGAAATGTTTGAAGCTACTGACTGAATGAAAGGAGCTGGCATCTCACTCTCTTTGAATCTTCTTTATCATGCTAGGATTAGCAGGAAAAAGCAAAAAATTTCAGAATTGCACCTTGCAATGCCGAGAAATTACTGTGTGTGCATTTACAATATTCATTGATTTTTGCCATTGAAAAACATCGTTATTCATATACCAGAAATGTTTGAAGCTACTGACTGAATGAAAAGAGCTGGCATCTCACTCTCTTTGAATCTTCTTTATCATGCCAGGATTAGCAGGAAAAAGCAAAAAATTTCAGAATTGCACGTTGCAATGTGGAGATATTACTGTTTGTGCATTTACAATATTCATTGATTTTTGCCATTGAAAAACGTCCAGAAATGTTTGAAGCTACTGACTGAATGAAAGGAGCTGGCATCTCACTCTCTTTGAATCTTCTTTATCATGCTAGGATTAGCAGGAAAAAGCAAAAAATTTCAGAATTGCACCTTGCAATGTGGAGATATTACTGTTTGTGCATTTACAATATTCATTGATTTTTGCCATTGAAAAACGTCCAGAAATGTTTGAAGCTACTGACTGAATGAAAGGAGCTGGCATCTCACTCTCTTTGAATCTTCTTTATCATGCCAGGATTAGCAGGAAAAAGCAAAAAATTTCAGAATTGCACCTTGCAATGTGGAGATATTACTGTTTGTGCATTTACAATATTCATTGATTTTTGCCATTGAAAAACGTCCAGAAATGTTTGAAGCTAATGACTGAATGAAAGGAGCTGGCATCTCACTCTCTTTGAATCTTCTTTATCATGCTAGGATTAGCAGGAAAAAGCAAAAAATTTCAGAATTGCACCTTGCAATGCGGAGAAATTACTGTTTGTGCATTTACAATATTCATTGATTTTTGCCATTGAAAAACATCATGTTATTCGTATACCAGAAATGTTTGAAGCTACTGACTGAATGAAAAGAGCTGGCATCTCACTCTCTTTGAATCTTCTATATCATGCTAAGAGGAGCAGGAAAAAGCAAAAAATTTCAGAATTGCACGTTGCAATGTGGAGATATTACTGTTTGTGCATTTACAATATTCATTGATTTTTGCCATTGAAAAATGTCCAGAAATGTTTGAAGCTACTGACTGAATGAAAGGAGCTAGCATCTCACTCTCTTTGAATCTTCTTTATCATGCTAGGATTAGCAGGAAAAGGCAAAAAATTTCAGAATTGCACCTTGCAATGCGGAGAAATTACTGTGTGTGCATTTACAATATTCATTGATTTTTGCCATTGAAAAACATGTTATTCATATACCAGAAATGTTTGAAGCTACTGACTGAATGAAAAGAGCTGGCATCTCACTCTCTTTGAATCTTCTTTATCATGCCAGGATTAGCAGGAAAAAGCAAAAAATTTCAGAATTGCACCTTGCAATGTAGAGATATTACTGTTTGTGCATTTACAATATTCATTGATTTTTGCCATTGAAAAACGTCCAGAAATGTTTGAAGCTACTGACTGAATGAAAGGAGCTGGCATCTCACTCTCTTTGAATCTTCTTTATCATGCTAGGATTAGCAGGAAAAAGCAAAAAATTTCAGAATTGCACCTTGCAATGCGGAGAAATTACTGTTTGTGCATTTACAATATTCATTGATTTTTGCCATTGAAAAACATCATGTTATTCATATACCAGAAATGTTTGAAGCTACTGACTGAATGAAAAGAGCTGGCATCTCACTCTCTTTGAATCTTCTTTATCATGCTAAGAGGAGCAGGAAAAAGCAAAAAATTTCAGAATTGCACGTTGCAATGTGGAGATATTACTGTTTGTGCATTTACAATATTCATTGATTTTTGCCATTGAAAAACGTCCAGAAATGTTTGAAGCTACTGACTGAATGAAAGGAGCTGGCATCTCACTCTCTTTGAATCTTCTTTATCATGCCAGGATTAGCAGGAAAAAGCAAAAAATTTCAGAATTGCACCTTGCAATGTGGAGATATTACTGTTTGTGCATTTACAATATTCATTGATTTTTGCCATTGAAAAACGTCCAGAAATGTTTGAAGCTACTGACTGAATGAAAGGAGCTGGCATCTCACTCTCTTTGAATCTTCTTTATCATGCTAGGATTAGCAGGAAAAAGCAAAAAATTTCAGAATTGCACCTTGCAATGCGGAGAAATTACTGTGTGTGCATTTACAATATTCATTGATTTTTGCCATTGAAAAACATGTTATTCATATACCAGAAATGTTTGAAGCTACTGACTGAATGAAAAGAGCTGGCATCTCACTCTCTTTGAATCTTCTTTATCATGCCAGGATTAGCAGGAAAAAGCAAAAAATTTCAGAATTGCACCTTGCAATGTGGAGATATTACTGTTTGTGCATTTACAATATTCATTGATTTTTGCCATTGAAAAACGTCCAGAAATGTTTGAAGCTACTGACTGAATGAAAGGAGCTGGCACCTCACTCTCTTTGAATCTTCTTTATCATGCTAGGATTAGCAGGAAAAAGCAAAAAATTTCAGAATTGCACCTTGCAATGCCGAGAAATTACTGTGTGTGCATTTACAATATTCATTGATTTTTGCCATTGAAAAACATCGTTATTCATATACCAGAAATGTTTGAAGCTACTGACTGAATGAAAAGAGCTGGCATCTCACTCTCTTTGAATCTTCTATATCATGCCAGGATTAGCAGGAAAAAGCAAAAAATTTCAGAATTGCACGTTGCAATGTGGAGATATTACTGTTTGTGCATTTACAATATTCATTGATTTTTGCCATTGAAAAACGTCCAGAAATGTTTGAAGCTACTGACTGAATGAATGGAGCTGGCATCTCACTCTCTTTGAATCTTCTTTATCATGCTAGGATTAGCAGGAAAAAGCAAAAAATTTCAGAATTGCACCTTTCAATGTGGAGATATTACTGTTTGTGCATTTACAATATTCATTGATTTTTGCCATTGAAAAACGTCCAGAAATGTTTGAAGCTACTGACTGAATGAAAGGAGTTGGCATCTCACTCTCTTTGAATCTTCTTTATCATGCTAGGATTAGCAGGAAAAAGCAAAAAATTTCAGAATTGCACCTTGCAATGCGGAGAAATTACTGTTTGTGCATTTACAATATTCATTGATTTTTGCCATTGAAAAACATGTTATTCATATACCAGAAATGTTTGAAGCTACTGACTGAATGAAAGGAGCTGGCATCTCACTCTCTTTGAATCTTCTTTATCATGCTAGGATTAGCAGGAAAAAGCAAAAAATTTCAGAATTGCACCTTGCAATGCGGAGAAATTACTGTGTGTGCATTTACAATATTCATTGATTTTTGCCATTGAAAAACATCGTTATTCATATACCAGAAATGTTTGAAGCTACTGACTGAATGAAAAGAGCTGGCATCTCACTCTCTTTGAATCTTCTTTATCATGCCAGGATTAGCAGGAAAAAGCAAAAAATTTCAGAATTGCACCTTGCAATGTGGAGATATTACTGTTTGTGCATTTACAATATTCATTGATTTTTGCCATTGAAAAACATCATGTTATTCATATACCAGAAATGTTTGAAGCTACTGACTGAATGAAAAGAGCTGGCATCTCACTCTCTTTGAATCTTCTTTATCATGCTAAGAGGAGCAGGAAAAAGCAAAAAATTTCAGAATTGCACGTTGCAATGTGGAGATATTACTGTTTGTGCATTTACAATATTCATTGATTTTTGCCATTGAAAAACGTCCAGAAATGTTTGAAGCTACTGACTGAATGAAAGGAGCTGGCATCTCACTCTCTTTGAATCTTCTTTATCATGCTAGGATTAGCAGGAAAAAGCAAAAAATTTCAGAATTGCACCTTGCAATGCGGAGAAATTACTGTGTGTGCATTTACAATATTCATTGATTTTTGCCATTGAAAAACATGTTATTCATATACCAGAAATGTTTGAAGCTACTGACTGAATGAAAAGAGCTGGCATCTCACTCTCTTTGAATCTTTTTTATCATGCCAGGATTAGCAGGAAAAAGCAAAAAAAATTTCAGAATTGCACCTTGCAATGTGGAGATATTACTGTTTGTGCATTTACAATATTCATTGATTTTTGCCATTGAAAAACGTCCAGAAATGTTTGAAGCTACTGACTGAATGAAAGGAGCTGGCATCTCACTCTCTTTGAATCTTCTTTATCATGCCAGGATTAGCAGGAAAAAGCAAAAAATTTCAGAATTGCACCTTGCAATGTGGAGATATTACTGTTTGTGCATTTACAATATTCATTGATTTTTGCCATTGAAAAACGTCCAGAAATGTTTGAAGCTACTGACTGAATGAAAGGAGCTGGCATCTCACTCTCTTTGAATCTTCTTTATCATGCTAGGATTAGCAGGAAAAAGCAAAAAATTTCAGAATTGCACCTTGCAATGCGGAGAAATTACTGTGTGTGCATTTACAATATTCATTGATTTTTGCCATTGAAAAACATGTTATTCATATACCAGAAATGTTTGAAGCTACTGACTGAATGAAAAGAGCTGGCATCTCACTCTCTTTGAATCTTCTTTATCATGCCAGGATTAGCAGGAAAAAGCAAAAAATTTCAGAATTGCACCTTGCAATGTGGAGATATTACTGTTTGTGCATTTACAATATTCATTGATTTTTGCCATTGAAAAACGTCCAGAAATGTTTGAAGCTACTGACTGAATGAAAGGAGCTGGCATCTCACTCTCTTTGAATCTTCTTTATCATGCTAGGATTAGCAGGAAAAAGCAAAAAATTTCAGAATTGCACCTTGCAATGCCGAGAAATTACTGTGTGTGCATTTACAATATTCATTGATTTTTGCCATTGAAAAACATCGTTATTCATATACCAGAAATGTTTGAAGCTACTGACTGAATGAAAAGAGCTGGCATCTCACTCTCTTTGAATCTTCTTTATCATGCTAGGATTAGCAGGAAAAAGCAAAAAATTTCAGAATTGCACCTTGCAATGTGGAGATATTACTGTTTGTGCATTTACAATATTCATTGATTTTTGCCATTGAAAAACGTCCAGAAATGTTTGAAGCTACTGACTGAATGAAAGGAGTTGGCATCTCACTCTCTTTGAATCTTCTTTATCATGGTAGGATTAGCAGGAAAAAGCAAAAAATTTCAGAATTGCACCTTGCAATGCGGAGAAATTACTGTTTGTGCATTTACAATATTCATTGATTTTTGCCATTGAAAAACATGTTATTCATATACCAGAAATGTTTGAAGCTACTGACTGAATGAAAGGAGCTGGCATCTCACTCTCTTTGAATCTTCTTTATCATGCTAGGATTAGCAGGAAAAAGCAAAAAATTTCAGAATTGCACCTTGCAATGCGGAGAAATTACTGTGTGTGCATTTAGAATATTCATTGATTTTTGCCATTGAAAAACATCGTTATTCATATACCAGAAATGTTTGAAGCTACTGACTGAATGAAAAGAGCTGGCATCTCACTCTCTTTGAATCTTCTTTATCATGCCAGGATTAGCAGGAAAAAGCAAAAAATTTCAGAATTGCACCTTGCAATGTGGAGATATTACTGTTTGTGCATTTACAATATTCATTGATTTTTGCCATTGAAAAACATCATGTTATTCATATACCAGAAATGTTTGAAGCTACTGACTGAATGAAAAGAGCTGGCATCTCACTCTCTTTGAATCTTCTTTATCATGCTAAGAGGAGCAGGAAAAAGCAAAAAATTTCAGAATTGCACGTTGCAATGTGGAGATATTACTGTTTGTGCATTTACAATATTCATTGATTTTTGCCATTGAAAAACGTCCAGAAATGTTTGAAGCTACTGACTGAATGAAAGGAGCTGGCATCTCACTCTCTTTGAATCTTCTTTATCATGCTAGGATTAGCAGGAAAAAGCAAAAAATTTCAGAATTGCACCTTGCAATGCGGAGAAATTACTGTGTGTGCATTTACAATATTCATTGATTTTTGCCATTGAAAAACATGTTATTCATATACCAGAAATGTTTGAAGCTACTGACTGAATGAAAAGAGCTGGCATCTCACTCTCTTTGAATCTTTTTTATCATGCCAGGATTAGCAGGAAAAAGCAAAAAAAATTTCAGAATTGCACCTTGCAATGTGGAGATATTACTGTTTGTGCATTTACAATATTCATTGATTTTTGCCATTGAAAAATGTCCAGAAATGTTTGAAGCTACTGACTGAATGAAAGGAGCTGGCATCTCACTCTCTTTGAATCTTCTTTATCATGCTAGGATTAGCAGGAAAAAGCAAAAAATTTCAGAATTGCACCTTGCAATGCCGAGAAATTACTGTGTGTGCATTTACAATATTCATTGATTTTTGCCATTGAAAAACATCGTTATTCATATACCAGAAATGTTTGAAGCTACTGACTGAATGAAAAGAGCTGGCATCTCACTCTCTTTGAATCTTCTTTATCATGCCAGGATTAGCAGGAAAAAGCAAAAAATTTCAGAATTGCACGTTGCAATGTGGAGATATTACTGTTTGTGCATTTACAATATTCATTGATTTTTGCCATTGAAAAACGTCCAGAAATGTTTGAAGCTACTGACTGAATGAAAGGAGCTGGCATCTCACTCTCTTTGAATCTTCTTTATCATGCTAGGATTAGCAGGAAAAAGCAAAAAATTTCAGAATTGCACCTTGCAATGTGGAGATATTACTGTTTGTGCATTTACAATATTCATTGATTTTTGCCATTGAAAAACGTCCAGAAATGTTTGAAGCTACTGACTGAATGAAAGGAGCTGGCATCTCACTCTCTTTGAATCTTCTTTATCATGCCAGGATTAGCAGGAAAAAGCAAAAAATTTCAGAATTGCACCTTGCAATGTGGAGATATTACTGTTTGTGCATTTACAATATTCATTGATTTTTGCCATTGAAAAACGTCCAGAAATGTTTGAAGCTAATGACTGAATGAAAGGAGCTGGCATCTCACTCTCTTTGAATCTTCTTTATCATGCTAGGATTAGCAGGAAAAAGCAAAAAATTTCAGAATTGCACCTTGCAATGCGGAGAAATTACTGTTTGTGCATTTACAATATTCATTGATTTTTGCCATTGAAAAACATCATGTTATTCGTATACCAGAAATGTTTGAAGCTACTGACTGAATGAAAAGAGCTGGCATCTCACTCTCTTTGAATCTTCTATATCATGCTAAGAGGAGCAGGAAAAAGCAAAAAATTTCAGAATTGCACGTTGCAATGTGGAGATATTACTGTTTGTGCATTTACAATATTCATTGATTTTTGCCATTGAAAAATGTCCAGAAATGTTTGAAGCTACTGACTGAATGAAAGGAGCTAGCATCTCACTCTCTTTGAATCTTCTTTATCATGCTAGGATTAGCAGGAAAAGGCAAAAAATTTCAGAATTGCACCTTGCAATGCGGAGAAATTACTGTGTGTGCATTTACAATATTCATTGATTTTTGCCATTGAAAAACATGTTATTCATATACCAGAAATGTTTGAAGCTACTGACTGAATGAAAAGAGCTGGCATCTCACTCTCTTTGAATCTTCTTTATCATGCCAGGATTAGCAGGAAAAAGCAAAAAATTTCAGAATTGCACCTTGCAATGTAGAGATATTACTGTTTGTGCATTTACAATATTCATTGATTTTTGCCATTGAAAAACGTCCAGAAATGTTTGAAGCTACTGACTGAATGAAAGGAGCTGGCATCTCACTCTCTTTGAATCTTCTTTATCATGCTAGGATTAGCAGGAAAAAGCAAAAAATTTCAGAATTGCACCTTGCAATGCGGAGAAATTACTGTTTGTGCATTTACAATATTCATTGATTTTTGCCATTGAAAAACATCATGTTATTCATATACCAGAAATGTTTGAAGCTACTGACTGAATGAAAAGAGCTGGCATCTCACTCTCTTTGAATCTTCTTTATCATGCTAAGAGGAGCAGGAAAAAGCAAAAAATTTCAGAATTGCACGTTGCAATGTGGAGATATTACTGTTTGTGCATTTACAATATTCATTGATTTTTGCCATTGAAAAACGTCCAGAAATGTTTGAAGCTACTGACTGAATGAAAGGAGCTGGCATCTCACTCTCTTTGAATCTTCTTTATCATGCCAGGATTAGCAGGAAAAAGCAAAAAATTTCAGAATTGCACCTTGCAATGTGGAGATATTACTGTTTGTGCATTTACAATATTCATTGATTTTTGCCATTGAAAAACGTCCAGAAATGTTTGAAGCTACTGACTGAATGAAAGGAGCTGGCATCTCACTCTCTTTGAATCTTCTTTATCATGCTAGGATTAGCAGGAAAAAGCAAAAAATTTCAGAATTGCACCTTGCAATGCGGAGAAATTACTGTGTGTGCATTTACAATATTCATTGATTTTTGCCATTGAAAAACATGTTATTCATATACCAGAAATGTTTGAAGCTACTGACTGAATGAAAAGAGCTGGCATCTCACTCTCTTTGAATCTTCTTTATCATGCCAGGATTAGCAGGAAAAAGCAAAAAATTTCAGAATTGCACCTTGCAATGTGGAGATATTACTGTTTGTGCATTTACAATATTCATTGATTTTTGCCATTGAAAAACGTCCAGAAATGTTTGAAGCTACTGACTGAATGAAAGGAGCTGGCATCTCACTCTCTTTGAATCTTCTTTATCATGCTAGGATTAGCAGGAAAAAGCAAAAAATTTCAGAATTGCACCTTGCAATGCCGAGAAATTACTGTGTGTGCATTTACAATATTCATTGATTTTTGCCATTGAAAAACATCGTTATTCATATACCAGAAATGTTTGAAGCTACTGACTGAATGAAAAGAGCTGGCATCTCACTCTCTTTGAATCTTCTATATCATGCCAGGATTAGCAGGAAAAAGCAAAAAATTTCAGAATTGCACGTTGCAATGTGGAGATATTACTGTTTGTGCATTTACAATATTCATTGATTTTTGCCATTGAAAAACGTCCAGAAATGTTTGAAGCTACTGACTGAATGAATGGAGCTGGCATCTCACTCTCTTTGAATCTTCTTTATCATGCTAGGATTAGCAGGAAAAAGCAAAAAATTTCAGAATTGCACCTTTCAATGTGGAGATATTACTGTTTGTGCATTTACAATATTCATTGATTTTTGCCATTGAAAAACGTCCAGAAATGTTTGAAGCTACTGACTGAATGAAAGGAGTTGGCATCTCACTCTCTTTGAATCTTCTTTATCATGCTAGGATTAGCAGGAAAAAGCAAAAAATTTCAGAATTGCACCTTGCAATGCGGAGAAATTACTGTTTGTGCATTTACAATATTCATTGATTTTTGCCATTGAAAAACATGTTATTCATATACCAGAAATGTTTGAAGCTACTGACTGAATGAAAGGAGCTGGCATCTCACTCTCTTTGAATCTTCTTTATCATGCTAGGATTAGCAGGAAAAAGCAAAAAATTTCAGAATTGCACCTTGCAATGCGGAGAAATTACTGTGTGTGCATTTACAATATTCATTGATTTTTGCCATTGAAAAACATCGTTATTCATATACCAGAAATGTTTGAAGCTACTGACTGAATGAAAAGAGCTGGCATCTCACTCTCTTTGAATCTTCTTTATCATGCCAGGATTAGCAGGAAAAAGCAAAAAATTTCAGAATTGCACCTTGCAATGTGGAGATATTACTGTTTGTGCATTTACAATATTCATTGATTTTTGCCATTGAAAAACATCATGTTATTCATATACCAGAAATGTTTGAAGCTACTGACTGAATGAAAAGAGCTGGCATCTCACTCTCTTTGAATCTTCTTTATCATGCTAAGAGGAGCAGGAAAAAGCAAAAAATTTCAGAATTGCACGTTGCAATGTGGAGATATTACTGTTTGTGCATTTACAATATTCATTGATTTTTGCCATTGAAAAACGTCCAGAAATGTTTGAAGCTACTGACTGAATGAAAGGAGCTGGCATCTCACTCTCTTTGAATCTTCTTTATCATGCTAGGATTAGCAGGAAAAAGCAAAAAATTTCAGAATTGCACCTTGCAATGCGGAGAAATTACTGTGTGTGCATTTACAATATTCATTGATTTTTGCCATTGAAAAACATGTTATTCATATACCAGAAATGTTTGAAGCTACTGACTGAATGAAAAGAGCTGGCATCTCACTCTCTTTGAATCTTTTTTATCATGCCAGGATTAGCAGGAAAAAGCAAAAAAAATTTCAGAATTGCACCTTGCAATGTGGAGATATTACTGTTTGTGCATTTACAATATTCATTGATTTTTGCCATTGAAAAACGTCCAGAAATGTTTGAAGCTACTGACTGAATGAAAGGAGCTGGCATCTCACTCTCTTTGAATCTTCTTTATCATGCTAGGATTAGCAGGAAAAAGCAAAAAATTTCAGAATTGCACCTTGCAATGCCGAGAAATTACTGTGTGTGCATTTACAATATTCATTGATTTTTGCCATTGAAAAACATCGTTATTCATATACCAGAAATGTTTGAAGCTACTGACTGAATGAAAAGAGCTGGCATCTCACTCTCTTTGAATCTTCTTTATCATGCCAGGATTAGCAGGAAAAAGCAAAAAATTTCAGAATTGCACGTTGCAATGTGGAGATATTACTGTTTGTGCATTTACAATATTCATTGATTTTTGCCATTGAAAAACGTCCAGAAATGTTTGAAGCTACTGACTGAATGAAAGGAGCTGGCATCTCACTCTCTTTGAATCTTCTTTATCATGCTAGGATTAGCAGGAAAAAGCAAAAAATTTCAGAATTGCACCTTGCAATGTGGAGATATTACTGTTTGTGCATTTACAATATTCATTGATTTTTGCCATTGAAAAACGTCCAGAAATGTTTGAAGCTACTGACTGAATGAAAGGAGCTGGCATCTCACTCTCTTTGAATCTTCTTTATCATGCTAGGATTAGCAGGAAAAAGCAAAAAATTTCAGAATTGCACCTTGCAATGCGGAGAAATTACTGTTTGTGCATTTACAATATTCATTGATTTTTGCCATTGAAAAACATGTTATTCATATACCAGAAATGTTTGAAGCTACTGACTGAATGAAAGGAGCTGGCATCTCACTCTCTTTGAATCTTCTTTATCATGCTAGGATTAGCAGGAAAAAGCAAAAAATTTCAGAATTGCACCTTGCAATGCGGAGAAATTACTGTGTGTGCATTTACAATATTCATTGATTTTTGCCATTGAAAAACATCGTTATTCATATACCAGAAACGTTTGAAGCTACTGACTGAATGAAAAGAGCTGGCATCTCACTCTCTTTGAATCTTCTTTATCATGCCAGGATTAGCAGGAAAAAGCAAAAAATTTCAGAATTGCACCTTGCAATGTGGAGATATTACTGTTTGTGCATTTACAATATTCATTGATTTTTGCCATTGAAAAACGTCCAGAAATGTTTGAAGCTACTGACTGAATGAAAGGAGCTGGCATCTCACTCTCTTTGAATCTTCTTTATCATGCTAGGATTAGCAGGAAAAAGCAAAAAATTTCAGAATTGCACCTTGCAATGCGGAGAAATTACTGTTTGTGCATTTACAATATTCATTGATTTTTGCCATTGAAAAACATGTTATTCATATACCAGAAATGTTTGAAGCTACTGACTGAATGAAAGGAGCTGGCATCTCACTCTCTTTGAATCTTCTTTATCATGCTAGGATTAGCAGGAAAAAGCAAAAAATTTCAGAATTGCACCTTGCAATGCGGAGAAATTACTGTGTGTGCATTTACAATATTCATTGATTTTTGCCATTGAAAAACATCGTTATTCATATACCAGAAACGTTTGAAGCTACTGACTGAATGAAAAGAGCTGGCATCTCACTCTCTTTGAATCTTCTTTATCATGCCAGGATTAGCAGGAAAAAGCAAAAAATTTCAGAATTGCACCTTGCAATGTGGAGATATTACTGTTTGTGCATTTACAATATTCATTGATTTTTGCCATTGAAAAACATCATGTTATTCATATACCAGAAATGTTTGAAGCTACTGACTGAATGAAAAGAGCTGGCATCTCACTCTCTTTGAATCTTCTTTATCATGCTAGGATTAGCAGGAAAAAGCAAAAAATTTCAGAATTGCACCTTTCAATGTGGAGATATTACTGTTTGTGCATTTACAATATTCATTGATTTTTGCCATTGAAAAACGTCCAGAAATGTTTGAAGCTACTGACTGAATGAAAGGAGTTGGCATCTCACTCTCTTTGAATCTTCTTTATCATGCTAGGATTAGCAGGAAAAAGCAAAAAATTTCAGAATTGCACCTTGCAATGCGGAGAAATTACTGTTTGTGCATTTACAATATTCATTGATTTTTGCCATTGAAAAACATGTTATTCATATACCAGAAATGTTTGAAGCTACTGACTGAATGAAAGGAGCTGGCATCTCACTCTCTTTGAATCTTCTTTATCATGCTAGGATTAGCAGGAAAAAGCAAAAAATTTCAGAATTGCACCTTGCAATGCGGAGAAATTACTGTGTGTGCATTTACAATATTCATTGATTTTTGCCATTGAAAAACATCGTTATTCATATACCAGAAATGTTTGAAGCTACTGACTGAATGAAAAGAGCTGGCATCTCACTCTCTTTGAATCTTCTTTATCATGCCAGGATTAGCAGGAAAAAGCAAAAAATTTCAGAATTGCACCTTGCAATGTGGAGATATTACTGTTTGTGCATTTACAATATTCATTGATTTTTGCCATTGAAAAACATCATGTTATTCATATACCAGAAATGTTTGAAGCTACTGACTGAATGAAAAGAGCTGGCATCTCACTCTCTTTGAATCTTCTTTATCATGCTAAGAGGAGCAGGAAAAAGCAAAAAATTTCAGAATTGCACGTTGCAATGTGGAGATATTACTGTTTGTGCATTTACAATATTCATTGATTTTTGCCATTGAAAAACGTCCAGAAATGTTTGAAGCTACTGACTGAATGAAAGGAGCTGGCATCTCACTCTCTTTGAATCTTCTTTATCATGCTAGGATTAGCAGGAAAAAGCAAAAAATTTCAGAATTGCACCTTGCAATGCGGAGAAATTACTGTGTGTGCATTTACAATATTCATTGATTTTTGCCATTGAAAAACATGTTATTCATATACCAGAAATGTTTGAAGCTACTGACTGAATGAAAAGAGCTGGCATCTCACTCTCTTTGAATCTTTTTTATCATGCCAGGATTAGCAGGAAAAAGCAAAAAAAATTTCAGAATTGCACCTTGCAATGTGGAGATATTACTGTTTGTGCATTTACAATATTCATTGATTTTTGCCATTGAAAAACGTCCAGAAATGTTTGAAGCTACTGACTGAATGAAAGGAGCTGGCATCTCACTCTCTTTGAATCTTCTTTATCATGCCAGGATTAGCAGGAAAAAGCAAAAAATTTCAGAATTGCACCTTGCAATGTGGAGATATTACTGTTTGTGCATTTACAATATTCATTGATTTTTGCCATTGAAAAACGTCCAGAAATGTTTGAAGCTACTGACTGAATGAAAAGAGCTGGCATCTCACTCTCTTTGAATCTTCTTTATCATGCCAGGATTAGCAGGAAAAAGCAAAAAATTTCAGAATTGCACCTTGCAATGTGGAGATATTACTGTTTGTGCATTTACAATATTCATTGATTTTTGCCATTGAAAAAGTCCAGAAATGTTTGAAGCTACTGACTGAATGAAAGGAGCTGGCATCTCACTCTCTTTGAATCTTCTTTATCATGCTAGGATTAGCAGGAAAAAGCAAAAAATTTCAGAATTGCACCTTACAATGCGGAGAAATTACTGTTTGTGCATTTACAATATTCATTGATTTTTGCCATTGAAAAACATGTTATTCATATACCAGAAATGTTTGAAGCTACTGACTGAATGAAAGGAGCTGGCATCTCACTCTCTTTGAATCTTCTTTATCATGCTAGGATTAGCAGGAAAAAGCAAAAAATTTCAGAATTGCACCTTGCAATGCGGAGAAATTACTGTGTGTGCATTTACAATATTCATTGATTTTTGCCATTGAAAAACATCGTTATTCATATACCAGAAATGTTTGAAGCTACTGACTGAATGAAAAGAGCTGGCATCTCACTCTCTTTGAATCTTCTTTATCATGCCAGGATTAGCAGGAAAAAGCAAAAAATTTCAGAATTGCACCTTGCAATGTGGAGATATTACTGTTTGTGCATTTACAATATTCATTGATTTTTGCCATTGAAAAACATCATGTTATTCATATACCAGAAATGTTTGAAGCTACTGACTGAATGAAAAGAGCTGGCATCTCACTCTCTTTGAATCTTCTTTATCATGCCAGGATTAGCAGGAAAAAGCAAAAAATTTCAGAATTGCACGTTGCAATGTGGAGATATTACTGTTTGTGCATTTACAATATTCATTGATTTTTGCCATTGAAAAACGTCCAGAAATGTTTGAAGCTACTGACTGAATGAAAGGAGCTGGCATCTCACTCTCTTTGAATCTTCTTTATCATGCTAGGATTAGCAGGAAAAAGCAAAAAATTTCAGAATTGCACCTTGCAATGCGGAGAAATTACTGTTTGTGCATTTACAATATTCATTGATTTTTGCCATTGAAAAACATCATGTTATTCATATTCCAGAAATGTTTGAAGCTACTGACTGAATGAAAAGAGCTGGCATCTCACTCTCTTTGAATCTTCTTTATCATGCTAAGAGGAGCAGGAAAAAGCAAAAAATTTCAGAATTGCACGTTGCAATGTGGAGATATTACTGTTTGTGCATTTACAATATTCATTGATTTTTGCCATTGAAAAACGTCCAGAAATGTTTGAAGCTACTGACTGAATGAAAGGAGCTGGCATCTCACTCTCTTTGAATCTTCTTTATCATGCTAGGATAAGCAGGAAAAAGCAAAAAATTTCAGAATTGCACCTTGCAATGCGGAGAAATTACTGTGTGTGCATTTACAATATTCATTGATTTTTGCCATTGAAAAACATGTTATTCATATACCAGAAATGTTTGAACCTACTGACTGAATGAAAAGAGCTGGCATCTCACTCTCTTTGAATCTTCTTTATCATGCCAGGATTAGCAGGAAAAAGCAAAAAATTTCAGAATTACACCTTGCAATGTGGAGATATTACTGTTTGTGCATTTACAATATTCATTGATTTTTGCCATTGAAAAACGTCCAGAAATGTTTGAAGCTACTGACTGAATGAAAGGAGCTGGCATCTCACTCTCTTTGAATCTTCTTTATCATGCTAGCATTAGCAGGAAAAAGCAAAAAATTTCAGAATTGCACCTTGCAATGCGGAGAAATTACTGTTTGTGCATTTACAATATTCATTGATTTTTGCCATTGAAAAACATCATGTTATTCATATACCAGAAATGTTTGAAGCTACTGACTGAATGAAAAGAGCTGGCATCTCACTCTCTTTGAATCTTCTTTATCATGCTAAGAGGAGCAGGAAAAAGCAAAAAATTTCAGAATTGCACGTTGCAATGTGGAGATATTACTGTTTGTGCATTTACAATATTCATTGATTTTTGCCATTGAAAAACGTCCAGAAATGTTTGAAGCTACTGACTGAATGAAAGGAGCTGGCATCTCACTCTCTTTGAATCTTCTTTATCATGCCAGGATTAGCAGGAAAAAGCAAAAAATTTCAGAATTGCACCTTGCAATGTGGAGATATTACTGTTTGTGCATTTACAATATTCATTGATTTTTGCCATTGAAAAACGTCCAGAAATGTTTGAAGCTACTGACTGAATGAAAGGAGCTGGCATCTCACTCTCTTTGAATCTTCTTTATCATGCTAGGATTAGCAGGAAAAAGCAAAAAATTTCAGAATTGCACCTTGCAATGCGGAGAAATTACTGTGTGTGCATTTACAATATTCATTGATTTTTGCCATTGAAAAACATGTTATTCATATACCAGAAATGTTTGAAGCTACTGACTGAATGAAAAGAGCTGGCATCTCACTCTCTTTGAATCTTCTTTATCATGCCAGGATTAGCAGGAAAAAGCAAAAAATTTCAGAATTGCACCTTGCAATGTGGAGATATTACTGTTTGTGCATTTACAATATTCATTGATTTTTGCCATTGAAAAACGTCCAGAAATGTTTGAAGCTACTGACTGAATGAAAGGAGCTGGCATCTCACTCTCTTTGAATCTTCTTTATCATGCTAGGATTAGCAGGAAAAAGCAAAAAATTTCAGAATTGCACCTTGCAATGCGGAGAAATTACTGTGTGTGCATTTACAATATTCATTGATTTTTGCCATTGAAAAACATCGTTATTCATATACCAGAAATGTTTGAAGCTACTGACTGAATGAAAAGAGCTGGCATCTCACTCTCTCTGAATCTTCTTTATCATGCCAGGATTAGCAGGAAAAAGCAAAAAATTTCAGAATTGCACGTTGCAATGTGGAGATATTACTGTTTGTGCATTTACAATATTCATTGATTTTTGCCATTGAAAAACGTCCAGAAATGTTTGAAGCTACTGACTGAATGAAAGGAGCTGGCATCTCACTCTCTTTGAATATTCTTTATCATGCTAGGATTAGCAGGAAAAAGCAAAAAATTTCAGAATTGCACCTTGCAATGTGGAGATATTACTGTTTGTGCATTTACAATATTCATTGATTTTTGCCATTGAAAAATGTCCAGAAATGTTTGAAGCTACTGACTGAATGAAAGGAGCTGGCATCTCACTCTCTTTGAATCTTCTTTATCATGCTAGGATTAGCAGGAAAAAGCAAAAAATTTCAGAATTGCACCTTGCAATGCGGAGAAATTACTGTTTGTGCATTTACAATATTCATTGATTTTTGCCATTGAAAAACATGTTATTCATATACCAGAAATGTTTGAAGCTACTGACTGAATGAAAGGAGCTGGCATCTCACTCTCTTTGAATCTTCTTTATCATGCTAGGATTAGCAGGAAAAAGCAAAAAATTTCAGAATTGCACCTTGCAATGCGGAGAAATTACTGTGTGTGCATTTACAATATTCATTGATTTTTGCCATTGAAAAACATCGTTATTCATATACCAGAAATGTTTGAAGCTACTGACTGAATGAAAAGAGCTGGCATCTCACTCTCTTTGAATCTTCTTTATCATGCCAGGATTAGCAGGAAAAAGCAAAAAATTTCAGAATTGCACCTTGCAATGTGGAGATATTACTGTTTGTGCATTTACAATATTCATTGATTTTTGCCATTGAAAAACATCATGTTATTCATATACCAGAAATGTTTGAAGCTACTGACTGAATGAAAAGAGCTGGCATCTCACTCTCTTTGAATCTTCTTTATCATGCCAGGATTAGCAGGAAAAAGCAAAAAATTTCAGAATTGCACGTTGCAATGTGGAGATATTACTGTTTGTGCATTTACAATATTCATTGATTTTTGCCATTGAAAAACGTCCAGAAATGTTTGAAGCTACTGACTGAATGAAAGGAGCTGGCATCTCACTCTCTTTGAATCTTCTTTATCATGCTAGGATTAGCAGGAAAAAGCAAAAAATTTCAGAATTGCACCTTGCAATGCGGAGAAATTACTGTTTGTGCATTTACAATATTCATTGATTTTTGCCATTGAAAAACATCATGTTATTCATATACCAGAAATGTTTGAAGCTACTGACTGAATGAAAAGAGCTGGCATCTCACTCTCTTTGAATCTTCTTTATCATGCTAAGAGGAGCAGGAAAAAGCAAAAAATTTCAGAATTGCACGTTGCAATGTGGAGATATTACTGTTTGTGCATTTACAATATTCATTGATTTTTGCCATTGAAAAACGTCCAGAAATGTTTGAAGCTACTGACTGAATGAAAGGAGCTGGCATCTCACTCTCTTTGAATCTTCTTTATCATGCTAGGATTAGCAGGAAAAAGCAAAAAATTTCAGAATTGCACCTTGCAATGCGGAGAAATTACTGTGTGTGCATTTACAATATTCATTGATTTTTGCCATTGAAAAACATGTTATTCATATACCAGAAATGTTTGAAGCTACTGACTGAATGAAAAGAGCTGGCATCTCACTCTCTTTGAATCTTCTTTATCATGCCAGGATTAGCAGGAAAAAGCAAAAAATTTCAGAATTGCACCTTGCAATGTGGAGATATTACTGTTTGTGCATTTACAATATTCATTGATTTTTGCCGTTGAAAAACGTCCAGAAATGTTTGAAGCTACTGACTGAATGAAAGGAGCTGGCATCTCACTCTCTTTGAATCTTCTTTATCATGCCAGGATTAGCAGGAAAAAGCAAAAAATTTCAGAATTGCACCTTGCAATGTGGAGATATTACTGTTTGTGCATTTACAATATTCATTGATTTTTGCCATTGAAAAACGTCCAGAAATGTTTGAAGCTACTGACTGAATGAAAGGAGCTGGCATCTCACTCTCTTTGAATCTTCTTTATCATGCTAGGATTAGCAGGAAAAAGCAAAAAATTTCAGAATTGCACCTTGCAATGCGGAGAAATTACTGTGTGTGCATTTACAATATTCATTGATTTTTGCCATTGAAAAACATCGTTATTCATATACCAGAAATGTTTGAAGCTACTGACTGAATGAAAAGAGCTGGCATCTCTCTCTCTTTGAATCTTCTTTATCATGCCAGGATTAGCAGGAAAAATCAAAAAATTTCAGAATTGCACCTTGCAATGTGGAGATATTACTGTTTGTGCATTTACAATATTCATTGATTTTTGCCATTGAAAAACGTCCAGAAATGTTTGAAGCTACTGACTGAATGAAAAGAGCTGGCATCTCACTCTCTTTGAATCTTCTTTATCATGCCAGGATTAGCAGGAAAAAGCAAAAAATTTCAGAATTGCACCTTGCAATGTGGAGATATTACTGTTTGTGCATTTACAATATTCATTGATTTTTGCCATTGAAAAATGTCCAGAAATGTTTGAAGCTACTGACTGAATGAAAGGAGCTGGCATCTCACTCTCTTTGAATCTTCTTTATCATGCTAGGATTAGCAGGAAAAAGCAAAAAATTTCAGAATTGCACCTTGCAATGCGGAGAAATTACTGTTTGTGCATTTACAATATTCATTGATTTTTGCCATTGAAAAACATGTTATTCATATACCAGAAATGTTTGAAGCTACTGACTGAATGAAAGGAGCTGGCATCTCACTCTCTTTGAATCTTCTTTATCATGCTAGGATTAGCAGGAAAAAGCAAAAAATTTCAGAATTGCACCTTGCAATGCGGAGAAATTACTTTGTGTGCATTTACAATATTCATTGATTTTTGCCATTGAAAAACATCGTTATTCATATACCAGAAATGTTTGAAGCTACTGACTGAATGAAAAGAGCTGGCATCTCACTCTCTTTGAATCTTCTTTATCATGCCAGGATTAGCAGGAAAAAGCAAAAAATTTCAGAATTGCACCTTGCAATGTGGAGATATTACTGTTTGTGCATTTACAATATTCATTGATTTTTGCCATTGAAAAACATCATGTTATTCATATACCAGAAATGTTTGAAGCTACTGACTGAATGAAAAGAGCTGGCATCTCACTCTCTTTGAATCTTCTTTATCATGCCAGGATTAGCAGGAAAAAGCAAAAAATTTCAGAATTGCACGTTGCAATGTGGAGATATTACTGTTTGTGCATTTACAATATTCATTGATTTTTGCCATTGAAAAACGTCCAGAAATGTTTGAAGCTACTGACTGAATGAAAGGAGCTGGCATCTCACTCTCTTTGAATCTTCTTTATCATGCTAGGATTAGCAGGAAAAAGCAAAAAATTTCAGAATTGCACCTTGCAATGCGGAGAAATTACTGTTTGTGCATTTACAATATTCATTGATTTTTGCCATTGAAAAACATCATGTTATTCATATACCAGAAATGTTTGAAGCTACTGACTGAATGAAAAGAGCTGGCATCTCACTCTCTTTGAATCTTCTTTATCATGCTAAGAGGAGCAGGAAAAAGCAAAAAATTTCAGAATTGCACGTTGCAATGTGGAGATATTACTGTTTGTGCATTTACAATATTCATTGATTTTTGCCATTGAAAAACGTCCAGAAATGTTTGAAGCTACTGACTGAATGAAAGGAGCTGGCATCTCACTCTCTTTGAATCTTCTTTATCATGCTAGGATTAGCAGGAAAAAGCAAAAAATTTCAGAATTGCACCTTGCAATGCGGAGAAATTACTGTGTGTGCATTTACAATATTCATTGATTTTTGCCATTGAAAAACATGTTATTCATATACCAGAAATGTTTGAAGCTACTGACTGAATGAAAAGAGCTGGCATCTCACTCTCTTTGAATCTTCTTTATCATGCCAGGATTAGCAGGAAAAAGCAAAAAATTTCAGAATTGCACCTTGCAATGTGGAGATATTACTGTTTGTGCATTTACAATATTCATTGATTTTTGCCGTTGAAAAACGTCCAGAAATGTTTGAAGCTACTGACTGAATGAAAGGAGCTGGCATCTCACTCTCTTTGAATCTTCTTTATCATGCCAGGATTAGCAGGAAAAAGCAAAAAATTTCAGAATTGCACCTTGCAATGTGGAGATATTACTGTTTGTGCATTTACAATATTCATTGATTTTTGCCATTGAAAAACGTCCAGAAATGTTTGAAGCTACTGACTGAATGAAAGGAGCTGGCATCTCACTCTCTTTGAATCTTCTTTATCATGCTAGGATTAGCAGGAAAAAGCAAAAAATTTCAGAATTGCACCTTGCAATGCGGAGAAATTACTGTGTGTGCATTTACAATATTCATTGATTTTTGCCATTGAAAAACATCGTTATTCATATACCAGAAATGTTTGAAGCTACTGACTGAATGAAAAGAGCTGGCATCTCTCTCTCTTTGAATCTTCTTTATCATGCCAGGATTAGCAGGAAAAATCAAAAAATTTCAGAATTGCACCTTGCAATGTGGAGATATTACTGTTTGTGCATTTACAATATTCATTGATTTTTGCCATTGAAAAACGTCCAGAAATGTTTGAAGCTACTGACTGAATGAAAAGAGCTGGCATCTCACTCTCTTTGAATCTTCTTTATCATGCCAGGATTAGCAGGAAAAAGCAAAAAATTTCAGAATTGCACCTTGCAATGTGGAGATATTACTGTTTGTGCATTTACAATATTCATTGATTTTTGCCATTGAAAAACGTCCAGAAATGTTTGAAGCTACTGACTGAATGAAAGGAGCTGGCATCTCACTCTCTTTGAATCTTCTTTATCATGCTAGGATTAGCAGGAAAAAGCAAAAAATTTCAGAATTGCACCTTGCAATGCGGAGAAATTACTGTTTGTGCATTTACAATATTCATTGATTTTTGCCATTGAAAAACATGTTATTCATATACCAGAAATGTTTGAAGCTACTGACTGAATGAAAGGAGCTGGCATCTCACTCTCTTTGAATCTTCTTTATCATGCTAGGATTAGCAGGAAAAAGCAAAAAATTTCAGAATTGCACCTTGCAATGCGGAGAAATTACTGTGTGTGCATTTACAATATTCATTGATTTTTGCCATTGAAAAACATCGTTATTCATATACCAGAAATGTTTGAAGCTACTGACTGAATGAAAAGAGCTGGCATCTCACTCTCTTTGAATCTTCTTTATCATGCCAGGATTAGCAGGAAAAAGCAAAAAATTTCAGAATTGCACCTTGCAATGTGGAGATATTACTGTTTGTGCATTTACAATATTCATTGATTTTTGCCATTGAAAAACATCATGTTATTCATATACCAGAAATGTTTGAAGCTACTGACTGAATGAAAAGAGCTGGCATCTCACTCTCTTTGAATCTTCTTTATCATGCCAGGATTAGCAGGAAAAAGCAAAAAATTTCAGAATTGCACGTTGCAATGTGGAGATATTACTGTTTGTGCATTTACAATATTCATTGATTTTTGCCATTGAAAAACGTCCAGAAATGTTTGAAGCTACTGACTGAATGAAAGGAGCTGTCATCTCACTCTCTTTGAATCTTCTTTATCATGCTAGGATTAGCAGGAAAAAGCAAAAAATTTCAGAATTGCACCTTGCAATGCGGAGAAATTACTGTTTGTGCATTTACAATATTCATTGATTTTTGCCATTGAAAAACATCATGTTATTCATATTCCAGAAATGTTTGAAGCTACTGACTGAATGAAAAGAGCTGGCATCTCACTCTCTTTGAATCTTCTTTATCATGCTAAGAGGAGCAGGAAAAAGCAAAAAATTTCAGAATTGCACGTTGCAATGTGGAGATATTACTGTTTGTGCATTTACAATATTCATTGATTTTTGCCATTGAAAAACGTCCAGAAATGTTTGAAGCTACTGACTGAATGAAAGGAGCTGGCATCTCACTCTCTTTGAATCTTCTTTATCATGCTAGGATTAGCAGGAAAAAGCAAAAAATTTCAGAATTGCACCTTGCAATGCGGAGAAATTACTGTGTGTGCATTTACAATATTCATTGATTTTTGCCATTGAAAAACATGTTATTCATATACCAGAAATGTTTGAAGCTACTGAGTGAATGAAAAGAGCTGGCATCTCACTCTCTTTGAATCTTCTTTATCATGCCAGGAATAGCAGGAAAAAGCAAAAAATTTCAGAATTACACCTTGCAATGTGGAGATATTACTGTTTGTGCATTTACAATATTCATTGATTTTTGCCATTGAAAAACGTCCAGAAATGTTTGAAGCTACTAACTGAATGAAAGGAGCTGGCATCTCACTCTCTTTGAATCTTCTTTATCATGCTAGCATTAGCAGGAAAAAGCAAAAAATTTCAGAATTGCACCTTGCAATGCGGAGAAATTACTGTTTGTGCATTTACAATATTCATTGATTTTTGCCATTGAAAAACATCATGTTATTCATATACCAGAAATGTTTGAAGCTACTGACTGAATGAAAAGAGCTGGCATCTCACTCTCTTTGAATCTTCTTTATCATGCCAGGATTAGCAGGAAAAAGCAAAAAATTTCAGAATTGCACCTTGCAATGTGGAGATATTACTGTTTGTGCATTTACAATATTCATTGATTTTTGCCATTGAAAAACGTCCAGAAATGTTTGAAGCTACTGACTGAATGAAAGGAGCTGGCATCTCACTCTCTTTGAATCTTCTTTATCATGCTAGGATTAGCAGGAAAAAGCAAAAAATTTCAGAATTGCACCTTGCAATGCGGAGAAATTACTGTTTGTGCATTTACAATATTCATTGATTTTTGCCATTGAAAAACATGTTATTCATATACCAGAAATGTTTGAAGCTACTGACTGAATGAAAGGAGCTGGCATCTCACTCTCTTTGAATCTTCTTTATCATGCTAGGATTAGCAGGAAAAAGCAAAAAATTTCAGAATTGCACCTTGCAATGCGGAGAAATTACTGTGTGTGCATTTACAATATTCATTGATTTTTGCCATTGAAAAACATCGTTATTCATATACCAGAAATGTTTGAAGCTACTGACTGAATGAAAAGAGCTGGCATCTCACTCTCTTTGAATCTTCTTTATCATGCCAGGATTAGCAGGAAAAAGCAAAAAATTTCAGAATTGCACCTTGCAATGTGGAGATATTACTGTTTGTGCATTTACAATATTCATTGATTTTTGCCATTGAAAAACATCATGTTATTCATATACCAGAAATGTTTGAAGCTACTGACTGAATGAAAAGAGCTGGCATCTCACTCTCTTTGAATCTTCTTTATCATGCCAGGATTAGCAGGAAAAAGCAAAAAATTTCAGAATTGCACGTTGCAATGTGGAGATATTACTGTTTGTGCATTTACAATATTCATTGATTTTTGCCATTGAAAAACGTCCAGAAATGTTTGAAGCTACTGACTGAATGAAAGGAGCTGTCATCTCACTCTCTTTGAATCTTCTTTATCATGCTAGGATTAGCAGGAAAAAGCAAAAAATTTCAGAATTGCACCTTGCAATGCGGAGAAATTACTGTTTGTGCATTTACAATATTCATTGATTTTTGCCATTGAAAAACATCATGTTATTCATATTCCAGAAATGTTTGAAGCTACTGACTGAATGAAAAGAGCTGGCATCTCACTCTCTTTGAATCTTCTTTATCATGCTAAGAGGAGCAGGAAAAAGCAAAAAATTTCAGAATTGCACGTTGCAATGTGGAGATATTACTGTTTGTGCATTTACAATATTCATTGATTTTTGCCATTGAAAAACGTCCAGAAATGTTTGAAGCTACTGACTGAATGAAAGGAGCTGGCATCTCAGTCTCTTTGAATCTTCTTTATCATGCTAGGATTAGCAGGAAAAAGCAAAAAATTTCAGAATTGCACCTTGCAATGCGGAGAAATTACTGTGTGTGCATTTACAATATTCATTGATTTTTGCCATTGAAAAACATGTTATTCATATACCAGAAATGTTTGAAGCTACTGAGTGAATGAAAAGAGCTGGCATCTCACTCTCTTTGAATCTTCTTTATCATGCCAGGAATAGCAGGAAAAAGCAAAAAATTTCAGAATTACACCTTGCAATGTGGAGATATTACTGTTTGTGCATTTACAATATTCATTGATTTTTGCCATTGAAAAACGTCCAGAAATGTTTGAAGCTACTAACTGAATGAAAGGAGCTGGCATCTCACTCTCTTTGAATCTTCTTTATCATGCTAGCATTAGCAGGGAAAAGCAAAAAATTTCAGAATTGCACCTTGCAATGCGGAGAAATTACTGTTTGTGCATTTACAATATTCATTGATTTTTGCCATTGAAAAACATCATGTTATTCATATACCAGAAATGTTTGAAGCTACTGACTGAATGAAAAGAGCTGGCATCTCACTCTCTTTGAATCTTCTTTATCATGCTAAGAGGAGCAGGAAAAAGCAAAAAATTTCAGAATTGCACCTTGCAATGTGGAGATATTACTGTTTGTGCATTTACAATATTCATTGATTTTTGCCATTGAAAAATGTCCAGAAATGTTTGAAGCTACTGACTGAATGAAAGGAGCTGGCATCTCACTCTCTTTGAATCTTCTTTATCATGCCAGGATTAGCAGGAAAAAGCAAAAAATTTCAGAATTGCACCTTGCAATGTGGAGATATTACTGTTTGTGCATTTACAATATTCATTGATTTTTGCCATTGAAAAACGTCCAGAAATGTTTGAAGCTAATGACTGAATGAAAGGAGCTGGCATCTCACTCTCTTTGAATCTTCTTTATCATGCTAGGATTAGCAGGAAAAAGCAAAAAATTTCAGAATTGCACCTTGCAATGCGGAGAAATTACTGTTTGTGCATTTACAATATTCATTGATTTTTGCCATTGAAAAACATCATGTTATTCATATACCAGAAATGTTTGAAGCTACTGACTGAATGAAAAGAGCTGGCATCTCACTCTCTTTGAATCTTCTATATCATGCTAAGAGGAGCAGGAAAAAGCAAAAAATTTCAGAATTGCACGTTGCAATGTGGAGATATTACTGTTTGTGCATTTACAATATTCATTGATTTTTGCCATTGAAAAACGTCCAGAAATGTTTGAAGCTACTGACTGAATGAAAGGAGCTGGCATCTCACTCTCTTTGAATCTTCTTTATCATGCTAGGATTAGCAGGAAAAAGCAAAAAATTTCAGAATTGCACCTTGCAATGCGGAGAAATTACTGTGTGTGCATTTACAATATTCATTGATTTTTGCCATTGAAAAACATGTTATTCATATACCAGAAATGTTTGAAGCTACTGACTGAATGAAAAGAGCTGGCATCTCACTCTCTTTGAATCTTCTTTATCATGCCAGGATTAGCAGGAAAAAGCAAAAAATTTCCGAATTGCACCTTGCAATGTGGAGATATTACTGTTTGTGCATTTACAATATTCATTGATTTTTGCCATTGAAAAACATCCAGAAACGTTTGAAGCTACTGACTGAATGAAAGGAGCTGGCATCTCACTCTCTTTGAATCTTCTTTATCATGCTAGGATTAGCAGGAAAAAGCAAAAAATTTCAGAATTGCACCTTGCAATGCGGAGAAATTACTGTTTGTGCATTTACAATATTCATTGATTTTTGCCATTGAAAAACATCATGTTATTCATATACCAGAAATGTTTGAAGCTACTGACTGAATGAAAAGAGCTGGCATCTCACTCTCTTTGAATCTTCTTTATCATGCTAAGAGGAGCAGGAAAAAGCAAAAAATTTCAGAATTGCACGTTGCAATGTGGAGATATTACTGTTTGTGCATTTACAATATTCATTGATTTTTGCCATTGAAAAACGTCCAGAAATGTTTGAAGCTACTGACTGAATGAAAGGAGCTGGCATCTCACTCTCTTTGAATCTTCTTTATCATGCCAGGATTAGCAGGAAAAAGCAAAAAATTTCAGAATTGCACCTTGCAATGTGGAGATATTACTGTTTGTGCATTTACAATATTCATTGATTTTTGCCATTGAAAAACGTCCAGAAATGTTTGAAGCTACTGACTGAATGAAAGGAGCTGGCATCTCACTCTCTTTGAATCTTCTTTATCATGCTAGGATTAGCAGGAAAAAGCAAAAAATTTCAGAATTGCACCTTGCAATGCGGAGAAATTACTGTGTGTGCATTTACAATATTCATTGATTTTTGCCATTGAAAAACATGTTATTCATATACCAGAAATGTTTGAAGCTACTGACTGAATGAAAAGAGCTGGCATCTCACTCTCTTTGAATCTTCTTTATCATGCCAGGATTAGCAGGAAAAAGCAAAAAATTTCAGAATTGCACCTTGCAATGTGGAGATATTACTGTTTGTGCATTTACAATATTCATTGATTTTTGCCATTGAAAAACGTCCAGAAATGTTTGAAGCTACTGACTGAATGAAAGGAGCTGGCATCTCACTCTCTTTGAATCTTCTTTATCATGCTAGGATTAGCAGGAAAAAGCAAAAAATTTCAGAATTGCACCTTGCAATGCCGAGAAATTACTGTGTGTGCATTTACAATATTCATTGATTTTTGCCATTGAAAAACATCGCTATTCATATACCAGAAATGTTTGAAGCTACTGACTGAATGAAAAGAGCTGGCATCTCACTCTCTTTGAATCTTCTTTATCATGCCAGGATTAGCAGGAAAAAGCAAAAAATTTCAGAATTGCACGTTGCAATGTGGAGATATTACTGTTTGTGCATTTACAATATTCATTGATTTTTGCCATTGAAAAACGTCCAGAAATGTTTGAAGCTACTGACTGAATGAAAGGAGCTGGCATCTCACTCTCTTTGAATCTTCTTTATCATGCTAGGATTAGCAGGAAAAAGCAAAAAATTTCAGAATTGCACCTTGCAATGTGGAGATATTACTGTTTGTGCATTTACAATATTCATTGATTTTTGCCATTGAAAAACGTCCAAAAATGTTTGAAGCTACTGACTGAATGAAAGGAGCTGGCATCTCACTCTCTTTGAATCTTCTTTATCATGCTAGGATTAGCAGGAAAAAGCAAAAAATTTCAGAATTGCACCTTGCAATGCGGAGAAATTACTGTTTGTGCATTTACAATATTCATTGATTTTTGCCATTGAAAAACATGTTATTCATATACCAGAAATGTTTGAAGCTACTGACTGAATGAAAGGAGCTGGCATCTCACTCTCTTTGAATCTTCTTTATCATGCTAGGATTAGCAGGAAAAAGCAAAAAATTTCAGAATTGCACCTTGCAATGCGGAGAAATTACTGTGTGTGCATTTACAATATTCATTGATTTTTGCCATTGAAAAACATCGTTATTCATATACCAGAAATGTTTGAAGCTACTGACTGAATGAAAAGAGCTGGCATCTCACTCTCTTTGAATCTTCTTTATCATGCCAGGATTAGCAGGAAAAAGCAAAAAATTTCAGAATTGCACCTTGCAATGTGGAGATATTACTGTTTGTGCATTTACAATATTCATTGATTTTTGCCATTGAAAAACATCATGTTATTCATATACCAGAAATGTTTGAAGCTACTGACTGAATGAAAAGAGCTGGCATCTCACTCTCTTTGAATCTTCTTTATCATGCCAGGATTAGCAGGAAAAAGCAAAAAATTTCAGAATTGCACGTTGCAATGTGGAGATATTACTGTTTGTGCATTTACAATATTCATTGATTTTTGCCATTGAAAAACATCATGTTATTCATATACCAGAAATGTTTGAAGCTACTGAATGAATTAAAAGAGCTGGCATCTCACTCTCTTTGAATCTTCTTTATCATGCTAAGAGGAGCAGGAAAAAGCAAAAAATTTCAGAATTGCACGTTGCAATGTGGAGATATTACTGTTTGTGCATTTACAATATTCATTGATTTTTGCCATTGAAAAACGTCCAGAAATGTTTGAAGCTACTGACTGAATGAAAGGAGCTGGCATCTCACTCTCTTTGAATCTTCTTTATCATGCTAGGATTAGCAGGAAAAAGCAAAAAATTTCAGAATTGCACCTTGCAATGCGGAGAAATTACTGTGTGTGCATTTACAATATTCATTGATTTTTGCCATTGAAAAACATGTTATTCATATACCAGAAATGTTTGAAGCTACTGACTGAATGAAAAGAGCTGGCATCTCACTCTCTTTGAATCTTCTTTATCATGCCAGGATTAGCAGGAAAAAGCAAAAAATTTCAGAATTGCACCTTGCAATGTGGAGATATTACTGTTTGTGCATTTACAATATTCATTGATTTTTGCCATTGAAAAACGTCCAGAAATGTTTGAAGCTACTGACTGAATGAAAGGAGCTGGCATCTCACTCTCTTTGAATCTTCTTTATCATGCTAGCATTAGCAGGAAAAAGCAAAAAATTTCAGAATTGCACCTTGCAATGCGGAGAAGTAACTGTTTGTGCATTTACAATATTCATTGATTTTTGCCATTGAAAAACTTCATGTTATTCATATACCAGAAATGTTTGAAGCTACTGGCTGAATGAAAAGAGCTGGCATCTCACTCTCTTTGAATCTTCTTTATCATGCTAAGAGGAGCAGGAAAAAGCAAAAAATTTCAGAATTGCACGTAGCAATGTGGAGATATTACTGTTTGTGCATTTACAATATTCATTGATTTTTGCCATTGAAAAACGTCCAGAAATGTTTGAAGCTACTGACTGAATGAAAGGAGCTGGCATCTCACTCTCTTTGAATCTTCTTTATCATGCCAGTATTAGCAGGAAAAAGCAAAAAATTTCAGAATTGCACCTTGCAATGTGGAGATATTACTGTTTGTGCATTTACAATATTCATTGATTTTTGCCATTGAAAAACGTCCAGAAATGTTTGAAGCTACTGACTGAATGAAAGGAGCTGGCATCTCACTCTCTTTGAATCTTCTTTATCATGCTAGGATTAGCAGGAAAAAGCAAAAAATTTCAGAATTGCACCTTGCAATGCGGAGAAATTACTGTGTGTGCATTTACAATATTCATTGATTTTTGCCATTGAAAAACATCGTTATTCATATACCAGAAATGTTTGAAGCTACTGACTTAATGAAAAGAGCTGGCATCTCACTCTCTTTGAATCTTCTTTATCATGCCAGGATTAGCAGGAAAAAGCAAAAAATTTAAGAATTGCACCTTGCAATGTGGAGTATTACTGTTTGTGCATTTACAATATTCATTGATTTTTGCCATTGAAAAACGTCCAGAAATGTTTGAAGCTACTGACTGAATGAAAAGAGCTGGCATCTCACTCTCTTTGAATCTTCTTTATCATGCCAGGATTAGCAGGAAAAAGCAAAAAATTTCAGAATTGCACCTTGCAATGTGGAGATATTACTGTTTGTGCATTTACAATATTCATTGATTTTTGCCATTGAAAAACGTCCAGAAATGTTTGAAGCTACTGACTGAATGAAAAGAGCTGGCATCTCACTCTCTTTGAATCTTCTTTATCATGCTAGGATTAGCAGGAAAAAGCAAAAAATTTCAGAATTGCACCTTGCAATGCGGAGAAATTACCGTTTGTGCATTTACAATATTCATTGATTTTTGCCATTGAAAAACATGTTATTCATATACCAGAAATGTTTGAAGCTACTGACTGAATGAAAGGAGCTGGCATCTCACTCTCTTTGAATCTTCTTTATCATGCTAGGATTAGCAGGAAAAAGCAAAAAATTTCAGAATTGCACGTTGCAATGTGGAGATATTACTGTTTGTGCATTTACAATATTCATTGATTTTTGCCATTGAAAAACGTCCAGAAATGTTTGAAGCTACTGACTGAATGAAAGGAGCTGGCATCTCACTCTCTTTGAATCTTCTTTATCATGCTAGGATTAGCAGGAAAAAGCAAAAAATTTCAGAATTGCACCTTGCAATGCGGAGAAATTACTGTGTGTGCATTTACAATATTCATTGATTTTTGCCATTGAAAAACATGTTATTCATATACCAGAAATGTTTGAAGCTACTGACTGAATGAAAAGAGCTGGCATCTCACTCTCTTTGAATCTTCTTTATCATGCCAGGATTAGCAGGAAAAAGCAAAAAATTTCAGAATTGCACCTTGCAATGTGGAGATATTACTGTTTGTGCATTTACAATATTCATTGATTTTTGCCATTGAAAAACTTCATGTTATTCATATACCAGAAATGTTTGAAGCTACTGGCTGAATGAAAAGAGCTGGCATCTCACTCTCTTTGAATCTTCTTTATCATGCTAAGAGGAGCAGGAAAAAGCAAAAAATTTCAGAATTGCACGTAGCAATGTGGAGATATTACTGTTTGTGCATTTACAATATTCATTGATTTTTGCCATTGAAAAACGTCCAGAAATGTTTGAAGCTACTGACTGAATGAAAGGAGCTGGCATCTCACTCTCTTTGAATCTTCTTTATCATGCCAGGATTAGCAGGAAAAAGCAAAAAATTTCAGAATTGCACCTTGCAATGTGGAGATATTACTGTTTGTGCATTTACAATATTCATTGATTTTTGCCATTGAAAAACGTCCAGAAATGTTTGAAGCTACTGACTGAATGAAAGGAGCTGGCATCTCACTCTCTTTGAATCTTCTTTATCATGCTAGGATTAGCAGGAAAAAGCAAAAAATTTCAGAATTGCACCTTGCAATGCGGAGAAATTACTGTGTGTGCATTTACAATATTCATTGATTTTTGCCATTGAAAAACATCGTTATTCATATACCAGAAATGTTTGAAGCTACTGACTGAATGAAAAGAGCTGGCATCTCACTCTCTTTGAATCTTCTTTATCATGCCAGGATTAGCAGGAAAAAGCAAAAAATTTAAGAATTGCACCTTGCAATGTGGAGATATTACTGTTTGTGCATTTACAATATTCATTGATTTTTGCCATTGAAAAACGTCCAGAAATGTTTGAAGCTACTGACTGAATGAAAAGAGCTGGCATCTCACTCTCTTTGAATCTTCTTTATCATGCCAGGATTAGCAGGAAAAAGCAAAAAATTTCAGAATTGCACCTTGCAATGTGGAGATATTACTGTTTGTGCATTTACAATATTCATTGATTTTTGCCATTGAAAAACGTCCAGAAATGTTTGAAGCTACTGACTGAATGAAAAGAGCTGGCATCTCACTCTCTTTGAATCTTCTTTATCATGCTAGGATTAGCAGGAAAAAGCAAAAAATTTCAGAATTGCACCTTGCAATGCGGAGAAATTACCGTTTGTGCATTTACAATATTCATTGATTTTTGCCATTGAAAAACATGTTATTCATATACCAGAAATGTTTGAAGCTACTGACTGAATGAAAGGAGCTGGCATCTCACTCTCTTTGAATCTTCTTTATCATGCTAGGATTAGCAGGAAAAAGCAAAAAATTTCAGAATTGCACCTTGCAATGCGGAGAAATTACTGTGTGTGCATTTACAATATTCATTGATTTTTGCCATTGAAAAACATCGTTATTCATATACCAGAAATGTTTGAAGCTACTGACTGAATGAAAAGAGCTGGCATCTCACTCTCTTTGAATCTTCTTTATCATGCCAGGATTAGCAGGAAAAAGCAAAAAATTTCAGAATTGCACCTTGCAATGTGGAGATATTACTGTTTGTGCATTTACAATATTCATTGATTTTTGCCATTGAAAAACGTCCAGAAATGTTTGAAGCTACTGACTGAATGAAAGGAGCTGGCATCTCACTCTCTTTGAATCTTCTTTATCATGCTAGGATTAGCAGGAAAAAGCAAAAAATTTCAGAATTGCACCTTGCAATGTGGAGATATTACTGTTTGTGCATTTACAATATTCATTGATTTTTGCCATTGAAAAACGTCCAGAAATGTTTGAAGCTACTGACTGAATGAAAGGAGCTGGCATCTCACTCTCTTTGAATCTTCTTTATCATGCTAGGATTAGCAGGAAAAAGCAAAAAATTTCAGAATTGCACCTTGCAATGCGGAGAAATTACTGTTTGTGCATTTACAATATTCATTGATTTTTGCCATTGAAAAACATGTTATTCATATACCAGAAATGTTTGAAGCTACTGACTGAATGAAAGGAGCTGGCATCTCACTCTCTTTGAATCTTCTTTATCATGCTAGGATTAGCAGGAAAAAGCAAAAAATTTCAGAATTGCACCTTGCAATGCGGAGAAATTACTGTGTGTGCATTTACAATATTCATTGATTTTTGCCATTGAAAAACATCGTTATTCATATACCAGAAATGTTTGAAGCTACTGACTGAATGAAAAGAGCTGGCATCTCACTCTCTTTGAATCTTCTTTATCATGCCAGGATTAGCAGGAAAAAGCAAAAAATTTCAGAATTGCACCTTGCAATGTGGAGATATTACTGTTTGTGCATTTACAATATTCATTGATTTTTGCCATTGAAAAACATCATGTTATTCATATACCAGAAATGTTTGAAGCTACTGACTGAATGAAAAGAGCTGGCATCTCACTCTCTTTGAATCTTCTTTATCATGCCAGGATTAGCAGGAAAAAGCAAAAAATTTCAGAATTGCACGTTGCAATGTGGAGATATTACTGTTTGTGCATTTACAATATTCATTGATTTTTGCCATTGAAAAACGTCCAGAAATGTTTGAAGCTACTGACTGAATGAAAGGAGCTGGCATCTCACTCTCTTTGAATCTTCTTTATCATGCTAGGATTAGCAGGAAAAAGCAAAAAATTTCAGAATTGCACCTTGCAATGCGGAGAAATTACTGTTTGTGCATTTACAATATTCATTGATTTTTGCCATTGAAAAACATGTTATTCATATACCAGAAATGTTTGAAGCTACTGACTGAATGAAAGGAGCTGGCATCTCACTCTCTTTGAATCTTCTTTATCATGCTAGGATTAGCAGGAAAAAGCAAAAAATTTCAGAATTGCACCTTGCAATGCGGAGAAATTACTGTGTGTGCATTTACAATATTCATTGATTTTTGCCATTGAAAAACATCGTTATTCATATACCAGAAATGTTTGAAGCTACTGACTGAATGAAAAGAGCTGGCATCTCACTCTCTTTGAATCTTCTTTATCATGCCAGGATTAGCAGGAAAAAGCAAAAAATTTCAGAATTGCACCTTGCAATGTGGAGATATTACTGTTTGTGCATTTACAATATTCATTGATTTTTGCCATTGAAAAACATCATGTTATTCATATACCAGAAATGTTTGAAGCTACTGACTGAATGAAAAGAGCTGGCATCTCACTCTCTTTGAATCTTCTTTATCATGCCAGGATTAGCAGGAAAAAGCAAAAAATTTCAGAATTGCACGTTGCAATGTGGAGATATTACTGTTTGTGCATTTACAATATTCATTGATTTTTGCCATTGAAAAACGTCCAGAAATGTTTGAAGCTACTGACTGAATGAAAGGAGCTGGCATCTCACTCTCTTTGAATCTTCTTTATCATGCTAGGATTAGCAGTAAAAGCAAAAAATTTCAGAATTGCACCTTGCAATGCGGAGAAATTACTGTTTGTGCATTTACAATATTCATTGATTTTTTCCATTGAAAAACATCATGTTATTCATATACCAGAAATGTTTGAAGCTACTGACTGAATGAAAGGAGCTGGCATCTCACTCTCTTTGAATCTTCTTTATCATGCTAGGATTAGCAGGAAAAAGCAAAAAATTTCAGAATTGCACCTTGCAATGCGGAGAAATTACTGTTTGTGCATTTACAATATTCATTGATTTTTGCCATTGAAAAACATCATGTTATTCATATACCAGAAATGTTTGAAGCTACTGACTGAATGAAAAGAGCTGGCATCTCACTCTCTTTGAATCTTCTTTATCATGCTAAGAGGAGCAGGAAAAAGCAAAAAATTTCAGAATTGCACGTTGCAATGTGGAGATATTACTGTTTGTGCATTTACAATATTCATTGATTTTTGCCATTGAAAAACGTCCAGAAATGTTTGAAGCTACTGACTGAATGAAAGGAGCTGGCATCTCACTCTCTTTGAATCTTCTTTATCATGCCAGGATTAGCAGGAAAAAGCAAAAAATTTCAGAATTGCACCTTGCAATGTGGAGATATTACTGTTTGTGCATTTACAATATTCATTGATTTTTGCCATTGAAAAACGTCCAGAAATGTTTGAAGCTACTGACTGAATGAAAGGAGCTGGCATCTCACTCTCTTTGAATCTTCTTTATCATGCTAGGATTAGCAGGAAAAAGCAAAAAATTTCAGAATTGCACCTTGCAATGCGGAGAAATTACTGTGTGTGCATTTACAATATTCATTGATTTTTGCCATTGAAAAACATGTTATTCATATACCAGAAATGTTTGAAGCTACTGACTGAATGAAAAGAGCTGGCATCTCACTCTCTTTGAATCTTCTTTATCATGCCAGGATTAGCAGGAAAAAGCAAAAAATTTCAGAATTGCACCTTGCAATGTGGAGATATTACTGTTTGTGCATTTACAATATTCATTGATTTTTGCCATTGAAAAACGTCCAGAAATGTTTGAAGCTTCTGACTGAATGAAAGGAGCTGGCATCTCACTCTCTTTGCATCTTCTTTATCATGCTAGGATTAGCAGGAAAAAGCAAAAAATTTCAGAATTGCACCTTGCAATGCGGAGAAATTACTGTGTGTGCATTTACAATATTCATTGATTTTTGCCATTGAAAAACATCGTTATTCATATACCAGAAATGTTTGAAGCTACTGACTGAATGAAAAGAGCTGGCATCTCACTCTCTTTGAATCTTCTTTATCATGCCAGGATTAGCAGGAAAAAGCAAAAAATTTCAGAATTGCACGTTGCAATGTGGAGATATTACTGTTTGTGCATTTACAATATTCATTGATTTTTGCCATTGAAAAACGTCCAGAAATGTTTGAAGCTACTGACTGAATGAAAGGAGCTGGCATCTCACTCTCTTTGAATCTTCTTTATCATGCTAGGATTAGCAGGAAAAAGCAAAAAATTTCAGAATTGCACCTTGCAATGTGGAGATATTACTGTTTGTGCATTTACAATATTCATTGATTTTTGCCATTGAAAAACGTCCAGAAATGTTTGAAGCTACTGACTGAATGAAAGGAGCTGGCATCTCACTCTCTTTGAATCTTCTTTATCATGCTAGGATTAGCAGGAAAAAGCAAAAAATTTCAGAATTGCACCTTGCAATGCGGAGAAATTACTGTTTGTGCATTTACAATATTCATTGATATTTGCCATTGAAAAACATGTTATTCATATACCAGAAATGTTTGAAGCTACTGACTGAATGAAAGGAGCTGGCATCTCACTCTCTTTGAATCTTCTTTATCATGCTAGGATTAGCAGGAAAAAGCAAAAAATTTCAGAATTGCACCTTGCAATGCGGAGAAATTACTGTGTGTGCATTTACAATATTCATTGATTTTTGCCATTGAAAAACATCGTTATTCATATACCAGAAATGTTTGAAGCTACTGACTGAATGAAAAGAGCTGGCATCTCACTCTCTTTGAATCTTCTTTATCATGCCAGGATTAGCAGGAAAAAGCAAAAAATTTCAGAATTGCACCTTGCAATGTGGAGATATTACTGTTTGTGCATTTACAATATTCATTGATTTTTGCCATTGAAAAACGTCCAGAAATGTTTGAAGCTACTGACTGAATGAAAGGAGCTGGCATCTCACTCTCTTTGAATCTTCTTTATCATGCTAGCATTAGCAGGAAAAAGCAAAAAATTTCAGAATTGCACCTTGCAATGCGGAGAAATTACTGTTTGTGCATTTACAATATTCATTGATTTTTGCCATTGAAAAACATCATGTTATTCATATACCAGAAATGTTTGAAGCTACTGACTGAATGAAAAGAGCTGGCATCTCACTCTCTTTGAATCTTCTTTATCATGCTAAGAGGAGCAGGAAAAAGCAAAAAATTTCAGAATTGCACATTGCAATGTGGAGATATTACTGTTTGTGCATTTACAATATTCATTGATTTTTGCCATTGAAAAACGTCCAGAAATGTTTGAAGCTACTGACTGAATGAAAGGAGCTGGCATCTCACTCTCTTTGAATCTTCTTTATCATGCCAGGATTAGCAGGAAAAAGCAAAAAATTTCAGAATTGCACCTTGCAATGTGGAGATATTACTGTTTGTGCATTTACAATATTCATTGATATTTGCCATTGAAAAACGTCCAGAAATGTTTGAAGCTACTGACTGAATGAAAGGAGCTGGCATCTAACTCTCTTTGAATCTTCTTTATCATGCTAGGATTAGCAGGAAAAAGCAAAAAATTTCAGAATTGCACCTTGCAATGCGGAGAAATTACTGTGTGTGCATTTACAATATTCATTGATTTTTGCCATTGAAAAACATGTTATTCATATACCAGAAATGTTTGAAGCTACTGACTGAATGAAAAGAGCTGGCATCTCACTCTCTTTGAATCTTCTTTATCATGCCAGGATTAGCAGGAAAAAGCAAAAAATTTCAGAATTGCACGTTGCAATGTGGAGATATTACTGTTTGTGCATTTACAATATTCATTGATTTTTGCCATTGAAAAACGTCCAGAAATGTTTGAAGCTACTGACTGAATGAAAGGAGCTGGCATCTCACTCTCTTTGAATCTTCTTTATCATGCTAGGATTAGCAGGAAAAAGCAAAAAATTTCAGAATTGCACCTTGCAATGCCGAGAAATTACTGTGTGTGCATTTACAATATTCATTGATTTTTGCCATTGAAAAACATCGTTATTCATATACCAGAAATGTTTGAAGCTACTGACTGAATGAAAAGAGCTGGCATCTCACTCTCTTTGAATCTTCTTTATCATGCCAGGATTAGCAGGAAAAAGCAAAAAATTTCAGAATTGCACGTTGCAATGTGGAGATATTACTGTTTGTGCATTTACAATATTCATTGATTTTTGCCATTGAAAAACGTCCAGAAATGTTGGAAGCTACTGACTGAATGAAAGGAGCTGGCATCTCACTCTCTTTGAATCTTCTTTATCATGCTAGGATTAGCAGGAAAAAGCAAAAAATTTCAGAATTGCACCTTGCAATGTGGAGATATTACTGTTTGTGCATTTACAATATTCATTGATTTTTGCCATTGAAAAACATCCAGAAATGTTTGAAGCTACTGACTGAATGAAAGGAGCTGGCATCTCACTCTCTTTGAATCTTCTTTATCATGCTAGGATTAGCAGGAAAAAGCAAAAAATTTCAGAATTGCACCTTGCAATGCGGAGAAATTACTGTTTGTGCATTTACAATATTCATTGATTTTTGCCAATGAAAAACATGTTATTCATATACCAGAAATGTTTGAAGCTACTGACTGAATGAAAAGAGCTGGCATCTCACTCTCTTTGAATCTTCTTTATCATGCTAGGATTAGCAGGAAAAAGCAAAAAATTTCAGAATTGCACCTTGCAATGCGGAGAAATTACTGTGTGTGCATTTACAATATTCATTGATTTTTGCCATTGAAAAACATCGTTATTCATATACCAGAAATGTTTGAAGCTACTGACTGAATGAAAAGAGCTGGCATCTCACTCTCTTTGAATCTTCTTTATCATGCCAGGATTAGCAGGAAAAAGCAAAAAATTTCAGAATTGCACCTTGCAATGTGGAGATATTACTGTTTGTGCATTTACAATATTCATTGATTTTTGCCATTGAAAAACGTCCAGAAATGTTTGAAGCTACTGACTGAATGAAAGGAGCTGGCATCTCACTCTCTTTGAATCTTCTTTATCATGCTAGCATTAGCAGGAAAAAGCAAAAAATTTCAGAATTGCACCTTGCAATGCGGAGAAATTACTGTTTGTGCATTTACAATATTCATTGATTTTTGCCATTGAAAAACATCATGTTATTCATATACCAGAAATGTTTGAAGCTACTGACTGAATGAAAAGAGCTGGCATCTCACTCTCTTTGAATCTTCTTTATCATGCTAAGAGGAGCAGGAAAAAGCAAAAAATTTCAGAATTGCACGTTGCAATGTGGAGATATTACTGTTTGTGCATTTACAATATTCATTGATTTTTGCCATTGAAAAACGTCCAGAAATGTTTGAAGCTACTGACTGAATGAAAGGAGCTGGCATCTCACTCTCTTTGAATCTGCTTTATCATGCCAGGATTAGCAGGAAAAAGCAAAAAATTTCAGAATTGCACCTTGCAATGTGGAGATATTACTGTTTGTGCATTTACAATATTCATTGATTTTTGCCATTGAAAAACGTCCAGAAATGTTTGAAGCTACTGACTGAATGAAAGGAGCTGGCATCTCACTCTCTTTGAATCTTCTTTATCATGCTAGGATTAGCAGGAAAAAGCAAAAAATTTCAGAATTGCACCTTGCAATGCGGAGAAATTACTGTGTGTGCATTTACAATATTCATTGATTTTTGCCATTGAAAAACATGTTATTCATATACCAGAAATGTTTGAAGCTACTGACTGAATGAAAAGAGCTGGCATCTCACTCTCTTTGAATCTTCTTTATCATGCCAGGATTAGCAGGAAAAAGCAAAAAATTTCAGAATTGCACGTTGCAATGTGGAGATATTACTGTTTGTGCATTTACAATATTCATTGATTTTTGCCATTGAAAAACGTCCAGAAATGTTTGAAGCTACTGACTGAATGAAAGGAGCTGGCATCTCACTCTCTTTGAATCTTCTTTATCATGCTAGGATTAGCAGGAAAAAGCAAAAAATTTCAGAATTGCACCTTGCAATGCGGAGAAATTACTGTGTGTGCATTTACAATATTCATTGATTTTTGCCATTGAAAAACATCGTTATTCATATACCAGAAATGTTTGAAGCTACTGACTGAATGAAAAGAGCTGGCATCTCCTCTCTTTGAATCTTCTTTGTCATGCCAGGATTAGCAGGAAAAAGCAAAAAATTTCAGAATTGCACGTTGCAATGTGGAGATATTACTGTTTGTGCATTTACAATATTCATTGATTTTTGCCATTGAAAAACGTCCAGAAATGTTTGAAGCTACTGACTGAATGAAAGGAGCTGGCATCTCACTCTCTTTGAATCTTCTTTATCATGCTAGGATTAGCAGTAAAAGCAAAAAATTTCAGAATTGCACCTTGCAATGCGGAGAAATTACTGTGTGTGCATTTACAATATTCATTGATTTTTGCCATTGAAAAACATGTTATTCATATACCAGAAATGTTTGAAGCTACTGACTGAATGAAAAGAGCTGGCATCTCACTCTCTTTGAATCTTCTTTATCATGCCAGGATTAGCAGGAAAAAGCAAAAAATTTCAAAATTGCACCTTGCAATGTGGAGATATTATTGTTTGTGCATTTACAATATTCATTGATTTTTGCCATTGAAAAACGTCCAGAAATGTTTGAAGCTACTGACTGAATGAAAGGAGCTGGCACCTCACTCTCTTTGAATCTTCTTTATCATGCTAGCATTAGCAGGAAAAAGCAAAAAATTTCAGAATTGCACCTTGCAATGCGGAGAAATTACTGTTTGTGCATTTACAATATTCATTGATTTTTGCCATTGAAAAACATCATGTTATTCATATACCAGAAATGTTTGAAGCTACTGACTGAATGAAAAGAGCTGGCATCTCACTCTCTTTGAATCTTCTTTATCATGCTAAGAGGAGCAGGAAAAAGCAAAAAATTTCAGAATTGCACGTTGCAATGTGGAGATATTACTGTTTGTGCATTTACAATATGCATTGATTTTTGCCATTGAAAAACGTCCAGAAATGTTTGAAGCTTCTGACTGAATGAAAGGAGCTGGCATCTCACTCTCTTTGAATCTTCTATATCATGCCAGGATTAGCAGGAAAAAGCAAAAAATTTCAGAATTGCACCTTGCAATGTGGAGATATTACTGTTTGTGCATTTACAATATTCATTGATTTTTGCCATTGAAAAACGTCCAGAAATGTTTGAAGCTACTGACTGAATGAAAGGAGCTGGCATCTCACTCTCTTTGAATCTTCTTTATCATGCTAGGATTAGCAGGAAAAAGCAAAAAATTTCAGAATTGCACCTTGCAATGCGGAGAAATTACTGTGTGTGCATTTACAATATTCATTGATTTTTGCCATTGAAAAACATGTTATTCATATACCAGAAATGTTTGAAGCTACTGACTGAATGAAAAGAGCTGGCATCTCACTCTCTTTGAATCTTCTTTATCATGCCAGGATTAGCAGGAAAAAGCAAAAAATTTCAGAATTGCACCTTGCAATGTGGAGATATTACTGTTTGTGCATTTACAATATTCATTGATTTTTGCCATTGAAAAACGTCCAGAAATGTTTGAAGCTACTGACTGAATGAAAGGAGCTGGCATCTCACTCTCTTTGAATCTTCTTTATCATGCTAGGATTAGCAGGAAAAAGCAAAAAATTTCAGAATTGCACCTTGCAATGCGGAGAAATTACTGTGTGTGCATTTACAATATTCATTGATTTTTGCCATTGAAAAACATCGTTATTCATATACCAGAAATGTTTGAAGCTACTGACTGAATGAAAAGAGCTGGCATCTCACTCTCTTTGAATCTTCTTTATCATGCCAGGATTAGCAGGAAAAAGCAAAAAATTTCAGAATTGCACGTTGCAATGTGGAGATATTACTGTTTGTGCATTTACAATATTCATTGATTTTTGCCATTGAAAAACATCCAGAAATGTTTGAAGCTACTGACTGAAAGAAAGGAGCTGGCATCTCACTCTCTTTGAATCTTCTTTATCATGCCAGGATTAGCAGGAAAAAGCAAAAAATTTCAGAATTGCACGTTGCAATGTGGAGATATTACTGTTTGTGCATTTACAATATTCATTGATTTTTGCCATTGAAAAACGTCCAGAAATGTTTGAAGCTACTGACTGAATGAAAGGATTTGGCATCTCACTCTCTTTGAATCTTCTTTATCATGCTAGGATTAGCAGGAAAAAGCAAAAAATTTCAGAATTGCACCTTGCAATGTGGAGATATTACTGTTTGTGCATTTACAATATTCATTGATTTTTGCCATTGAAAAACGTCCAGAAATGTTTGAAGCTACTGACTGAATGAAAGGAGCTGGCATCTCACTCTCTTTGAATCTTCTTTATCATGCTAGGATTAGCAGGAAAAAGCAAAAAATTTCAGAATTGCACCTTGCAATGCGGAGAAATTACTGTGTGTGCATTTACAATATTCATTGATTTTTGCCATTGAAAAACATCGTTATTCATATACCAGAAATGTTTGAAGCTACTGACTGAATGAAAAGAGCTGGCATCTCACTCTCTTTGAATCTTCTTTATCATGCCAGGATTAGCAGGAAAAAGCAAAAAATTTCAGAATTGCACGTTGCAATGTGGAGATATTACTGTTTGTGCATTTACAATATTCATTGATTTTTGCCATTGAAAAACATCGTTATTCATATACCAGAAATGTTTGAAGCTACTGACTGAATGAAAAGAGCTGGCATCTCACTCTCTTTGAATCTTCTTTATCATGCCAGGATTAGCAGGAAAAAGCAAAAAATTTCAGAATTGCACGTTGCAATGTGGAGATATTACTGTTTGTGCATTTACAATATTCATTGATTTTTGCCATTGAAAAACGTCCAGAAATGTTTGAAGCTACTGACTGAATGAAAGGAGCTGGCATCTCACTCTCTTTGAATCTTCTTTATCATGCTAGGATTAGCAGGAAAAAGCAAAAAATTTCAGAATTGCACCTTGCAATGCGGAGAAATTACTGTTTGTGCATTTACAATATTCATTGATTTTTGCCATTGAAAAACGTCCAGAAATGTTTGAAGCTACTGACTGAATGAAAAGAGCTGGCATCTCACTCTCTTTGAATCTTCTTTATCATGCTAAGAGGAGCAGGAAAAAGCAAAAAATTTCAGAATTGCACGTTGCAATGTGGAGATATTACTGTTTGTGCATTTACAATATTCATTGATTTTTGCCATTGAAAAACGTCCAGAAATGTTTGAAGCTACTGACTGAATGAAAGGAGCTGGCATCTCACTCTCTTTGAATCTTCTTTATCATGCTAGGATTAGCAGGAAAAAGCAAAAAATTTCAGAATTGCACCTTGCAATGCGGAGAAATTACTGTTTGTGCATTTACAATATTCATTGATTTTTGCGATTGAAAAACATCATGTTATTCATATACCAGAAATGTTTGAAGCTACTGACTGAATGAAAAGAGCTGGCATCTCACTGTCTTTGAATCTTCTTTATCATGCTAAGAGGAGCAGGAAAAAGCAAAAAATTTCAGAATTGCACGTTGCAATGTGGAGATATTACTGTTTGTGCATTTACAATATTCATTGATTTTTGCCATTGAAAAACGTCCAGAAATGTTTGAAGCTACTGACTGAATGAAAGGAGCTGGCATCTCACTCTCTTTGAATCTTCTTTATCATGCTAGGATTAGCAGGAAAAAGCAAAAAAATTCAGAATTGCACCTTGCAATGCGGAGAAATTACTGTGTGTGCATTTACAATATTCATTGATTTTTGCCATTGAAAAACATGTTATTCATATACCAGAAATGTTTGAAGCTACTGACTGAATGAAAAGAGCTGGCATCTCACTCTCTTTGAATCTTCTTTATCATGCTAGGATTAGCAGGAAAAAGCAAAAAAATTCAGAATTGCACCTTGCAATGCGGAGAAATTACTGTTTGTGCATTTACAATATTCATTGATTTTTGCCATTGAAAAACATGTTATTCATATACCAGAAATGTTTGAAGCTACTGACTGAATGAAAAGAGCTGGCATCTCACTCTCTTTGAATCTTCTTTATCATGCCAGGATTAGCAGGAAAAAGCAAAAAATTTCAGAATTGCACCTTGCAATGTGGAGATATTACTGTTTGTGCATTTACAATATTCATTGATTTTTGCCATTGAAAAACGTCCAGAAATGTTTGAAGCTACTGACTGAATGAAAGGAGCTGGCATCTCACGCTCTTTGAATCTTCTTTATCATGCTAGGATTAGCAGGAAAAAGCAAAAAATTTCAGAATTGCACCTTGCAATGCGGAGAAATTACTGTTTGTGCATTTACAATATTCATTGATTTTTGCCATTGAAAAACATCATGTTATTCATATACCAGAAATGTTTGAAGCTACTGACTGAATGAAAAGAGCTGGCATCTCACTCTCTTTGAATCTTCTTTATCATGCCAGGATTAGCAGGAAAAAGCAAAAAATTTCAGAATTGCACGTTGCAATGTGGAGATATTACTGTTTGTGCATTTACAATATTCATTGATTTTTGCCATTGAAAAACGTCCAGAAATGTTTGAAGCTACAGACTGAATGAAAGGAGCTGGCATCTCACTCTCTTTGAATCTTCTTTATCATGCTAAGAGGAGCAGGAAAAAGCAAAAAATTTCAGAATTGCACCTTGCAATGCGGAGAAATTACTGTTTGTGCATTTACAATATTCATTGATTTTTGCCATTGAAAAACATGTTATTCATATACCAGAAATGTTTGAAGCTACTGACTGAATGAAAAGAGCTGGCATCTCACTCTCTTTGAATCTTCTTTATCATGCTAGGATTAGCAGGAAAAAGCAAAAAATTTCAGAATTGCACCTTGCAATGCGGAGAAATTACTGTGTGTGCATTTACAATATTCATTGATTTTTGCCATTGAAAAACATCGTTATTCATATACCAGAAATGTTTGAAGCTACTGACTGAATGAAAAGAGCTGGCATCTCACTCTCTTTGAATCTTCTTTATCATGCCAGGATTAGCAGGAAAAAGCAAAAAATTTCAGAATTGCACCTTGCAATGTGGAGACATTACTGTTTGTGCATTTACAATATTCATTGATTTTTGCCATTGAAAAACATCATGTTATTCATATACCAGAAATGTTTGAAGCTACTGACTGAATGAAAAGAGCTGGCATCTCACTCTCTTTGAATCTTCATTATCATGCCAGGATTAGCAGGAAAAAGCAAAAAATTTCAGAATTGCACGTTGCAATGTGGAGATATTACTGTTTGTGCATTTACAATATTCATTGATTTTTGCCATTGAAAAACGTCCAGAAATGTTTGAAGCTACTGACTGAATGAAAGGAGCTGGCATCTCACTCTCTTTGAATCTTCTTTATCATGCTAGGATTAGCAGTAAAAGCAAAAAATTTCAGAATTGCACCTTGCAATGCGGAGAAATTACTGTTTGTGCATTTACAATATTCATTGATTTTTGCCATTGAAAAACATCATGTTATTCATATACCAGAAATGTTTGAAGCTACTGACTGAATGAAAAGAGCTGGCATCTCACTCTCTTTGAATCTTCTTATTCATGCTAAGAGGAGCAGGAAAAAGCAAAAAATTTCAGAATTGCACGTTGCAATGTGGAGATATTACTGTTTGTGCATTTACAATATTCATTGATTTTTGCCATTGAAAAACGTCCAGAAATGTTTGAAGCTACTGACTGAATGAAAGGAGCTGGCATCTCACTCTCTTTGAATCTTCTTTATCATGCTAGGATTAGCAGGAAAAAGCAAAAAATTTCAGAATTGCACCTTGCAATGCGGAGAAATTACTGTGTGTGCATTTACAATATTCATTGATTTTTGCCATTGAAAAACATGTTATTCATATACCAGAAATGTTTGAAGCTACTGACTGAATGAAAAGAGCTGGCATCTCACTCTCTTTGAATCTTCTTTATCATGCCAGGATTAGCAGGAAAAAGCAAAAAATTTCAGAATTGCACCTTGCAATGTGGAGATATTACTGTTTGTGCATTTACAATATTCATTGATTTTTGCCATTGAAAAACGTCCAGAAATGTTTGAAGCTACTGACTGAATGAAAGGAGCTGGCATCTCACTCTCTTTGAATCTTCTTTATCATGCTAGCATTAGCAGGAAAAAGCAAAAAATTTCAGAATTGCATTTTGCAATGCGGAGAAATTACTGTTTGTGCATTTACAATATTCATTGATTTTTGCCATTGAAAAACATCATGTTATTCATATACCAGAAATGTTTGAAGCTACTGACTGAATGAAAAGAGCTGGCATCTCACTCTCTTTGAATCTTCTTTATCATGCTAAGAGGAGCAGGAAAAAGCAAAAAATTTCAGAATTGCACGTTGCAATGTGGAGATATTACTGTTTGTGCATTTACAATATTCATTGATTTTTGCCATTGAAAAACGTCCAGAAATGTTTGAAGCTACTGACTGAATGAAAGGAGCTGGCATCTCACTCTCTTTGAATCTTCTTTATCATGCCAGGATTAGCAGGAAAAAGCAAAAAATTTCAGAATTGCACCTTGCAATGTGGAGATATTACTGTTTGTGCATTTACAATATTCATTGATTTTTGCCATTGAAAAACATCCAGAAATGTTTGAAGCTACTGACTGAATGAAAGGAGCTGGCATCTCACTCTCTTTGAATCTTCTTTATCATGCTAGGATTAGCAGGAAAAAGCAAAAAATTTCAGAATTGCACCTTGCAATGCGGAGAAATTACTGTTTGTGCATTTACAATATTCATTGATTTTTGCCATTGAAAAACATGTTATTCATATACCAGAAATGTTTGAAGCTACTGACTGAATGAAAAGAGCTGGCATCTCACTCTCTTTGAATCTTCTTTATCATGCCAGGATTAGCAGGAAAAAGCAAAAAATTTCAGAATTGCACCTTGCAATGTGGAGATATTACTGTTTGTGCATTTACAATATTCATTGATTTTTGCCATTGAAAAACGTCCAGAAATGTTTGAAGCTACTGACTGAATGAAAGGAGCTGGCATCTCACTCTCTTTGAATCTTCTTTATCATGCTAGGATTAGCAGGAAAAAGCAAAAAATTTCAGAATTGCACCTTGCAATGCGGAGAAATTACTGTTTGTGCATTTACAATATTCATTGATTTTTGCCATTGAAAAACATGTTATTCATATACCAGAAATGTTTGAAGCTACTGACTGAATGAAAAGAGCTGGCATCTCACTCTCTTTGAATCTTCTTTATCATGCCAGGATTAGCAGGAAAAAGCAAAAAATTTCAGAATTGCACCTTGCAATGTGGAGATATTACTGTTTGTGCATTTACAATATTCATTGATTTTTGCCATTGAAAAACGTCCAGAAATGTTTGAAGCTACTGACTGAATGAAAGGAGCTGGCATCTCACTCTCTTTGAATCTTCTTTATCATGCTAGGATTAGCAGGAAAAAGCAAAAAATTTCAGAATTGCACCTTGCAATGTGGAGAAATTACTGTTTGTGCATTTACAATATTCATTGATTTTTGCCATTGAAAAACATCGTTATTCATATACCAGAAATGTTTGAAGCTACTGACTGAATGAAAAGAGCTGGCATCTCACTCTCTTTGAATCTTCTTTATCATGCCAGGATTAGCAGGAAAAAGCAAAAAATTTCAGAATTGCACCTTGCAATGTGGAGATATTACTGTTTGTGCATTTACAATATTCATTGATTTTTGCCATTGAAAAACATGCTATTCATATACCAGAAATGTTTGAAGCTACTGACTGAATGAAAAGAGCTGGCATCTCACTCTCTTTGAATCTTCTTTATCATGCCAGGATTAGCAGGAAAAAGCAAAAAATTTCAGAATTGCACCTTGCAATGTGGAGATATTACTGTTTGTGCATTTACAATATTCATTGATTTTTGCCATTGAAAAACGTCCAGAAATGTTTGAAGCTACTGACTGAATGAAAGGAGCTGGCATCTCACTCTCTTTGAATCTTCTTTATCATGCTAGGATTAGCAGGAAAAAGCAAAAAATTTCAGAATTGCACCTTGCAATGCGGAGAAATTACTGTGTGTGCATTTACAATATTCATTGATTTTTGCCATTGAAAAACATGTTATTCATATACCAGAAATGTTTGAAGCTACTGACTGAATGAAAAGAGCTGGCATCTCACTCTCTTTGAATCTTCTTTATCATGCCAGGATTAGCAGGAAAAAGCAAAAAATTTCAGAATTGCACATTGCAATGTGGAGATATTACTGTTTGTGCATTTACAATATTCATTGATTTTTGCCATTGAAAAACGTCCAGAAATGTTTGAAGCTACTGACTGAATGAAAGGAGCTGGCATCTCACTCTCTTTGAATCTTCTTTATCATGCTAGGATTAGCAGGAAAAAGCAAAAAATTTCAGAATTGCACCTTGCAATGCGGAGAAATTACTGTGTGTGCATTTACAATATACATTGATTTTTGCCATTGAAAAACATGTTATTCATATACCAGAAATGTTTGAAGCTACTGACTGAATGAAAAGAGCTGGCATCTCACTCTCTTTGAATCTTCTTTATCATGCCAGGATTAGCAGGAAAAAGCAAAAAATTTCAGAATTGCACGTTGCAATGTGGAGATATTACTGTTTGTGCATTTACAATATTCATTGATTTTTGCCATTGAAAAACGTCCAGAAATGTTTGAAGCTACTGACTGAATGAAAGGAGCTGGCATCTCACTCTCTTTGAATCTTCTTTATCATGCTAGGATTAGCAGGAAAAAGCAAAAAATTTCAGAATTACACATTGCAATGCGGAGAAATTACTGTTTGTGCATTTACAATATTCATTGATTTTTGCCATTGAAAAACATCATGTTATTCATATACCAGAAATGTTTGAAGCTACTGACTGAATGAAAGGAGCTGGCATCTCACTCTCTTTGAATCTTCTTTATCATGCTAGGATTAGCAGGAAAAAGCAAAAAATTTCAGAATTGCACCTTGCAATGCGGAGAAATTACTGTTTGTGCATTCACAATATTCATTGATTTTTGCCATTGAAAAACATGTCATTCATATACCAGAAATGTTTGAAGCTACTGACTGAATGAAAAGAGCTGGCATCTCACTCTCTTTGAATCTTCTCTATCATGCTAAGAGGAGCAGGAAAAAGCAAAAAATTTCAGAATTGCACGTTGCAATGTGGAGATATTACTGTTTGTGCATTTACATTATTCATTGATTTTTGCCATTGAAAAACATCCAGAAATGTTTGAAGCTACTGACTGAATGAAAGGAGCTGGCATCTCACTCTCTTTGAATCTTCTTTATCATGCTAGGATTAGCAGGAAAAAGCAAAAAATTTCAGAATTGCACCTTGCAATGCGGAGAAATTACTGTGTGTGCATTTACAATATTCATTGATTTTTGCCATTGAAAAACATGTTATTCATATACCAGAAATGTTTGAAGCTACTGACTGAATGAAAAGAGCTGGCATCTCACTCTCTTTGAATCTTCTTTATCATGCCAGGATTAGCAGGAAAAAGCAAAAAATTTCAGAATTGCACGTTGCAATGTGGAGATATTACTGTTTGTGCATTTACAATATTCATTGATTTTTGCCATTGAAAAACGTCCAGAAATGTTTGAAGCTACTGACTGAATGAAAGGAGCTGGCATCTCACTCTCTTTGAATCTTCTTTATCATGCTAGGATTAGCAGGTTAAAGCAAAAAATTTCAGAATTGCACATTGCAATGCGGAGAAATTACTGTTTGTGCATTTACAATATTCATTGATTTTTGCCATTGAAAAACATCATGTTATTCATATACCAGAAATGTTTGAAGCTACTGACTGAATGAAAGGAGCTGGCATCTCACTCTCTTTGAATCTTCTTTATCATGCTAGGATTAGCAGGAAAAAGCAAAAAATTTCAGAATTGCACCTTGCAATGCGGAGAAATTACTGTTTGTGCATTTACAATATTCATTGATTTTTGCCATTGAAAAACATGTTATTCATATACCAGAAATGTTTGAAGCTACTGACTGAATGAAAAGAGCTGGCATCTCACTCTCTTTGAATCTTCTTTATCATGCCAGGATTAGCAGGAAAAAGCAAAAAATTTCAGAATTGCACCTTGCAATGTGGAGATATTACTGTTTGTGCATTTACAATATTCATTGATTTTTGCCATTGAAAAACGTCCAGAAATGTTTGAAGCTACTGACTGAATGAAAGGAGCTGGCATCTCACTCTCTTTGAATCTTCTTTATCATGCTAGGATTAGCAGGAAAAAGCAAAAAATTTCAGAATTGCACCTTGCAATGCGGAGAAATTACTGTGTGTGCATTTACAATATTCATTGATTTTTGCCATTGAAAAACATCGTTATTCATATACCAGAAATGTTTGAAGCTACTGACTGAATGAAAAGAGCTGGCATCTCACTCTCTTTGAATCTTCTTTATCATGCCAGGATTAGCAGGAAAAAGCAAAAAATTTCAGAATTGCACCTTGCAAAGTGGAGATATTACTGTTTGTGCATTTACAATATTCATTGATTTTTGCCATTGAAAAACGTCCAGAAATGTTTGAAGCTACTGACTGAATGAAAGGAGCTGGCATCTCACTCTCTTTGAATCTTCTTTATCATGCTAGGATTAGCAGGAAAAAGCAAAAAATTTCAGAATTGCACCTTGCAATGCGGAGAAATTACTGTGTGTGCATTTACAATATTCATTGATTTTTGCCATTGAAAAACATCATGTTATTCATATACCAGAAATGTTTGAAGCTACTGACTGAATGAAAAGAGCTGGCATCTCACTCTCTTTGAATCTTCTTTATCATGCTAGGATTAGCAGGAAAAAGCAAAAAATTTCAGAATTGCACCTTGCAATGCGGAGAAATTACTGTGTGTGCATTTACAATATTCATTGATTTTTGCCATTGAAAAACATCATGTTATTCATATACCAGAAATGTTTGAAGCTACTGACTGAATGAAAGGAGCTGGCATCTCACTCTCTTTGAATCTTCTTTATCATGCTAGGATTAGCAGGAAAAAGCAAAAAATTTCAGAATTGCACCTTGCAATGCGGAGAAATTACTGTTTGTGCATTTACAATATTCATTGATTTTTGCCATTGAAAAACATCATGTTATTCATATACCAGAAATGTTTGAAGCTACTGACTGAATGAAAGGAGCTGGCATCTCACTCTCTTTGAATCTTCTTTATCATGCTAGGATTAGCAGGAAAAAGCAAAAAATTTCAGAATTGCACCTTGCAATGCGGAGAAATTACTGTTTGTGCATTTACAATATTCATTGATTTTTGCCATTGAAAAACATGTTATTCATATACCAGAAATGTTTGAAGCTACTGACTGAATGAAAAGAGCTGGCATCTCACTCTCTTTGAATCTTCTTTATCATGCCAGGATTAGCAGAAAAAAGCAAAAAATTTCAGAATTGCACCTTGCAATGTGGAGATATTACTGTTTGTGCATTTACAATATTCATTGATTTTTGCCATTGAAAAACGTCCAGAAATGTTTGAAGCTACTGACTGAATGAAAGGAGCTGGCATCTCACTCTCTTTGAATCTTCTTTATCATGCTAGGATTAGCAGGAAAAAGCAAAAAATTTCAGAATTGCACCTTGCAATGCGGAGAAATTACTGTTTGTGCATTTACAATATTCATTGATTTTTGCCGTTGAAAAACATGTTATTCATGTACCAGAAATGTTTGAAGCTACTGACTGAATGAAAAGAGCTGGCATCTCACTCTCTTTGAATCTTCTTTATCATGCCAGGATTAGCAGGAAAAAGCAAAAAATTTCAGAATTGCAAGTTGCAATGTGGAGATATTACTGTTTGTGCATTTACAATATTCATTGATTTTTGCCATTGAAAAACGTCCAGAAATGTTTGAAGCTACTGACTGAATGAAAGGAGCTGGCATCTCACTCTCTTTGAATCTTCTTTATCATGCTAGGATTAGCAGGAAAAAGCAAAAAATTTCAGAATTGCACCTTGCAATGCGGAGAAATTACTGTGTGTGCATTTACAATATTCATTGATTTTTGCCATTGAAAAACATCGTTATTCATATACCAGAAATGTTTGAAGCTACTGACTGAATGAAAAGAGCTGGCATCTCACTCTCTTTGAATCTTCTTTATCATGCCAGGATTAGCAGGAAAAAGCAAAAAATTTCAGAATTGCACATTGCAATGTGGAGATATTACTGTTTGTGCATTTACAATATTCATTGATTTTTGCCATTGAAAAACGTCCAGAAATGTTTGAAGCTACTGACTGAATGAAAGGAGCTGGCATCTCACTCTCTTTGAATCTTCTTTATCATGCTAGGATTAGCAGGAAAAAGCAAAAAATTTCAGAATTGCACCTTGCAATGCGGAGAAATTACTGTGTGTGCATTTACAATATTCATTGATTTTTGCCATTGAAAAACATGTTATTCATATACCAGAAATGTTTGAAGCTACTGACTGAATGAAAAGAGCTGGCATCTCACTCTCTTTGAATCTTCTTTATCATGCCAGGATTAGCAGGAAAAAGCAAAAAATTTCAGAATTGCACGTTGCAATGTGGAGATATTACTGTTTGTGCATTTACAATATTCATTGATTTTTGCCATTGAAAAACGTCCAGAAATGTTTGAAGCTACTGACTGAATGAAAGGAGCTGGCATCTCACTCTCTTTGAATCTTCTTTATCATGCTAGGATTAGCAGGAAAAAGCAAAAAATTTCAGAATTGCACATTGCAATGCGGAGAAATTACTGTTTGTGCATTTACAATATTCATTGATTTTTGCCATTGAAAAACATCATGTTATTCATATACCAGAAATGTTTGAAGCTACTGACTGAATGAAAGGAGCTGGCATCTCACTCTCTTTGAATCTTCTTTATCATGCTAGGATTAGCAGGAAAAAGCAAAAAATTTCAGAATTGCACCTTGCAATGCGGAGAAATTACTGTTTGTGCATTTACAATATTCATTGATTTTTGCCATTGAAAAACATGTTATTCATATACCAGAAATGTTTGAAGCTACTTACTGAATGAAAAGAGCTGGCATCTCACTCTCTTTGAATCTTCTTTATCATGCCAGGATTAGCAGGAAAAAGCAAAAAATTTCAGAATTGCACCTTGCAATGTGGAGATTTTACTGTTTGTGCATTTACAATATTCATTGATTTTTGCCATTGAAAAACGTCCAGAAATGTTTGAAGCTACTTACTGAATGAAAGGAGCTGGCATCTCACTCTCTTTGAATCTTCTTTATCATGCTAGGATTAGCAGGAAAAAGCAAAAAATTTCAGAATTGCACCTTGCAATGCGGAGAAATTACTGTGTGTGCATTTACAATATTCATTGATTTTTGCCATTGAAAAACATCGTTATTCATATACCAGAAATGTTTGAAGCTACTGACTGAATGAAAAGAGCTGGCATCTCACTCTCTTTGAATCTTCTTTATCATGCCAGGATTAGCAGGAAAAAGCAAAAAATTTCAGAATTGCACCTTGCAATGTGGAGATATTACTGTTTGTGCATTTACAATATTCATTGATTTTTGCCATTGAAAAACGTCCAGAAATGTTTGAAGCTACTGACTGAATGAAAGGAGCTGGCATCTCACTCTCTTTGAATCTTCTTTATCATGCTAGGATTAGCAGGAAAAAGCAAAAAATTTCAGAATTGCACCTTGCAATGCGGAGAAATTACTGTGTGTGCATTTACAATATTCATTGATTTTTGCCATTGAAAAACATCATGTTATTCATATACCAGAAATGTTTGAAGCTACTGACTGAATGAAAAGAGCTGGCATCTCACTCTCTTTGAATCTTCTTTATGCTAGGATTAGCAGGAAAAAGCAAAAAATTTCAGAATTGCACCTTGCAATGCGGAGAAATTACTGTGTGTGCATTTACAATATTCATTGATTTTTGCCATTGAAAAACATCATGTTATTCATATACCAGAAATGTTTGAAGCTACTGACTGAATGAAAGGAGCTGGCATCTCACTCTCTTTGAATCTTCTTTATCATGCTAGGATTAGCAGGAAAAAGCAAAAAATTTCAGAATTGCACCTTGCAATGCGGAGAAATTACTGTTTGTGCATTTACAATATTCATTGATTTTTGCCATTGAAAAACATCATGTTATTCATATACCAGAAATGTTTGAAGCTACTGACTGAATGAAAGGAGCTGGCATCTCACTCTCTTTGAATCTTCTTTATCATGCTAGGATTAGCAGGAAAAAGCAAAAAATTTCAGAATTGCACCTTGCAATGCGGAGAAATTACTGTGTGTGCATTTACAATATTCATTGATTTTTGCCATTGAAAAACATCGTTATTCATATACCAGAAATGTTTGAAGCTACTGACTGAATGAAAAGAGCTGGCATCTCACTCTCTTTGAATCTTCTTTATCATGCCAGGATTAGCAGGAAAAAGCAAAAAATTTCAGAATTGCAAGTTGCAATGTGGAGATATTACTGTTTGTGCATTTACAATATTCATTGATTTTTGCCATTGAAAAACGTCCAGAAATGTTTGAAGCTACTGACTGAATGAAAGGAGCTGGCATCTCACTCTCTTTGAATCTTCTTTATCATGCTAGGATTAGCAGGAAAAAGCAAAAAATTTCAGAATTGCACCTTGCAATGCGGAGAAATTACTGTGTGTGCATTTACAATATTCATTGATTTTTGCCATTGAAAAACATCGTTATTCATATACCAGAAATGTTTGAAGCTACTGACTGAATGAAAAGAGCTGGCATCTCACTCTCTTTGAATCTTCTTTATCATGCCAGGATTAGCAGGAAAAAGCAAAAAATTTCAGAATTGCACCTTGCAATGTGGAGATATTACTGTTTGTGCATTTACAATATTCATTGATTTTTGCCATTGAAAAACGTCCAGAAATGTTTGAAGCTACTGACTGAATGAAAGGAGCTGGCATCTCACTCTCTTTGAATCTTCTTTATCATGCTAGGATTAGCAGGAAAAAGCAAAAAATTTCAGAATTGCACCTTGCAATGCGGAGAAGTTACTGTGTGTGCATTTACAATATTCATTGATTTTTGCCATTGAAAAACATGTTATTCATATACCAGAAATGTTTGAAGCTACTGACTGAATGAAAAGAGCTGGCATCTCACTCTCTTTGAATCTTCTTTATCATGCCAGGATTAGCAGGAAAAAGCAAAAAATTTCAGAATTGCACGTTGCAATGTGGAGATATTACTGTTTGTGCATTTACAATATTCATTGATTTTTGCCATTGAAAAACGTCCAGAAATGTTTGAAGCTACTGACTGAATGAAAGGAGCTGGCATCTCACTCTCTTTGAATCTTCTTTATCATGCTAGGATTAGCAGGAAAAAGCAAAAAATTTCAGAATTGCACATTGCAATGCGGAGAAATTACTGTTTGTGCATTTACAATATTCATTGATTTTTGCCATTGAAAAACATCATGTTATTCATATACCAGAAATGTTTGAAGCTACTGACTGAATGAAAGGAGCTGGCATCTCACTCTCTTTGAATCTTCTTTATCATGCTAGGATTAGCAGGAAAAAGCAAAAAATTTCAGAATTGCACCTTGCAATGCGGAGAAATTACTGTTTGTGCATTTACAATATTCATTGATTTTTGCCATTGAAAAACATGTTATTCATATACCAGAAATGTTTGAAGCTACTGACTGAATGAAAAGAGCTGGCATCTCACTCTCTTTGAATCTTCTTTATCATGCCAGGATTAGCAGGAAAAAGCAAAAAATTTCAGAATTGCACCTTGCAATGTGGAGATATTACTGTTTGTGCATTTACAATATTCATTGATTTTTGCCATTGAAAAACGTCCAGAAATGTTTGAAGCTACTGACTGAATGAAAGGAGCTGGCATCTCACTCTCTTTGAATCTTCTTTATCATGCTAGGATTAGCAGGAAAAAGCAAAAAATTTCAGAATTGCACCTTGCAATGAGGAGAAATTACTGTGTGTGCATTTACAATATTCATTGATTTTTGCCATTGAAAAACATCGTTATTCATATACCAGAAATGTTTGAAGCTACTGACTGAATGAAAAGAGCTGGCATCTCACTCTCTTTGAATCTTCTTTATCATGCCATCATTAGCAGGAAAAAGCAAAAAATTTCAGAATTGCACCTTGCAATGTGGAGATATTACTGTTTGTGCATTTACAATATTCATTGATTTTTGCCATTGAAAAACGTCCAGAAATGTTTGAAGCTACTGACTGAATGAAAGGAGCTGGCATCTCACTCTCTTTGAATCTTCTTTATCATGCTAGGATTAGCAGGAAAAAGCAAAAAATTTCAGAATTGCACCTTGCAATGCGGAGAAGTTACTGTGTGTGCATTTACAATATTCATTGATTTTTGCCATTGAAAAACATGTTATTCATATACCAGAAATGTTTGAAGCTACTGACTGAATGAAAAGAGCTGGCATCTCACTCTCTTTGAATCTTCTTTATCATGCCAGGATTAGCAGGAAAAAGCAAAAAATTTCAGAATTGCACGTTGCAATGTGGAGATATTACTGTTTGTGCATTTACAATATTCATTGATTTTTGCCATTGAAAAACGTCCAGAAATGTTTGAAGCTACTGACTGAATGAAAGGAGCTGGCATCTCACTCTCTTTGAATCTTCTTTATCATGCTAGGATTAGCAGGAAAAAGCAAAAAATTTCAGAATTGCACATTGCAATGCGGAGAAATTACTGTTTGTGCATTTACAATATTCATTGATTTTTGCCATTGAAAAACATCATGTTATTCATATACCAGAAATGTTTGAAGCTACTGACTGAATGAAAGGAGCTGGCATCTCACTCTCTTTGAATCTTCTTTATCATGCTAGGATTAGCAGGAAAAAGCAAAAAATTTCAGAATTGCACCTTGCAATGCGGAGAAATTACTGTTTGTGCATTTACAATATTCATTGATTTTTGCCATTGAAAAACATGTTATTCATATACCAGAAATGTTTGAAGCTACTGACTGAATGAAAAGAGCTGGCATCTCACTCTCTTTGAATCTTCTTTATCATGCCAGGATTAGCAGGAAAAAGCAAAAAATTTCAGAATTGCACCTTGCAATGTGGAGATATTACTGTTTGTGCATTTACAATATTCATTGATTTTTGCCATTGAAAAACGTCCAGAAATGTTTGAAGCTACTGACTGAATGAAAGGAGCTGGCATCTCACTCTCTTTGAATCTTCTTTATCATGCTAGGATTAGCAGGAAAAAGCAAAAAATTTCAGAATTGCACCTTGCAATGCGGAGAAATTACTGTGTGTGCATTTACAATATTCATTGATTTTTGCCATTGAAAAACATCGTTATTCATATACCAGAAATGTTTGAAGCTACTGACTGAATGAAAAGAGCTGGCATCTCACTCTCTTTGAATCTTCTTTATCATGCCAGGATTAGCAGGAAAAAGCAAAAAATTTCAGAATTGCACCTTGCAATGTGGAGATATTACTGTTTGTGCATTTACAATATTCATTGATTTTTGCCATTGAAAAACGTCCAGAAATGTTTGAAGCTACTGACTGAATGAAGGGAGCTGGCATCTCACTCTCTTTGAATCTTCTTTATCATGCTAGGATTAGCAGGAAAAAGCAAAAAATTTCAGAATTGCACCTTGCAATGCGGAGAAATTACTGTGTGTGCATTTACAATATTCATTGATTTTTGCCATTGAAAAACATCATGTTATTCATATACCAGAAATGTTTGAAGCTACTGACTGAATGAAAGGAGCTGGCATCTCACTCTCTTTGAATCTTCTTTATCATGCTAGGATTAGCAGGAAAAAGCAAAAAATTTCAGAATTGCACCTTGCAATGCGGAGAAATTACTGTTTGTGCATTTACAATATTCATTGATTTTTGCCATTGAAAAACATGTTATTCATATACCAGAAATGTTTGAAGCTACTGACTGAATGAAAAGAGCTGGCATCTCACTCTCTTTGAATCTTCTTTATCATGCCAGGATTAGCAGGAAAAAGCAAAAAATTTCAGAATTGCACCTTGCAATGTGGAGATATTACTGTTTGTGCATTTACAATATTCATTGATTTTTGCCATTGAAAAACGTCCAGAAATGTTTGAAGCTACTGACTGAATGAAAGGAGCTGGCATCTCACTCTCTTTGAATCTTCTTTATCATGCTAGGATTAGCAGGAAAAAGCAAAAAATTTCAGAATTGCACCTTGCAATGCGGAGAAATTACTGTGTGTGCATTTACAATATTCATTGATTTTTGCCATTGAAAAACATCGTTATTCATATACCAGAAATGTTTGAAGCTACTGACTGAATGAAAAGAGCTGGCATCTCACTCTCTTTGAATCTTCTTTATCATGCCAGGATTAGCAGGAAAAAGCAAAAAATTTCAGAATTGCACCTTGCAATGTGGAGATATTACTGTTTGTGCATTTACAATATTCATTGATTTTTGCCATTGAAAAACGTCCAGAAATGTTTGAAGCTACTGACTGAATGAAGGGAGCTGGCATCTCACTCTCTTTGAATCTTCTTTATCATGCTAGGATTAGCAGGAAAAAGCAAAAAATTTCAGAATTGCACCTTGCAATGCGGAGAAATTACTGTGTGTGCATTTACAATATTCATTGATTTTTGCCATTGAAAAACATCATGTTATTCATATACCAGAAATGTTTGAAGCTACTGACTGAATGAAAAGAGCTGGCATCTCACTCTCTTTGAATCTTCTTTATCATGCTAGGATTAGCAGGAAAAAGCAAAAAATTTCAGAATTGCACCTTGCAATGCGGAGAAATTACTGTGTGTGCATTTACAATATTCATTGATTTTTGCCATTGAAAAACATCATGTTATTCATATACCAGAAATGTTTGAAGCTACTGACTGAATGAAAGGAGCTGGCATCTCACTCTCTTTGAATCTTCTTTATCATGCTAGGATTAGCAGGAAAAAGCAAAAAATTTCAGAATTGCACCTTGCAATGCGGAGAAATTACTGTTTGTGCATTTACAATATTCATTGATTTTTGCCATTGAAAAACATCATGTTATTCATATACCAGAAATGTTTGAAGCTACTGACTGAATGAAAGGAGCTGGCATCTCACTCTCTTTGAATCTTCTTTATCATGCTAGGATTAGCAGGAAAAAGCAAAAAATTTCAGAATTGCACCTTGCAATGCGGAGAAATTACTGTTTGTGCATTTACAATATTCATTGATTTTTGCCATTGAAAAACATGTTATTCATATACCAGAAATGTTTGAAGCTACTGACTGAATGAAAAGAGCTGGCATCTCACTCTCTTTGAATCTTCTTTATCATGCCAGGATTAGCAGAAAAAAGCAAAAAATTTCAGAATTGCACCTTGCAATGTGGGGATATTACTGTTTGTGCATTTACAATATTCATTGATTTTTGCCATTGAAAAACGTCCAGAAATGTTTGAAGCTACTGACTGAATGAAAGGAGCTGGCATCTCACTCTCTTTGAATCTTCTTTATCATGCTAGGATTAGCAGGAAAAAGCAAAAAATTTCAGAATTGCACATTGCAATGCGGAGAAATTACTGTTTGTGCATTTACAATATTCATTGATTTTTGCCATTGAAAAACATCATGTTATTCACATACCAGAAATGTTTGAAGCTACTGACTGAATGAATGGAGCTGGCATCTCATTCTCTTTGAATCTTCTTTATCATGCTAGGATTAGCAGGAAAAAGCAAAAAATTTCAGAATTGCACCTTGCAATGCGGAGAAATTACTGTTTGTGCATTTACAATATTCATTGATTTTTGCCACTGAAAAACATGTTATTCATATACCAGAAATGTTTGAAGCTACTGACTGAATGAAAAGAGCTGGCATCTCACTCTCTTTGAATCTTCTTTATCATGCCAGGATTAGCAGGAAAAAGCAAAAAATTTCAGAATTGCACCTTGCAATGTGGAGATATTACTGTTTGTGCATTTACAATATTCATTGATTTTTGCCATTGAAAAACGTCCAGAAATGTTTGAAGCTACTGACTGAATGAAAGGAGCTGGCATCTCACTCTCTTTGAATCTTCTTTATCATGCTAGGATTAGCAGGAAAAAGCAAAAAATTTCAGAATTGCACATTGCAATGCGGAGAAATTACTGTTTGTGCATTTACAATATTCATTGATTTTTGCCATTGAAAAACATCATGTTATTCATATACCAGAAATGTTTGAAGCTACTGACTGAATGAAAGGAGCTGGCATCTCACTCTCTTTGAATCTTCTTTATCATGCCAGGATTAGCAGGAAAAAGCAAAAAATTTCAGATTTGCACCTTGCAATGCGGAGATATTACTGTTTGTGCATTTACAATATTCATTGATTTTTGCCATTGAAAAACGTCCAGAAATGTTTGAAGCTACTGACTGAATGAAAGGAGCTAGCATCTCACTCTCTTTGAATCTTCTTTATCATGCTAGGATTAGCAGGAAAAAGCAAAAAATTTCAGAATTGCACCTTGCAATGCGGAGAAATTACTGTTTGTGCATTTACAATATTCATTGATTTTTGCCATTGAAAAACATCATGTTATTCATATACCAGAAATGTTTGAAGCTACTGACTGAATGAAAAGAGCTGGCATCTCACTCTCTTTGAATCTTCTTTATCATGCTAAGAGGAGCAGGAAAAAGCAAAAAATTTCAGAATTGCACGTTGCAATGTGGAGATATTACTGTTTGTGTATTTACAATATTCATTGATTTTTGCCATTGAAAAACATCCAGAAATGTTTGAAGCTACTGACTGAATGAAAGGAGCTGGCATCTCACTCTCTTTGAATCTTCTTTATCATGCTAGGATTAGCAGGAAAAAGCAAAAAATTTCAGAATTGCACCTTGCAATGCGGAGAAATTACTGTGTGTGCATTTACAATATTCATTGATTTTTGCCATTGAAAAACATGTTATTCATATACCAGAAATGTTTGAAGCTACTGACTGAATGAAAAGAGCTGGCATCTCACTCTCTTTGAATCTTCTTTATCATGCCAGGATTAGCAGGAAAAAGCAAAAAATTTCAGAATTGCACGTTGCAATGTGGAGATATTACTGTTTGTGCATTTACAATATTCATTGATTTTTGCCATTGAAAAACGTCCAGAAATGTTTGAAGCTACTGACTGAATGAAAGGAGCTGGCATCTCACTCTCTTTGAATCTTCTTTATCATGCTAGGATTAGCAGGAAAAAGCAAAATATTTCAGAATTGCACATTGCAATGCGGAGAAATTACTGTTTGTGCATTTACAATATTCATTGATTTTTGCCATTGAAAAACATCATGTTATTCATATACCAGAAATGTTTGAAGCTACTGACTGAATGAAAGGAGCTGGCATCTCACTCTCTTTGAATCTTCTTTATCATGCTAGGATTAGCAGGAAAAAGCAAAAAATTTCAGAATTGCACCTTGCAATGCGGAGAAATTACTGTTTGTGCATTTACAATATTCATTGATTTTTGCCATTGAAAAACATGTTATTCATTTACCAGAAATGTTTGAAGCTACTGACTGAATGAAAAGAGCTGGCATCTCACTCTCTTTGAATCTTCTTTATCATGCCAGGATTAGCAGGAAAAAGCAAAAAATTTCAGAATTGCACCTTGCAATGTGGAGATATTACTGTTTGTGCATTTACAATATTCATTGATTTTTGCCATTGAAAAACGTCCAGAAATGTTTGAAGCTACTGACTGAATGAAAGGAGCTGGCATCTCACTCTCTTTGAATCTTCTTTATCATGCTAGGATTAGCAGGAAAAAGCAAAAAATTTCAGAATTGCACCTTGCAATGCAGAGAAATTACTGTTTGTGCATTTACAATATTCATTGATTTTTGCCATTGAAAAACATGTTATTCATATACCAGAAATGTTTGAAGCTACTGACTGAATGAAAAGAGCTGGCATCTCACTCTCTTTGAATCTTCTTTATCATGCCAGGATTAGCAGGAAAAAGCAAAAAATTTCAGAATTGCACATTGCAATGTGGAGATATTACTGTTTGTGCATTTACAATATTCATTGATTTTTGCCATTGAAAAACGTCCAGAAATGTTTGAAGCTACTGACTGAATGAAAGGAGCTGGCATCTCACTCTCTTTGAATCTTCTTTATCATGCTAGGATTAGCAGGAAAAAGCAAAAAATTTCAGAATTGCACCTTGCAATGCGGAGAAATTACTGTGTGTGCATTTACAATATTCATTGATTTTTGCCATTGAAAAACATCGTTATTCATATACCAGAAATGTTTGAAGCTACTGACTGAATGAAAAGAGCTGGCATCTCACTCTCTTTGAATCTTCTTTATCATGCCAGGATTAGCAGGAAAAAGCAAAAAATTTCAGAATTGCACCTTGCAATGTGGAGATATTACTGTTTGTGCATTTACAATATTCATTGATTTTTGCCATTGAAAAACATCATGTTATTCATATACCAGAAATGTTTGAAGCTACTGACTGAATGAAAAGAGCTGGCATCTCACTCTCTTTGAATCTTCTTTATCATGCCAGGATTAGCAGGAAAAAGCAAAAAATTTCAGAATTGCACCTTGCAATGTGGAGATATTACTGTTTGTGCATTTACAATATTCATTGATTTTTGCCATTGAAAAACGTCCAGAAATGTTTGAAGCTACTGACTGAATGAAAGGAGCTGGCATCTCACTCTCTTTGAATCTTCTTTATCATGCTAGGATTAGCAGGAAAAAGCAAAAAATTTCAGAATTGCACCTTGCAATGCGGAGAAATTACTGTGTTTGCATTTACAATATTCATTGATTTTTGCCATTGAAAAACATCATGTTATTCATATACCAGAAATGTTTGAAGCTACTGACTGAATGAAAGGAGCTGGCATCTCACTCTCTTTGAATCTTCTTTATCATGCTAGGATTAGCAGGAAAAAGCAAAAAATTTCAGAATTGCACATTGCAATGCGGAGAAATTACTGTTTGTGCATTTACAATATTCATTGATTCTTGCCATTGAAAAACATCATGTTATTCATATACCACAAATGTTTGAAGCTACTGACTGAATGAAAGGAGCTGGCATCTCACTCTCTTTGAATCTTCTTTATCATGCTAGGATTAGCAGGAAAAAGCAAAACATTTCAGAATTGCACCTTGCAATGCGGAGAAATTACTGTTTGTGCATTTACAATATTCATTGATTTTTGCCATTGAAAAACATGTTATTCATATACCAGAAATGTTTGAAGCTACTGACTGAATGAAAAGAGCTGGCATCTCACTCTCTTTGAATCTTCTTTATCATGCCAGGATTAGCAGGAAAAAGCAAAAAATTTCAGAATTGCACCTTGCAATGTGGAGATATTACTGTTTGTGCATTTACAATATTCATTGATTTTTGCCATTGAAAAACGTCCAGAAATGTTTGAAGCTACTGACTGAATGAAAGGAGCTGGCATCTCACTCTCTTTGAATCTTCTTTATCATGCTAGGATTAGCAGGAAAAAGCAAAAAATTTCAGAATTGCACCTTGCAATGCGGAGAAATTACTGTTTGTGCATTTACAATATTCATTGATTTTTGCCATTGAAAAACATGTTATTCATATACCAGAAATGTTTGAAGCTACTGACTGAATGAAAAGAGCTGGCATCTCACTCTCTTTGAATCTTCTTTATCATGCCAGGATTAGCAGGAAAAAGCAAAAAATTTCAGAATTGCACGTTGCAATGTGGAGATATTACTGTTTGTGCATTTACAATATTCATTGATTTTTGCCATTGAAAAACGTCCAGAAATGTTTGAAGCTACTGACTGAATGAAAGGAGCTGGCATCTCACTCTCTTTGAATCTTCTTTATCATGCTAGGATTAGCAGGAAAAAGCAAAAAATTTCAGAATTGCACCTTGCAATGCGGAGAAATTACTGTGTGTGCATTTACAATATTCATTGATTTTTGCCATTGAAAAACATGTTATTCATATGCCAGAAATGTTTGAAGCTACTGACTGAATGAAAAGAGCTGGCATCTCACTCTCTTTGAATCTTCTTTATCATGCTAGGATTAGCAGGAAAAAGCAAAAAATTTCAGAATTGCACCTTGCAATGCGGAGAAATTACTGTGTGTGCATTTACAATATTCATTGATTTTTGCCATTGAAAAACATCATGTTATTCATATACCAGAAATGTTTGAAGCTACTGACTGAATGAAAGGAGCTGGCATCTCACTCTCTTTGAATCTTCTTTATCATGCTAGGATTAGCAGGAAAAAGCAAAAAATTTCAGAATTGCACCTTGCAATGCGGAGAAATTACTGTTTGTGCATTTACAATATTCATTGATTTTTGCCATTGAAAAACATCATGTTATTCATATACCAGAAATGTTTGAAGCTACTGACTGAATGAAAGGAGCTGGCATCTCACTCTCTTTGAATCTTCTTTATCATGCTAGGATTAGCAGGAAAAAGCAAAAAATTTCAGAATTGCACCTTGCAATGCGGAGAAATTACTGTTTGTGCATTTACAATATTCATTGATTTTTGCCATTGAAAAACATGTTATTCATATACCAGAAATGTTTGAAGCTACTGACTGAATGAAAAGAGCTGGCATCTCACTCTCTTTGAATCTTCTTTATCATGCCAGGATTAGCAGGAAAAAGCAAAAAATTTCAGAATTGCAAGTTGCAATGTGGAGATATTACTGTTTGTGCATTTACAATATTCATTGATTTTTGCCATTGAAAAACGTCCAGAAATGTTTGAAGCTACTGACTGAATGAAAGGAGCTGGCATCTCACTCTCTTTGAATCTTCTTTATCATGCTAGGATTAGCAGGAAAAAGCAAAAAATTTCAGAATTGCACATTGCAATGCGGAGAAATTACTGTGTGTGCATTTACAATATTCATTGATTTTTGCCATTGAAAAACATCGTTATTCATATACCAGAAATGTTTGAAGCTACTGACTGAATGAAAAGAGCTGGCATCTCACTCTCTTTGAATCTTCTTTATCATGCCAGGATTAGCAGGAAAAAGCAAAAAATTTCAGAATTGCACCTTGCAATGTGGAGATATTACTGTTTGTGCATTTACAATATTCATTGATTTTTGCCATTGAAAAACATGTTATTCATATACCAGAAATGTTTGAAGCTACTGACTGAATGAAAAGAGCTGGCATCTCACTCTCTTTGAATCTTCTTTATCATGCCAGGATTAGCAGGAAAAAGCAAAAAATTTCAGAATTGCACCTTGCAATGTGGAGATATTACTGTTTGTGCATTTACAATATTCATTGATTTTTGCCATTGAAAAACGTCCAGAAATGTTTGAAGCTACTGACTGAATGAAAGGAGCTGGCATCTCACTCTCTTTGAATCTTCTTTATCATGCCAGGATTAGCAGGAAAAAGCAAAAAATTTCAGAATTGCACATTGCAATGCGGAGAAATTACTGTTTGTGCATTTACAATATTCATTGATTTTTGCCATTGAAAAACGTCCAGAAATGTTTGAAGCTACTGACTGAATGAAAGGAGCTAGCATCTCACTCTCTTTGAATCTTCTTTATCATGCTAGGATTAGCAGGAAAAAGCAAAAAATTTCAGAATTGCACCTTGCAATGCGGAGAAATTACTGTTTGTGCATTTACAATATTCATTGATTTTTGCCATTGAAAAACATCATGTTATTCATATACCAGAAATGTTTGAAGCTACTGACTGAATGAAAAGAGCTGGCATCTCACTCTCTTTGAATCTTCTTTATCATGCTAAGAGGAGCAGGAAAAAGCAAAAAATTTCAGAATTGCACGTTGCAATGTGGAGATATTACTGTTTGTGTATTTACAATATTCATTGATTTTTGCCATTGAAAAACGTCCAGAAATGTTTGAAGCTACTGACTGAATGAAAGGAGCTGGCATCTCACTCTCTTTGAATCTTCTTTATCATGCTAGGATTAGCAGGAAAAAGCAAAAAATTTCAGAATTGCACCTTGCAATGCGGAGAAATTACTGTGTGTGCATTTACAATATTCATTGATTTTTGCCATTGAAAAACATGTTATTCATATACCAGAAATGTTTGAAGCTACTGACTGAATGAAAAGAGCTGGCATCTCACTCTCTTTGAATCTTCTTTATCATGCCAGGATTAGCAGGAAAAAGCAAAAAATTTCAGAATTGCACGTTGCAATGTGGAGATATTACTGTTTGTGCATTTACAATATTCATTGATTTTTGCCATTGAAAAACGTCCAGAAATGTTTGAAGCTACTGACTGAATGAAAGGAGCTGGCATCTCACTCTCTTTGAATCTTCTTTATCATGCTAGGATTAGCAGGAAAAAGCAAAAAATTTCAGAATTGCACATTGCAATGCGGAGAAATTACTGTTTGTGCATTTACAATATTCATTGATTTTTGCCATTGAAAAACATCATGTTATTCATATACCAGAAATGTTTGAAGCTACTGACTGAATGAAAGGAGCTGGCATCTCACTCTCTTTGAATCTTCTTTATCATGCTAGGATTAGCAGGGAAAAGCAAAAAATTTCAGAATTGCACCTTGCAATGCGGAGAAATTACTGTTTGTGCATTTACAATATTCATTGATTTTTGCCATTGAAAAACATGTTATTTATATACCAGAAATGTTTGAAGCTACTGACTGAATGAAAAGAGCTGGCATCTCACTCTCTTTGAATCTTCTTTATCATGCCAGGATTAGCAGGAAAAAGCAAAAAATTTCAGAATTGCACCTTGCAATGTGGAGATATTACTGTTTGTGCATTTACAATATTCATTGATTTTTGCCATTGAAAAACGTCCAGAAATGTTTGAAGCTACTGACTGAATGAAAGGAGCTGGCATCTCACTCTCTTTGAATCTTCTTTATCATGCTAGGATTAGCAGGAAAAAGCAAAAAATTTCAGAATTGCACCTTGCAATGCAGAGAAATTACTGTTTGTGCATTTACAATATTCATTGATTTTTGCCATTGAAAAACATGTTATTCATATACCAGAAATGTTTGAAGCTACTGACTGAATGAAAAGAGCTGGCATCTCACTCTCTTTGAATCTTCTTTATCATGCCAGGATTAGCAGGAAAAAGCAAAAAATTTCAGAATTGCACGTTGCAATGTGGAGATATTACTGTTTGTGCATTTACAATATTCATTGATTTTTGCCATTGAAAAACGTCCAGAAATGTTTGAAGCTACTGACTGAATGAAAGGAGCTGGCATCTCACTCTCTTTGAATCTTCTTTATCATGCTAGGATTAGCAGGAAAAAGCAAAAAATTTCAGAATTGCACCTTGCAATGCGGAGAAATTACTGTGTGTGCATTTACAATATTCATTGATTTTTGCCATTGAAAAACATCGTTATTCATATACCAGAAATGTTTGAAGCTACTGACTGAATGAAAAGAGCTGGCATCTCACTCTCTTTGAATCTTCTTTATCATGCCAGGATTAGCAGGAAAAAGCAAAAAATTTCAGAATTGCACCTTGCAATGTGGAGATATTACTGTTTGTGCATTTACAATATTCATTGATTTTTGCCATTGAAAAACATCATGTTATTCATATACCAGAAATGTTTGAAGCTACTGACTGAATGAAAAGAACTGGCATCTCACTCTCTTTGAATCTTCTTTATCATGCCAGGATTAGCAGGAAAAAGCAAAAAATTTCAGAATTGCACCTTGCAATGTGGAGATATTACTGTTTGTGCATTTACAATATTCATTGATTTTTGCCATTGAAAAACGTCCAGAAATGTTTGAAGCTACTGACTGAATGAAAGGAGCTGGCATCTCACTCTCTTTGAATCTTCTTTATCATGCTAGGATTAGCAGGAAAAAGCAAAAAATTTCAGAATTGCACCTTGCAATGCGGAGAAATTACTGTGTGTGCATTTACAATATTCATTGATTTTTGCCATTGAAAAACATCATGTTATTCATATACCAGAAATGTTTGAAGCTACTGACTGAATGAAAGGAGCTGGCATCTCACTCTCTTTGAATCTTCTTTATCATGCTAGGATTAGCAGGAAAAAGCAAAAAATTTCAGAATTGCACATTGCAATGCGGAGAAATTACTGTTTGTGCATTTACAATATTCATTGATTTTTGCCATTGAAAAACATCGTTATTCATATACCAGAAATGTTTGAAGCTACTGACTGAATGAAAGGAGCTGGCATCTCACTCTCTTTGAATCTTCTTTATCATGCTAGGATTAGCAGGAAAAAGCAAAAAATTTCAGAATTGCACCTTGCAATGCGGAGAAATTACTGTTTGTGCATTTACAATATTCATTGATTTTTGCCATTGAAAAACATGTTATTCATATACCAGAAATGTTTGAAGCTACTGACTGAATGAAAAGAGCTGGCATCTCACTCTCTTTGAATCTTCTTTATCATGCCAGGATTAGCAGGAAAAAGCAAAAAATTTCAGAATTGCACCTTGCAATGTGGAGATATTACTGTTTGTGCATTTACAATATTCATTGATTTTTGCCATTGAAAAACGTCCAGAAATGTTTGAAGCTACTGACTGAATGAAAGGAGCTGGCATATCACTCTCTTTGAATCTTCTTTATCATGCTAGGATTAGCAGGAAAAAGCAAAAAATTTCAGAATTGCACCTTGCAATGCGGAGAAATTACTGTTTGTGCATTTACAATATTCATTGATTTTTGCCATTGAAAAACATGTTATTCATATACCAGAAATGTTTGAAGCTACTGACTGAATGAAAAGAGCTGGCATCTCACTCTCTTTGAATCTTCTTTATCATGCCAGGATTAGCAGGAAAAAGCAAAAAATTTCAGAATTGCACGTTGCAATGTGGAGATATTACTGTTTGTGCATTTACAATATTCATTGATTTTTGCCATTGAAAAACGTCCAGAAATGTTTGAAGCTACTGACTGAATGAAAGGAGCTGGCATCTCACTCTCTTTGAATCTTCTTTATCATGCTAGGATTAGCAGGAAAAAGCAAAAAATTTCAGAATTGCACCTTGCAATGCGGAGAAATTACTGTTTGTGCATTTACAATATTCATTGATTTTTGCCATTGAAAAACATCATGTTATTCATATACCAGAAATGTTTGAAGCTACTGACTGAATGAAAGGAGCTGGCATCTCACTCTCTTTGAATCTTCTTTATCATGCTAGGATTAGCAGGAAAAAGCAAAAAATTTCAGAATTGCACCTTGCAATGCGGAGAAATTACTGTGTGTGCATTTACAATATTCATTGATTTTTGCCATTGAAAAACATCGTTATTCATATACCAGAAATGTTTGAAGCTACTGACTGAATGAAAAGAGCTGGCATCTCACTCTCTTTGAATCTTCTTTATCATGCCAGGATTAGCAGGAAAAAGCAAAAAATTTCAGAATTGCACCTTGCAATGTGGAGATATTACTGTTTGTGCATTTACAATATTCATTGATTTTTGCCATTGAAAAACGTCCAGAAATGTTTGAAGCTACTGACTGAATGAAAGGAGCTGGCATCTCACTCTCTTTGAATCTTCTTTATCATGCTAGGATTAGCAGGAAAAAGCAAAAAATTTCAGAATTGCACCTTGCAATGCGGAGAAATTACTGTGTGTGCATTTACAATATTCATTGATTTTTGCCATTGAAAAACAACGTTATTCATATACCAGAAATGTTTGAAGCTACTGACTGAATGAAAAGAGCTGGCATCTCACTCTCTTTGAATCTTCTTTATCATGCCAGGATTAGCAGGAAAAAGCAAAAAATTTCAGAATTGCACCTTGCAATGTGGAGATATTACTGTTTGTGCATTTACAATATTCATTGATTTTTGCCATTGAAAAACATCATGTTATTCATATACCAGAAATGTTTGAAGCTACTGACTGAATGAAAAGAGCTGGCATCTCACTCTCTTTGAATCTTCTTTATCATGCCAGGATTAGCAGGAAAAAGCAAAAAATTTCAGAATTGCACCTTGCAATGTGGAGATATTACTGTTTGTGCATTTACAATATTCATTGATTTTTGCCATTGAAAAACGTCCAGAAATGTTTGAAGCTACTGACTGAATGAAAGGAGCTGGCATCTCACTCTCTTTGAATCTTCTTTATCATGCTAGGATTAGCAGGAAAAAGCAAAAAATTTCAGAATTGCACCTTGCAATGCGGAGAAATTACTGTGTGTGCATTTACAATATTCATTGATTTTTGCCATTGAAAAACATCATGTTATTCATATACCAGAAATGTTTGAAGCTACTGACTGAATGAAAGGAGCTGGCATCTCACTCTCTTTGAATCTTCTTTATCATGCTAGGATTAGCAGGAAAAAGCAAAAAATTTCAGAATTGCACATTGCAATGCGGAGAAATTACTGTTTGTGCATTTACAATATTCATTGATTTTTGCCATTGAAAAACATCATGTTATTCATATACCAGAAATGTTTGAAGCTACTGACTGAATGAAAGGAGCTGGCATCTCACTCTCTTTGAATCTTCTTTATCATGCTAGGATTAGCAGGAAAAAGCAAAAAATTTCAGAATTGCACCTTGCAATGCGGAGAAATTACTGTTTGTGCATTTACAATATTCATTGATTTTTGCCATTGAAAAACATGTTATTCATATACCAGAAATGTTTGAAGCTACTGACTGAATGAAAAGAGCTGGCATCTCACTCTCTTTGAATCTTCTTTATCATGCCAGGATTAGCAGGAAAAAGCAAAAAATTTCAGAATTGCACCTTGCAATGTGGAGATATTACTGTTTGTGCATTTACAATATTCATTGATTTTTGCCATTGAAAAACGTCCAGAAATGTTTGAAGCTACTGACTGAATGAAAGGAGCTGGCATCTCACTCTCTTTGAATCTTCTTTATCATGCTAGGATTAGCAGGAAAAAGCAAAAAATTTCAGAATTGCACCTTGCAATGCGGAGAAATTACTGTTTGTGCATTTACAATATTCATTGATTTTTGCCATTGAAAAATATGTTATTCATATACCAGAAATGTTTGAAGCTACTGACTGAATGAAAAGAGCTGGCATCTCACTCTCTTTGAATCTTCTTTATCATGCCAGGATTAGCAGGAAAAAGCAAAAAATTTCAGAATTGCACGTTGCAATGTGGAGATATTACTGTTTGTGCATTTACAATATTCATTGATTTTTGCCATTGAAAAACGTCCAGAAATGTTTGAAGCTACTGACTGAATGAAAGGAGCTGGCATCTCACTATCTTTGAATCTTCTTTATCATGCTAGGATTAGCAGGAAAAAGCAAAAAATTTCAGAATTGCACCTTGCAATGCGGAGAAATTACTGTTTGTGCATTTACAATATTCATTGATTTTTGCCATTGAAAAACATCATGTTATTCATATACCAGAAATGTTTGAAGCTACTGACTGAATGAAAGGAGCTGGCATCTCACTCTCATTGAATCTTCTTTATCATGCTAGGATTAGCAGGAAAAAGCAAAAAATTTCAGAATTGCACCTTGCAATGCGGAGAAATTACTGTGTGTGCATTTACAATATTCATTGATTTTTGCCATTGAAAAACATCGTTATTCATATACCAGAAATGTTTGAAGCTACTGACTGAATGAAAAGAGCTGGCATCTCACTCTCTTTGAATCTTCTTTATCATGCCAGGATTAGCAGGAAAAAGCAAAAAATTTCAGAATTGCACCTTGCAATGTGGAGATATTACTGTTTGTGCATTTACAATATTCATTGATTTTTGCCATTGAAAAACATCATGTTATTCATATACCAGAAATGTTTGAAGCTACTGACTGAATGAAAAGAGCTGGCATCTCACTCTCTTTGAATCTTCTTTATCATGCCAGGATTAGCAGGAAAAAGCAAAAAATTTCAGAATTGCACCTTGCAATGTGGAGATATTACTGTTTGTGCATTTACAATATTCATTGATTTTTGCCATTGAAAAACGTCCAGAAATGTTTGAAGCTACTGACTGAATGAAAGGAGCTGGCATCTCACTCTCTTTGAATCTTCTTTATCATGCTAGGATTAGCAGGAAAAAGCAAAAAATTTCAGAATTGCACCTTGCAATGCGGAGAAATTACTGTGTGTGCATTTACAATATTCATTGATTTTTGCCATTGAAAAACATCATGTTATTCATATACCAGAAATGTTTGAAGCTACTGACTGAATGAAAGGAGCTGGCATCTCACTCTCTTTGAATCTTCTTTATCATGCTAGGATTAGCAGGAAAAAGCAAAACATTTCAGAATTGCACATTGCAATGCGGAGAAATTACTGTTTGTGCATTTACAATATTCATTGATTTTTGCCATTGAAAAACATCATGTTATTCATATACCAGAAATGTTTGAAGCTACTGACTGAATGAAAGGAGCTGGCATCTCACTCTCTTTGAATCTTCTTTATCATGCTAGGATTAGCAGGAAAAAGCAAAAAATTTCAGAATTGCACCTTGCAATGCGGAGAAATTACTGTTTGTGCATTTACAATATTCATTGATTTTTGCCATTGAAAAACATGTTATTCATATACCAGAAATGTTTGAAGCTACTGACTGAATGAAAAGAGCTGGCATCTCACTCTCTTTGAATCTTCTTTATCATGCCAGGATTAGCAGGAAAAAGCAAAAAATTTCAGAATTGCACCTTGCAATGTGGAGATATTACTGTTTGTGCATTTACAATATTCATTGATTTTTGCCATTGAAAAACGTCCAGAAATGTTTGAAGCTACTGACTGAATGAAAGGAGCTGGCATCTCACTCTCTTTGAATCTTCTTTATCATGCTAGGATTAGCAGGAAAAAGCAAAAAATTTCAGAATTGCACCTTGCAATGCGGAGAAATTACTGTTTGTGCATTTACAATATTCATTGATTTTTGCCATTGAAAAATATGTTATTCATATACCAGAAATGTTTGAAGCTACTGACTGAATGAAAAGAGATGGCATCTCACTCGCTTTGAATCTTCTTTATCATGCCAGGATTAGCAGGAAAAAGCAAAAAATTTCAGAATTGCACGTTGCAATGTGGAGATATTACTGTTTGTGCATTTACAATATTCATTGATTTTTGCCATTGAAAAACATCATGTTATTCATATACCAGAAATGTTTGAAGCTACTGACTGAATGAAAGGAGCTGGCATCTCACTCTCTTTGAATCTTCTTTATCATGCTAGGATTAGCAGGAAAAAGCAAAAAATTTCAGAATTGCACCTTGCAATGCGGAGAAATTACTGTTTGTGCATTTACAATATTCATTGATTTTTGCCATTGAAAAACATCATGTTATTCATATACCAGAAATGTTTGAAGCTACTGACTGAATGAAAAGAGCTGGCATCTCACTCTCTTTGAATCTTCTTTATCATGCCAGGATTAGCAGGAAAAAGCAAAAAATTTCAGAATTGCACCTTGCAATGTGGAGATATTACTGTTTGTGCATTTACAATATTCATTGATTTTTGCCATTGAAAAACGTCCAGAAATGTTTGAAGCTACTGACTGAATGAAAGGAGCTGGCATCTCACTCTCTTTGAATCTTCTTTATCATGCTAGGATTAGCAGGAAAAAGCAAAAAATTTCAGAATTGCACCTTGCAATGCGGAGAAATTACTGTGTGTGCATTTACAATATTCATTGATTTTTGCCATTGAAAAACATCATGTTATTCATATACCAGAAATGTTTGAAGCTACTGACTGAATGAAAGGAGCTGGCATCTCACTCTCTTTGAATCTTCTTTATCATGCTAGGATTAGCAGGAAAAAGCAAAACATTTCAGAATTGCACATTGCAATGCGGAGAAATTACTGTTTGTGCATTTACAATATTCATTGATTTTTGCCATTGAAAAACATCATGTTATTCATATACCAGAAATGTTTGAAGCTACTGACTGAATGAAAGGAGCTGGCATCTCACTCTCTTTGAATCTTCTTTATCATGCTAGGATTAGCAGGAAAAAGCAAAAAATTTCAGAATTGCACCTTGCAATGCGGAGAAATTACTGTTTGTGCATTTACAATATTCATTGATTTTTGCCATTGAAAAACATGTTATTCATATACCAGAAATGTTTGAAGCTACTGACTGAATGAAAAGAGCTGGCATCTCACTCTCTTTGAATCTTCTTTATCATGCCAGGATTAGCAGGAAAAAGCAAAAAATTTCAGAATTGCACCTTGCAATGTGGAGATATTACTGTTTGTGCATTTACAATATTCATTGATTTTTGCCATTGAAAAACGTCCAGAAATGTTTGAAGCTACTGACTGAATGAAAGGAGCTGGCATCTCACTCTCTTTGAATCTTCTTTATCATGCTAGGATTAGCAGGAAAAAGCAAAAAATTTCAGAATTGCACCTTGCAATGCGGAGAAATTACTGTTTGTGCATTTACAATATTCATTGATTTTTGCCATTGAAAAATATGTTATTCATATACCAGAAATGTTTGAAGCTACTGACTGAATGAAAAGAGATGGCATCTCACTCGCTTTGAATCTTCTTTATCATGCCAGGATTAGCAGGAAAAAGCAAAAAATTTCAGAATTGCACGTTGCAATGTGGAGATATTACTGTTTGTGCATTTACAATATTCATTGATTTTTGCCATTGAAAAACGTCCAGAAATGTTTGAAGCTACTGACTGAATGAAAGGAGCTGGCATCTCACTATCTTTGAATCTTCTTTATCATGCTAGGATTAGCAGGAAAAAGCAAAAAATTTCAGAATTGCATCTTGCAATGCGGAGAAATTACTGTTTGTGCATTTACAATATTCATTGATTTTTGCCATTGAAAAACATCATGTTATTCATATACCAGAAATGTTTGAAGCTACTGACTGAATGAAAGGAGCTGGCATCTCACTCTCTTTGAATCTTCTTTATCATGCTAGGATTAGCAGGAAAAAGCAAAAAATTTCAGAATTGCACCTTGCAATGCGGAGAAATTACTGTGTGTGCATTTACAATATTCATTGATTTTTGCCATTGAAAAACATCGTTATTCATATACGAGAAATGTTTGAAGCTACTGACTGAATGAAAAGAGCTGGCATCTCACTCTCTTTGAATCTTCTTTATCATGCCAGGATTAGCAGGAAAAAGCAAAAAATTTCAGAATTGCACCTTGCAATGTGGAGATATTACTGTTTGTGCATTTACAATATTCATTGATTTTTGCCATTGAAAAACGTCCAGAAATGTTTGAAGCAACTGACTGAATGAAAGGAGCTGGCATCTCACTCTCTTTGAATCTTCTTTATCATGCTAGGATTAGCAGGAAAAAGCAAAAAATTTCAGAATTGCACCTTGCAATGCGGAGAAATTACTGTTTGTGCATTTACAATATTCATTGATTTTTGCCATTGAAAAACATCATGTTATTCATATACCAGAAATGTTTGAAGCTACTGACTGAATGAAAAGAGCTGGCATCTCACTCTCTTTGAATCTTCTTTATCATGCTAGGATTAGCAGGAAAAAGCAAAAAATTTCAGAATTGCACCTTGCAATGCGGAGAAATTACTGTGTGTGCATTTACAATATTCATTGATTTTTGCCATTGAAAAACATCATGTTATTCATATACCAGAAATGTTTGAAGCTACTGACTGAATGAAAGGAGCTGGCATCTCACTCTCTTTGAATCTTCTTTATCATGCTAGGATTAGCAGGAAAAAGCAAAAAATTTCAGAATTGCACCTTGCAATGCGGAGAAATTACTGTTTGTGCATTTACAATATTCATTGATTTTTGCCATTGAAAAACATCATGTTATTCATATACCAGAAATGTTTGAAGCTACTGACTGAATGAAAGGAGCTGGCATCTCACTCTCTTTGAATCTTCTTTATCATGCTAGGATTAGCAGGAAAAAGCAAAAAATTTCAGAATTGCACCTTGCAATGCGGAGAAATTACTGTTTGTGCATTTACAATATTCATTGATTTTTGCCATTGAAAAACATGTTATTCATATACCAGAAATGTTTGAAGCTACTGACTGAATGAAAAGAGCTGGCATCTCACTCTCTTTGAATCTTCTTTTTCATGCCAGGATTAGCAGGAAAAAGCAAAAAATTTCAGAATTGCACCTTGCAATGTGGAGATATTACTGTTTGTGCATTTACAATATTCATTGATTTTTGCCATTGAAAAACGTCCAGAAATGTTTGAAGCTACTGACTGAATGAAAGGAGCTGGCATCTCACTCTCTTTGAATCTTCTTTATCATGCTAGGATTAGCAGGAAAAAGCAAAAAATTTCAGAATTGCACCTTGCAATGCGGAGAAATTACTGTTTGTGCATTTACAATATTCATTGATTTTTGCCATTGAAAAACATGTTATTCATATACCAGAAATGTTTGAAGCTACTGACTGAATGAAAAGAGCTGGCATCTCACTCTCTTTGAATCTTCTTTATCATGCCAGGATTAGCAGGAAAAAGCAAAAAATTTCAAAATTGCACCTTGCAATGTGGAGATATTACTGTTTGTGCATTTACAATATTCATTGATTTTTGCCATTGAAAAACGTCCAGAAATGTTTGAAGCTACTGACTGAATGAAAGGAGCTGGCATCTCACTCTCTTTGAATCCTCTTTATCATGCTAGGATTAGCAGGAAAAAGCAAAAAATTTCAGAATTGCACATTGCAATGCGGAGAAATTACTGTTTGTGCATTTACAATATTCATTGATTTTTGCCATTGAAAAACATGTTATTCATATACCAGAAATGTTTGAAGCTACTGACTGAATGAAAGGAGCTGGCATCTCACTCTCTTTGAATCTTCTTTATCATGCTAGGATTAGCAGGAAAAAGCAAAAAATTTCAGAATTGCACCTTGCAATGCGGAGAAATTACTGTTTGTGCATTTACAATATTCATTGATTTTTGCCATTGAAAAACATGTTATTCATATACCAGAAATGTTTGAAGCTACTGACTGAATGAAAAGAGCTGGCATCTCACTCTCTTTGAATCTTCTTTATCATGCCAGGATTAGCAGGAAAAAGCAAAAAATTTCAGAATTGCACCTTGCAATGTGGAGATATTACTGTTTGTGCATTTACAATATTCATTGATTTTTGCCATTGAAAAACGTCCAGAAATGTTTGAAGCTACTGACTGAATGAAAGGAGCTGGCATCTCACTCTCTTTGAATCTTCTTTATCATGCTAGGATTAGCAGGAAAAAGCAAAAAATTTCAGAATTGCACATTGCAATGCGGAGAAATTACTGTTTGTGCATTTACAATATTCATTGATTTTTGCCATTGAAAAACATCATGTTATTCATATACCAGAAATGTTTGAAGCTACTGACTGAATGAAAGGAGCTGGCATCTCACTCTCTTTGAATCTTCTTTATCATGCCAGGATTAGCAGGAAAAAGCAAAAAATTTCAGAATTGCACCTTGCAATGTGGAGATATTACTGTTTGTGCATTTACAATATTCATTGATTTTTGCCATTGAAAAACGTCCAGAAATGTTTGAAGCTACTGACTGAATGAAAGGAGCTAGCATCTCACTCTCTTTGAATCTTCTTTATCATGCTAGGATTAGCAGGAAAAAGCAAAAAATTTCAGAATTGCACCTTGCAATGCGGAGAAATTACTGTTTGTGCATTTACAATATTCATTGATTTTTGCCATTGAAAAACATCATGTTATTCATATACCAGAAATGTTTGAAGCTACTGACTGAATGAAAAGAGCTGGCATCTCACTCTCTTTGAATCTTCTTTATCATGCTAAGAGGAGCAGGAAAAAGCAAAAAATTTCAGAATTGCACGTTGCAATGTGGAGATATTACTGTTTGTGTATTTACAATATTCATTGATTTTTGCCATTGAAAAACGTCCAGAAATGTTTGAAGCTACTGACTGAATGAAAGGAGCTAGCATCTCACTCTCTTTGAATCTTCTTTATCATGCTAGGATTAGCAGGAAAAAGCAAAAAATTTCAGAATTGCACCTTGCAATGTGGAGATATTACTGTTTGTGCATTTACAATATTCATTGATTTTTGCCATTGAAAAACGTCCAGAAATGTTTGAAGCTACTGACTGAATGAAAGGAGCTGGCATCTCACTCTCTTTGAATCTTCTTTATCATGCTAGGATTAGCAGGAAAAGCAAAAAATTTCAGAATTGCACCTTGCAATGCGGAGAAATTACTGTGTGTGCATTTACAATATTCATTGATTTTTGCCATTGAAAAACATCGTTATTCATATACCAGAAATGTTTGAAGCTACTGACTGAATGAAAGGAGCTGGCATCTCACTCTCTTTGAATCTTCTTTATCATGCTAGGATTAGCAGGAAAAAGCAAAAAATTTCAGAATTGCACCTTGCAATGTGGAGATATTACTTTTTGTGCATTTACAATATTCATTGATTTTTGCCATTGAAAAACATGTTATTCATATACCAGAAATGTTTGAAGCTACTGACTGAATGAAAGGAGCTGGCATCTCACTCTGAATCTTCTTTATCATGCCAGGATTAGCAGGAAAAAGCAAAAAATTTCAGAATTGCACCTTGCAATGTGGAGATATTACTGTTTGTGCATTTACAATATTCATTGATTTTTGCCATTGAAAAACGTCCAGAAATGTTTGAAGCTACTGACTGAATGAAAGGAGCTGGCATCTCACTCTCTTTGAATCTTCTTTATCATGCTAGGATTAGCAGGAAAAAGCAAAAAATTTCAGAATTGCACCTTGCAATGCGGAGAAATTACTGTTTGTGCATTTACAATATTCATTGATTTTTGCCATTGAAAAACATGTTATTCATATACCAGAAATGTTTGAAGCTACTGACTGAATGAAAAGAGCTGGCATCTCACTCTCTTTGAATCTTCTTTATCATGCCAGGATTAGCAGGAAAAAGCAAAAAATTTCAGAATTGCACCTTGCAATGTGGAGATATTACTGTTCGTGCATTTACAATATTCATTGATTTTTGCCATTGAAAAACGTCCAGAAATGTTTGAAGCTACTGACTGAATGAAAGGAGCTGGCATCTCACTCTCTTTGAATCTTCTTTATCATGCTAGGATTAGCAGGAAAAAGCAAAAAATTTCAGAATTGCACCTTGCAATGCGGAGAAATTACTGTTTGTGCATTTACAATATTCATTGATTTTTGCCATTGAAAAACATGTTATTCATATACCAGAAATGTTTGAAGCTACTGACTGAATGAAAAGAGCTGGCATCTCACTCTCTTTGAATCTTCTTTATCATGCCAGGATTAGCAGGAAAAAGCAAAAAATTTCAAAATTGCACCTTGCAATGTGGAGATATTACTGTTTGTGCATTTACAATATTCATTGATTTTTGCCATTGAAAAACATGTTATTCATATACCAGAAATGTTTGAAGCTACTGACTGAATGAAAGGAGCTGGCATCTCACTCTCTTTGAATCTTCTTTATCATGCTAGGATTAGCAGGAAAAAGCAAAAAATTTCAGAATTGCACCTTGCAATGCGGAGAAATTACTGTTTGTGCATTTACAATATTCATTGATTTTTGCCATTGAAAAACATGTTATTCATATACCAGAAATGTTTGAAGCTACTGACTGAATGAAAAGAGCTGGCATCTCACTCTCTTTGAATCTTCTTTATCATGCCAGGATTAGCAGGAAAAAGCAAAAAATTTCAGAATTGCACCTTGCAATGTGGAGATATTACTGTTTGTGCATTTACAATATTCATTGATTTTTGCCATTGAAAAACGTCCAGAAATGTTTGAAGCTACTGACTGAATGAAAGGAGCTGGCATCTCACTCTCTTTGAATCTTCTTTATCATGCTAGGATTAGCAGGAAAAAGCAAAAAATTTCAGAATTGCACATTGCAATGCGGAGAAATTACTGTTTGTGCATTTACAATATTCATTGATTTTTGCCATTGAAAAACATCATGTTATTCATATACCAGAAATGTTTGAAGCTACTGACTGAATGAAAGGAGCTGGCATCTCACTCTCTTTGAATCTTCTTTATCATGCCAGGATTAGCAGGAAAAAGCAAAAAATTTCAGAATTGCACCTTGCAATGTGGAGATATTACTGTTTGTGCATTTACAATATTCATTGATTTTTGCCATTGAAAAACGTCCAGAAATGTTTGAAGCTACTGACTGAATGAAAGGAGCTAGCATCTCACTCTCTTTGAATCTTCTTTATCATGCTAGGATTAGCAGGAAAAAGCAAAAAATTTCAATATTGCACCTTGCAATGCGGAGAAATTACTGTTTGTGCATTTACAATATTCATTGATTTTTGCCATTGAAAAACATCATGTTATTCATATACCAGAAATGTTTGAAGCTACTGACTGAATGAAAAGAGCTGGCATCTCACTCTCTTTGAATCTTCTTTATCATGCTAAGAGGAGCAGGAAAAAGCAAAAAATTTCAGAATTGCATGTTGCAATGTGGAGATATTACTGTTTGTGTATTTACAATATTCATTGATTTTTGCCATTGAAAAACGTCCAGAAATGTTTGAAGCTACTGACTGAATGAAAGGAGCTAGCATCTCACTCTCTTTGAATCTTCTTTATCATGCTAGGATTAGCAGGAAAAAGCAAAAAATTTCAGAATTGCACCTTGCAATGTGGAGATATTACTGTTTGTGCATTTACAATATTCATTGATTTTTGCCATTGAAAAACGTCCAGAAATGTTTGAAGCTACTGACTGAATGAAAGGAGCTGGCATCTCACTCTCTTTGAATCTTCTTTATCATGCTAGGATTAGCAGGAAAAAGCAAAAAATTTCAGAATTGCACCTTGCAATGCGGAGAAATTACTGTGTGTGCATTTACAATATTCATTGATTTTTGCCATTGAAAAACATCGTTATTCATATACCAGAAATGTTTGAAGCTACTGACTGAATGAAAGGAGCTGGCATCTCACTCTCTTTGAATCTTCTTTATCATGCTAGGATTAGCAGGAAAAAGCAAAAAATTTCAGAATTGCACGTTGCAATGTGGAGATATTACTGTTTGTGCATTTACAATATTCATTGATTTTTGCCATTGAAAAACGTCCAGAAATGTTTGAAGCTACTGACTGAATGAAAGGAGCTGGCATCTCACTCTCTTTGAATCTTCTTTATCATGCCAGGATTAGCAGGAAAAAGCAAAAAATTTCAGAATTGCACCTTGCAATGTGGAGATATTACTGTTTGTGCATTTACAATATTCATTGATTTTTGCCATTGAAAAACGTCCAGAAATGTTTGAAGCTACTGACTGAATGAAAGGAGCTGGCATCTCACTCTCTTTGAATCTTCTTTATCATGCTAGGATTAGCAGGAAAAAGCAAAAAATTTCAGAATTGCACCTTGCAATGCGGAGAAATTACTGTGTGTGCATTTACAATATTCATTGATTTTTGCCATTGAAAAACATCGTTATTCATATACCAGAAATGTTTGAAGCTACTGACAATGAAAAGAGCTGGCATCTCACTCTCTTTGAATCTTCTTTATCATGCCAGGATTAGCAGGAAAAAGCAAAAAATTTCAGAATTGCACCTTGCAATGTGGAGATATTACTTTTTGTGCATTTACAATATTCATTGATTTTTGCCATTGAAAAACATGTTATTCATATACCAGAAATGTTTGAAGCTACTGACTGAATGAAAGGAGCTGGCATCTCACTCTGAATCTTCTTTATCATGCCAGGATTAGCAGGAAAAAGCAAAAAATTTCAGAATTGCACCTTGCAATGTGGAGATATTACTGTTTGTGCATTTACAATATTCATTGATTTTTGCCATTGAAAAACGTCCAGAAATGTTTGAAGCTACTGACTGAATGAAAGGAGCTGGCATCTCACTCTCTTTGAATCTTCTTTATCATGCTAGGATTAGCAGGAAAAAGCAAAAAATTTCAGAATTGCACCTTGCAATGCGGAGAAATTACTGTTTGTGCATTTACAATATTCATTGATTTTTGCCATTGAAAAACATGTTATTCATATACCAGAAATGTTTGAAGCTACTGACTGAATGAAAAGAGCTGGCATCTCACTCTCTTTGAATCTTCTTTATCATGCCAGGATTAGCAGGAAAAAGCAAAAAATTTCAGAATTGCACCTTGCAATGTGGAGATATTACTGTTTGTGCATTTACAATATTCATTGATTTTTGCCATTGAAAAACGTCCAGAAATGTTTGAAGCTACTGACTGAATGAAAGGAGCTGGCATCTCACTCTCTTTGAATCTTCTTTATCATGCTAGGATTAGCAGGAAAAAGCAAAAAATTTCAGAATTGCACCTTGCAATGCGGAGAAATTATTGTGTGTGCATTTACAATATTCATTGATTTTTGCCATTGAAAAACATGTTATTCATATACCAGAAATGTTTGAAGCTACTGATTGAATGAAAAGAGCTGGCATCTCACTCTCTTTGAATCTTCTTTATCATGCCAGGATTAGCAGGAAAAAGCAAAAAATTTCAGAATTGCACCTTGCAATGTGGAGATATTACTGTTTGTGCATTTACAATATTCATTGATTTTTGCCATTGAAAAACGTCCAGAAATGTTTGAAGCTACTGACTGAATGAAAGGAGCTAGCATCTCACTCTCTTTGAATCTTCTTTATCATGCTAGGATTAGCAGGAAAAAGCAAAAAATTTCAGAATTGCACCTTGCAATGCGGAGAAATTACTGTTTGTGCATTTACAATATTCATTGATTTTTGCCATTGAAAAACATCATGTTATTCATATACCAGAAATGTTTGAAGCTACTGACTGAATGAAAAGAGCTGGCATCTCACTCTCTTTGAATCTTCTTTATCATGCTAAGAGGAGCAGGAAAAAGCAAAAAATTTCAGAATTGCACGTTGCAATGTGGAGATATTACTGTTTGTGTATTTACAATATTCATTGATTTTTGCCATTGAAAAACGTCCAGAAATGTTTGAAGCTACTGACTGAATGAAAGGAGCTAGCATCTCACTCTCTTTGAATCTTCTTTATCATGCTAGGATTAGCAGGAAAAAGCAAAAAATTTCAGAATTGCACCTTGCAATGTGGAGATATTACTGTTTGTGCATTTACAATATTCATTGATTTTTGCCATTGAAAAACGTCCAGAAATGTTTGAAGCTACTGACTGAATGAAAGGAGCTGGCATCTCACTCTCTTTGAATCTTCTTTATCATGCTAGGATTAGCAGGAAAAAGCAAAAAATTTCAGAATTGCACCTTGCAATGCGGAGAAATTACTGTGTGTGCATTTACAATATTCATTGATTTTTGCCATTGAAAAACATCGTTATTCATATACCAGAAATGTTTGAAGCTACTGACTGAATGAAAAGAGCTGGCATCTCACTCTCTTTGAATCTTCTTTATCATGCCAGGATTAGCAGGAAAAAGCAAAAAATTTCAGAATTGCACCTTGCAATGTGGAGATATTACTGTTTGTGCATTTACAATATTCATTGATTTTTGCCATTGAAAAACATGTTATTCATATACCAGAAATGTTTGAAGCTACTGACTGAATGAAAAGAGCTGGCATCTCACTCTCTTTGAATCTTCTTTATCATGCCAGGATTAGCAGGAAAAAGAAAAAATTTCAGAATTTCACCTTGCAATGTGGAGATATTACTGTTTGTGCATTTACAATATTCATTGATTTTTGCCATTGAAAAACGTCCAGAAATGTTTGAAGCTACTGACTGAATGAAAGGAGCTGGCATCTCACTCTCTTTGAATCTTCTTTATCATGCTAGGATTAGCAGGAAAAAGCAAAAAATTTCAGAATTGCACCTTGCAATGCGGAGAAATTATTGTGTGTGCATTTACAATATTCATTGATTTTTGAAATTGAAAAACATGTTATTCATATACCAGAAATGTTTGAAGCTACTGACTGAATGAAAAGAGCTGGCATCTCACTCTCTTTGAATCTTCTTTATCATGCCAGGATTAGCAGGAAAAAGCAAAAAAATTCAGAATTGCACCTTGCAATGTGGAGATATTACTGTTTGTGCATTTACAATATTCATTGATTTTTGCCATTGAAAAACGTCCAGAAATGTTTGAAGCTACTGACTCAATGAAAGGAGCTGGCATCTCACTCTCTTTGAATCTTCTTTATCATGCTAGGATTAGCAGGAAAAAGCAAAAAATTTCAGAATTGCACCTTGCAATGCGGAGAAATTACTGTGTGTGCATTTATAATATTCATTGATTTTTGCCATTGAAAAACATGTTATTCATATACCAGAAATGTTTGAAGCTACTGACTGAATGAAAAGAGCTGGCATCTCACTCTCTTTGAATCTTCTTTATCATGCCAGGATTAGCAGGAAAAAGCAAAAAATTTCAGAATTGCACGTTGCAATGTGGAGATATTACTGTTTGTGCATTTACAATATTCATTGATTTTTGCCATTTAAAAACGTCCAGAAATGTTTGAAGCTACTGACTGAATGAAAGGACCTGGCATCTCACTCTCTTTGAATCTTCTTTATCATGCTAGGATTAGCAGGAAAAAGCAAAAAATTTCAGAATTGCACATTGCAATGCGGAGAAATTACTGTTTGTGCATTTACAATATTCATTGATTTTTGCCATTGAAAAACATGTTATTCATATACCAGAAATGTTTGAAGCTACTGACTGAATGAAAGGAGCTGGCATCTCACTCTCTTTGAATCTTCTTTATCATGCTAGGATTAGCAGGAAAAAGCAAAAAATTTCAGAATTGCACCTTGCAATGCGGAGAAATTACTGTTTGTGCATTTACAATATTCATTGATTTTTGCCATTGAAAAACATGTTATTCATATACCAGAAATGTTTGAAGCTACTGACTGAATGAAAGGAGCTGGCATCTCACTCTCTTTGAATCTTCTTTATCATGCTAGGATTAGCAGGAAAAAGCAAAAAATTTCAGAATTGCACCTTGCAATGCGGAGAAATTACTGTGTGTGCATTTACAATATTCATTGATTTTTGCCATTGAAAAACATCGTTATTCATATACCAGAAACGTTTGAAGCTACTGACTGAATGAAAAGAGCTGGCATCTCACTCTCTTTGAATCTTCTTTATCATGCCAGGATTAGCAGGAAAAAGCAAAAAATTTCAGAATTGCACCTTGCAATGTGGAGATATTACTGTTTGTGCATTTACAATATTCATTGATTTTTGCCATTGAAAAACGTCCAGAAATGTTTGAAGCTACTGACTGAATGAAAGGAGCTGGCATCTCACTCTCTTTGAATCTTCTTTATCATGCTAGGATTAGCAGGAAAAAGCAAAAAATTTCAGAATTGCACCTTGCAATGCGGAGAAATTACTGTTTGTGCATTTACAATATTCATTGATTTTTGCCATTGAAAAACATGTTATTCATATACCAGAAATGTTTGAAGCTACTGACTGAATGAAAGGAGCTGGCATCTCACTCTCTTTGAATCTTCTTTATCATGCTAGGATTAGCAGGAAAAAGCAAAAAATTTCAGAATTGCACCTTGCAATGCGGAGAAATTACTGTGTGTGCATTTACAATATTCATTGATTTTTGCCATTGAAAAACATCGTTATTCATATACCAGAAACGTTTGAAGCTACTGACTGAATGAAAAGAGCTGGCATCTCACTCTCTTTGAATCTTCTTTATCATGCCAGGATTAGCAGGAAAAAGCAAAAAATTTCAGAATTGCACCTTGCAATGTGGAGATATTACTGTTTGTGCATTTACAATATTCATTGATTTTTGCCATTGAAAAACATCATGTTATTCATATACCAGAAATGTTTGAAGCTACTGACTGAATGAAAAGAGCTGGCATCTCACTCTCTTTGAATCTTCTTTATCATGCTAGGATTAGCAGGAAAAAGCAAAAAATTTCAGAATTGCACCTTTCAATGTGGAGATATTACTGTTTGTGCATTTACAATATTCATTGATTTTTGCCATTGAAAAACGTCCAGAAATGTTTGAAGCTACTGACTGAATGAAAGGAGTTGGCATCTCACTCTCTTTGAATCTTCTTTATCATGCTAGGATTAGCAGGAAAAAGCAAAAAATTTCAGAATTGCACCTTGCAATGCGGAGAAATTACTGTTTGTGCATTTACAATATTCATTGATTTTTGCCATTGAAAAACATGTTATTCATATACCAGAAATGTTTGAAGCTACTGACTGAATGAAAGGAGCTGGCATCTCACTCTCTTTGAATCTTCTTTATCATGCTAGGATTAGCAGGAAAAAGCAAAAAATTTCAGAATTGCACCTTGCAATGCGGAGAAATTACTGTGTGTGCATTTACAATATTCATTGATTTTTGCCATTGAAAAACATCGTTATTCATATACCAGAAATGTTTGAAGCTACTGACTGAATGAAAAGAGCTGGCATCTCACTCTCTTTGAATCTTCTTTATCATGCCAGGATTAGCAGGAAAAAGCAAAAAATTTCAGAATTGCACCTTGCAATGTGGAGATATTACTGTTTGTGCATTTACAATATTCATTGATTTTTGCCATTGAAAAACATGTTATTCATATACCAGAAATGTTTGAAGCTACTGACTGAATGAAAAGAGCTGGCATCTCACTCTCTTTGAATCTTCTTTATCATGCCAGGATTAGCAGGAAAAAGAAAAAATTTCAGAATTTCACCTTGCAATGTGGAGATATTACTGTTTGTGCATTTACAATATTCATTGATTTTTGCCATTGAAAAACGTCCAGAAATGTTTGAAGCTACTGACTGAATGAAAGGAGCTGGCATCTCACTCTCTTTGAATCTTCTTTATCATGCTAGGATTAGCAGGAAAAAGCAAAAAATTTCAGAATTGCACCTTGCAATGCGGAGAAATTATTGTGTGTGCATTTACAATATTCATTGATTTTTGAAATTGAAAAACATGTTATTCATATACCAGAAATGTTTGAAGCTACTGACTGAATGAAAAGAGCTGGCATCTCACTCTCTTTGAATCTTCTTTATCATGCCAGGATTAGCAGGAAAAAGCAAAAAAATTCAGAATTGCACCTTGCAATGTGGAGATATTACTGTTTGTGCATTTACAATATTCATTGATTTTTGCCATTGAAAAACGTCCAGAAATGTTTGAAGCTACTGACTCAATGAAAGGAGCTGGCATCTCACTCTCTTTGAATCTTCTTTATCATGCTAGGATTAGCAGGAAAAAGCAAAAAATTTCAGAATTGCACCTTGCAATGCGGAGAAATTACTGTGTGTGCATTTATAATATTCATTGATTTTTGCCATTGAAAAACATGTTATTCATATACCAGAAATGTTTGAAGCTACTGACTGAATGAAAAGAGCTGGCATCTCACTCTCTTTGAATCTTCTTTATCATGCCAGGATTAGCAGGAAAAAGCAAAAAATTTCAGAATTGCACGTTGCAATGTGGAGATATTACTGTTTGTGCATTTACAATATTCATTGATTTTTGCCATTTAAAAACGTCCAGAAATGTTTGAAGCTACTGACTGAATGAAAGGACCTGGCATCTCACTCTCTTTGAATCTTCTTTATCATGCTAGGATTAGCAGGAAAAAGCAAAAAATTTCAGAATTGCACATTGCAATGCGGAGAAATTACTGTTTGTGCATTTACAATATTCATTGATTTTTGCCATTGAAAAACATGTTATTCATATACCAGAAATGTTTGAAGCTACTGACTGAATGAAAGGAGCTGGCATCTCACTCTCTTTGAATCTTCTTTATCATGCTAGGATTAGCAGGAAAAAGCAAAAAATTTCAGAATTGCACCTTGCAATGCGGAGAAATTACTGTTTGTGCATTTACAATATTCATTGATTTTTGCCATTGAAAAACATGTTATTCATATACCAGAAATGTTTGAAGCTACTGACTGAATGAAAAGAGCTGGCATCTCACTCTCTTTGAATCTTCTTTATCATGCCAGGATTAGCAGGAAAAAGCAAAAAATTTCAGAATTGCACCTTGCAATGTGGAGATATTACTGTTTGTGCATTTACAATATTCATTGATTTTTGCCATTGAAAAACGTCCAGAAATGTTTGAAGCTACTGACTGAATGAAAGGAGCTGGCATCTCACTCTCTTTGAATCTTCTTTATCATGCTAGGATTAGCAGGAAAAAGCAAAAAATTTCAGAATTGCACCTTGCAATGCGGAGAAATTACTGTTTGTGCATTTACAATATTCATTGATTTTTGCCATTGAAAAACATGTTATTCATATACCAGAAATGTTTGAAGCTACTGACTGAATGAAAAGAGCTGGCATCTCACTCTCTTTGAATCTTCTTTATCATGCCAGGATTAGCAGGAAAAAGCAAAAAATTTCAGAATTGCACGTTGCAATGTGGAGATATTACTGTTTGTGCATTTACAATATTCATTGATTTTTGCCATTGAAAAACGTCCAGAAATGTTTGAAGCTACTGACTGAATGAAAGGAGCTGGCATCTCACTCTCTTTGAATCTTCTTTATCATGCTAGGATTAGCAGGAAAAAGCAAAAAATTTCAGAATTGCACCTTGCAATGCGGAGAAATTACTGTGTGTGCATTTACAATATTCATTGATTTTTGCCATTGAAAAACATCGTTATTCATATACCAGAAATGTTTGAAGCTACTGACTGAATGAAAAGAGCTGGCATCTCACTCTCTTTGAATCTTCTTTATCATGCCAGGATTAGCAGGAAAAAGCAAAAAATTTCAGAATTGCACCTTGCAATGTGGAGATATTACTGTTTGTGCATTTACAATATTCATTGATTTTTGCCATTGAAAAACATCATGTTATTCATATACCAGAAATGTTTGAAGCTACTGACTGAATGAAAAGAGCTGGCATCTCACTCTCTTTGAATCTTCTTTATCATGCCAGGATTAGCAGGAAAAAGCAAAAAATTTCAGAATTGCACCTTGCAATGTGGAGATATTACTGTTTGTGCATTTACAATATTCATTGATTTTTGCCATTGAAAAACGTCCAGAAATGTTTGAAGCTACTGACTGAATGAAAGGAGCTGGCATCTCACTCTCTTTGAATCTTCTTTATCATGCCAGGATTAGCAGGAAAAAGCAAAAAATTTCAGAATTGCACGTTGCAATGTGGAGATATTACTGTTTGTGCATTTACAATATTCATTGATTTTTGCCATTGAAAAACGTCCAGAAGTGTTTGAAGCTATTGACTGAATGAAAGGAGCTGGCATCTCACTCTCTTTGAATCTTCTTTATCATGCTAGGATTAGCAGGAAAAAGCAAAAAATTTCAGAATTGCACATTGCAATGCGGAGAAATTACTGTTTGTGCATTTACAATATTCATTGATTTTTGCCATTGAAAAACATCATGTTATTCATATACCAGAAATGTTTGAAGCTACTGACTGAATGAAAGGAGCTGGCATCTCACTCTCTTTGAATCTTCTTTATCATGCTAGGATTAGCAGGAAAAAGCAAAAAATGTCAGAATTGCACCTTGCAATGCGGAGAAATTACTGTTTGTGCATTTACAATATTCATTGATTTTTGCCATTGAAAAACATGTTATTCATATACCAGAAATGTTTGAAGCTACTGACTGAATGAAAAGAGCTGGCATCTCACTCTCTTTGAATCTTCTTTATCATGCCAGGATTAGCAGGAAAAAGCAAAAAATTTCAGAATTGCACCTTGCAATGTGGAGATATTACTGTTTGTGCATTTACAATATTCATTGATTTTTGCCATTGAAAAACGTCCAGAAATGTTTGAAGCTACTGACTGAATGAAAGGAGCTGGCATCTCACTCTCTTTGAATCTTCTTTATCATGCTAGGATTAGCAGGAAAAAGCAAAAAATTTCAGAATTGCACCTTGCAATGCGGAGAAATTACTGTTTGTGAATTTACAATATTCATTGATTTTTGCCATTGAAAAACATGTTATTCATATACCAGAAATGTTTGAAGCTACTGACTGAATGAAAAGAGCTGGCATCTCACTCTCTTTGAATCTTCTTTATCATGCCAGGATTAGCAGGAAAAAGCAAAAAATTTCAGAATTGCACGTTGCAATGTGGAGATATTACTGTTTGTGCATTTACAATATTCATTGATTTTTGCCATTGAAAAACGTCCAGAAATGTTTGAAGCTACTGACTGAATGAAAGGAGCTGGCATCTCACTCTCTTTGAATCTTCTTTATCATGCTAGGATTAGCAGGAAAAAGCAAAAAATTTCAGAATTGCACCTTGCAATGCGGAGAAATTACTGTGTGTGCATTTACAATATTCATTGATTTTTGCCATTGAAAAACATCGTTATTCATATACCAGAAATGTTTGAAGCTACTGACTGAATGAAAAGAGCTGGCATCTCACTCTCTTTGAATCTTCTTTATCATGCCAGGATTAGCAGGAAAAAGCAAAAAATTTCAGAATTGCACCTTGCAATGTGAAGATATTACTGTTTGTGCATTTACAATATTCATTGATTTTTGCCATTGAAAAACGTCCAGAAATGTTTGAAGCTACTGACTGAATGAAAGGAGCTGGCATCTCACTCTCTTTGAATCTTCTTTATCATGCTAGGATTAGCAGGAAAAAGCAAAAAATTTCAGAATTGCACCTTGCAATGCGGAGAAATTACTGTTTGTGAATTTACAATATTCATTGATTTTTGCCATTGAAAATCATGTTATTCATATACCAGAAATGTTTGAAGCTACTGACTGAATGAAAAGAGCTGGCATCTCACTCTCTTTGAATCTTCTTTATCATGCCAGGATTAGCAGGAAAAAGCAAAAAATTTCAGAATTGCACGTTGCAATGTGGAGATATTACTGTTTGTGCATTTACAATATTCATTGATTTTTGCCATTGAAAAACGTCCAGAAATGTTTGAAGCTACTGACTGAATGAAAGGAGCTGGCATCTCACTCTCTTTGAATCTTCTTTATCATGCTAGGATTAGCAGGAAAAAGCAAAAAATTTCAGAATTGCACCTTGCAATGCGGAGAAATTACTGTGTGTGCATTTACAATATTCATTGATTTTTGCCATTGAAAAACATCGTTATTCATATACCAGAAATGTTTGAAGCTACTGACTGAATGAAAAGAGCTGGCATCTCACTCTCTTTGAATCTTCTTTATCATGCCAGGATTAGCAGGAAAAAGCAAAAAATTTCAGAATTGCACCTTGCAATGTGGAGATATTACTGTTTGTGCATTTACAATATTCATTGATTTTTGCCATTGAAAAACGTCCAGAAATGTTTGAAGCTACTGACTGAATGAAAGGAGCTGGCATCTCACTCTCTTTGAATCTTCTTTATCATGCTAGGATTAGCAGGAAAAAGCAAAAAATTTCAGAATTGCACCTTGCAATGCGGAGAAATTATTGTGTGTGCATTTACAATATTCATTGATTTTTGAAATTGAAAAACATGTTATTCATATACCAGAAATGTTTGAAGCTACTGACTGAATGAAAAGAGCTGGCATCTCACTCTCTTTGAATCTTCTTTATCATGCCAGGATTAGCAGGAAAAAGCAAAAAATTTCAGAATTGCACCTTGCAATGTGGAGATATTACTGTTTGTGCATTTACAATATTCATTGATTTTTGCCATTGAAAAACGTCCAGAAATGTTTGAAGCTACTGACTGAATGAAAGGAGCTGGCATCTCACTCTCTTTGAATCTTCTTTATCATGCTAGGATTAGCAGGAAAAAGCAAAAAATTTCAGAATTGCACCTTGCAATGCGGAGAAATTACTGTGTGTGCATTTATAATATTCATTGATTTTTGCCATTGAAAAACATGTTATTCATATACCAGAAATGTTTGAAGCTACTGACTGAATGAAAAGAGCTGGCATCTCACTCTCTTTGAATCTTCTTTATCATGCCAGGATTAGCAGGAAAAAGCAAAAAATTTCAGAATTGCACGTTGCAATGTGGAGATATTACTGTTTGTGCATTTACAATATTCATTGATTTTTGCCATTGAAAAACGTCCAGAAATGTTTGAAGCTACTGACTGAATGAAAGGAGCTGGCATCTCACTCTCTTTGAATCTTCTTTATCATGCTAGGATTAGCAGGAAAAAGCAAAAAATTTCAGAATTGCACATTGCAATGCGGAGAAATTACTGTTTGTGCATTTACAATATTCATTGATTTTTGCCATTGAAAAACATGTTATTCATATACCAGAAATGTTTGAAGCTACTGACTGAATGAAAGGAGCTGGCATCTCACTCTCTTTGAATCTTCTTTATCATGCTAGGATTAGCAGGAAAAAGCAAAAAATTTCAGAATTGCACCTTGCAATGCGGAGAAATTACTGTTTGTGCATTTACAATATTCATTGATTTTTGCCATTGAAAAACATGTTATTCATATACCAGAAATGTTTGAAGCTACTGACTGAATGAAAAGAGCTGGCATCTCACTCTCTTTGAATCTTCTTTATCATGCCAGGATTAGCAGGAAAAAGCAAAAAATTTCAGAATTGCTCCTTGCAATGTGGAGATATTACTGTTTGTGCATTTACAATATTCATTGATTTTTGCCATTGAAAAACGTCCAGAAATGTTTGAAGCTACTGACTGAATGAAAGGAGCTGGCATCTCACCCTCTTTGAATCTTCTTTATCATGCTAGGATTAGCAGGAAAAAGCAAAAAATTTCAGAATTGCACCTTGCAATGCGGAGAAATTACTGTTTGTGCATTTACAATATTCATTGATTTTTGCCATTGAAAAACATGTTATTCATATACCAGAAATGTTTGAAGCTACTGACTGAATGAAAAGAGCTGGCATCTCACTCTCTTTGAATCTTCTTTATCATGCCAGGATTAGCAGGAAAAAGCAAAAAATTTCAGAATTGCACGTTGCAATGTGGAGATATTACTGTTTGTGCATTTACAATATTCATTGATTTTTGCCATTGAAAAACGTCCAGAAATGTTTGAAGCTACTGACTGAATGAAAGGAGCTGGCATCTCACTCTCTTTGAATCTTCTTTATCATGCTAGGATTAGCAGGAAAAAGCAAAAAATTTCAGAATTGCACCTTGCAATGCGGAGAAATTACTGTGTGTGCATTTACAATATTCATTGATTTTTGCCATTGAAAAACATCGTTATTCATATACCAGAAATGTTTGAAGCTACTGACTGAATGAAAAGAGCTGGCATCTCACTCTCTTTGAATCTTCTTTATCATGCCAGGATTAGCAGGAAAAAGCAAAAAATTTCAGAATTGCACCTTGCAATGTGGAGATATTACTGTTTGTGCATTTACAATATTCATTGATTTTTGCCATTGAAAAACATCATGTTATTCATATACCAGAAATGTTTGAAGCTACTGACTGAATGAAAAGAGCTGGCATCTCACTCTCTTTGAATCTTCTTTATCATGCCAGGATTAGCAGGAAAAAGCAAAAAATTTCAGAATTGCACCTTGCAATGTGGAGATATTACTGTTTGTGCATTTACAATATTCATTGATTTTTGCCATTGAAAAACGTCCAGAAATGTTTGAAGCTACTGACTGAATGAAAGGAGCTGGCATCTCACTCTCTTTGAATCTTCTTTATCATGCCAGGATTAGCAGGAAAAAGCAAAAAATTTCAGAATTGCACGTTGCAATGTGGAGATATTACTGTTTGTGCATTTACAATATTCATTGATTTTTGCCATTGAAAAACGTCCAGAAATGTTTGAAGCTATTGACTGAATGAAAGGAGCTGGCATCTCACTCTCTTTGAATCTTCTTTATCATGCTAGGATTAGCAGGAAAAAGCAAAAAATTTCAGAATTGCACATTGCAATGCGGAGAAATTACTGTTTGTGCATTTACAATATTCATTGATTTTTGCCATTGAAAAACATCATGTTATTCATATACCAGAAATGTTTGAAGCTACTGACTGAATGAAAGGAGCTGGCATCTCACTCTCTTTGAATCTTCTTTATCATGCTAGGATTAGCAGGAAAAAGCAAAAAATTTCAGAATTGCACCTTGCAATGCGGAGAAATTACTGTTTGTGCATTTACAATATTCATTGATTTTTGCCATTGAAAAACATGTTATTCATATACCAGAAATGTTTGAAGCTACTGACTGAATGAAAAGAGCTGGCATCTCACTCTCTTTGAATCTTCTTTATCATGCCAGGATTAGCAGGAAAAAGCAAAAAATTTCAGAATTGCACCTTGCAATGTGGAGATATTACTGTTTGTGCATTTACAATATTCATTGATTTTTGCCATTGAAAAACGTCCAGAAATGTTTGAAGCTACTGACTGAATGAAAGGAGCTGGCATCTCACTCTCTTTGAATCTTCTTTATCATGCTAGGATTAGCAGGAAAAAGCAAAAAATTTCAGAATTGCACCTTGCAATGCGGAGAAATTACTGTTTGTGCATTTACAATATTCATTGATTTTTGCCATTGAAAAACATGTTATTCATATACCAGAAATGTTTGAAGCTACTGACTGAATGAAAAGAGCTGGCATCTCACTCTCTTTGAATCTTCTTTATCATGCCAGGATTAGCAGGAAAAAGCAAAAAATTTCAGAATTGCACGTTGCAATGTGGAGATATTACTGTTTGTGCATTTACAATATTCATTGATTTTTGCCATTGAAAAACGTCCAGAAATGTTTGAAGCTACTGACTGAATGAAAGGAGCTGGCATCTCACTCTCTTTGAATCTTCTTTATCATGCTAGGATTAGCAGGAAAAAGAAAAAATTTCAGAATTGCACCTTGCAATGCAGAGAAATTACTGTGTGTGCATTTACAATATTCATTGATTTTTGCCATTGAAAAACATCGTTATTCATATACCAGAAATGTTTGAAGCTACTGACTGAATGAAAAGAGCTGGCATCTCACTCTCTTTGAATCTTCTTTATCATGCCAGGATTAGCAGGAAAAAGCAAAAAATTTCAGAATTGCACCTTGCAATGTGGAGATATTACTGTTTGTGCATTTACAATATTCATTGATTTTTGCCATTGAAAAACGTCCAGAAATGTTTGAAGCTACTGACTGAATGAAAGGAGCTGGCATCTCACTCTCTTTGAATCTTCTTTATCATGCTAGGATTAGCAGGAAAAAGCAAAAAATTTCAGAATTGCACCTTGCAATGCGGAGAAATTACTGTGTGTGCATTTACAATATTCATTGATTTTTGCCATTGAAAAACATCATGTTATTCATATACCAGAAATGTTTGAAGCTACTGACTGAATGAAAGGAGCTGGCATCTCACTCTCTTTGAATCTTCTTTATCATGCTAGGATTAGCAGGAAAAAGCAAAAAATTTCAGAATTGCACCTTGCAATGCGGAGAAATTACTGTTTGTGCATTTACAATATTCATTGATTTTTGCCATTGAAAAACATCATGTTATTCATATACCAGAAATGTTTGAAGCTACTGACTGAATGAAAAGAGCTGGCATCTCACTCTCTTTGAATCTTCTTTATCATGCCAGGATTAGCAGGAAAAAGCAAAAAATTTCAGAATTGCACCTTGCAATGTGGAGATATTACTGTTTGTGCATTTACAATATTCATTGATTTTTGCCATTGAAAAACGTCCAGAAATGTTTGAAGCTACTGACTGAATGAAAGGAGCTGGCATCTCACTCTCTTTGAATCTTCTTTATCATGCTAGGATTAGCAGGAAAAAGCAAAAAATTTCAGAATTGCACCTTGCAATGCGGAGAAATTACTGTGTGTGCATTTACAATATTCATTGATTTTTGCCATTGAAAAACATCGTTATTCATATACCAGAAATGTTTGAAGCTACTGACTGAATGAAAAGAGTTGGCATCTCACTCTCTTTGAATCTTCTTTATCATGCCAGGATTAGCAGGAAAAAGCAAAAAATTTCAGAATTGCACCTTGCAATGTGGAGATATTACTGTTTGTGCATTTACAATATTCATTGATTTTTGCCATTGAAAAACATCATGTTATTCATATACCAGAAATGTTTGAAGCTACTGACTGAATGAAAAGAGCTGGCATCTCACTCTCTTTGAATCTTCTTTATCATGCCAGGATTAGCAGGAAAAAGCAAAAAATTTCAGAATTGCACCTTGCAATGTGGAGATATTACTGTTTGTGCATTTACAATATTCATTGATTTTTGCCATTGAAAAACGTCCAGAAATGTTTGAAGCTACTGACTGAATGAAAGGAGCTGGCATCTCACTCTCTTTGAATCTTCTTTATCATGCCAGGATTAGCAGGAAAAAGCAAAAAATTTCAGAATTGCACGTTGCAATGTGGAGATATTACTGTTTGTGCATTTACAATATTCATTGATTTTTGCCATTGAAAAACGTCCAGAAATGTTTGAAGCTATTGACTGAATGAAAGGAGCTGGCATCTCACTCTCTTTGAATCTTCTTTATCATGCTAGGATTAGCAGGAAAAAGCAAAAAATTTCAGAATTGCACATTGCAATGCGGAGAAATTACTGTTTGTGCATTTACAATATTCATTGATTTTTGCCATTGAAAAACATCATGTTATTCATATACCAGAAATGTTTGAAGCTACTGACTGAATGAAAGGAGCTGGCATCTCACTCTCTTTGAATCTTCTTTATCATGCTAGGATTAGCAGGAAAAAGCAAAAAATTTCAGAATTGCACCTTGCAATGCGGAGAAATTACTGTTTGTGCATTTACAATATTCATTGATTTTTGCCATTGAAAAACATGTTATTCATATACCAGAAATGTTTGAAGCTACTGACTGAATGAAAAGAGCTGGCATCTCACTCTCTTTGAATCTTCTTTATCATGCCAGGATTAGCAGGAAAAAGCAAAAAATTTCAGAATTGCACCTTGCAATGTGGAGATATTACTGTTTGTGCATTTACAATATTCATTGATTTTTGCCATTGAAAAACGTCCAGAAATGTTTGAAGCTACTGACTGAATGAAAGGAGCTGGCATCTCACTCTCTTTGAATCTTCTTTATCATGCTAGGATTAGCAGGAAAAAGCAAAAAATTTCAGAATTGCACCTTGCAATGCGGAGAAATTACTGTTTGTGCATTTACAATATTCATTGATTTTTGCCATTGAAAAACATGTTATTCATATACCAGAAATGTTTGAAGCTACTGACTGAATGAAAAGAGCTGGCATCTCACTCTCTTTGAATCTTCTTTATCATGCCAGGATTAGCAGGAAAAAGCAAAAAATTTCAGAATTGCACGTTGCAATGTGGAGATATTACTGTTTGTGCATTTACAATATTCATTGATTTTTGCCATTGAAAAACGTCCAGAAATGTTTGAAGCTACTGACTGAATGAAAGGAGCTGGCATCTCACTCTCTTTGAATCTTCTTTATCATGCTAGGATTAGCAGGAAAAAGCAAAAAATTTCAGAATTGCACATTGCAATGCGGAGAAATTACTGTGTGTGCATTTACAATATTCATTGATTTTTGCCATTGAAAAACATCGTTATTCATATACCAGAAATGTTTGAAGCTACTGACTGAATGAAAAGAGCTGGCATCTCACTCTCTTTGAATCTTCTTTATCATGCCAGGATTAGCAGGAAAAAGCAAAAAAATTTCAGAATTGCACCTTGCAATGTGGAGATATTACTGTTTGTGCATTTACAATATTCATTGATTTTTGCCATTGAAAAACATCATGTTATTCATATACCAGAAATGTTTGAAGCTACTGACTGAATGAAAGGAGCTGGCATCTCACTCTCTTTGAATCTTCTTTATCATGCTAGGATTAGCAGGAAAAAGCAAAAAATTTCAGAATTGCACCTTGCAATGCGGAGAAATTACTGTTTGTGCATTTAGAATATTCATTGATTTTTGCCATTGAAAAACATCATGTTATTCATATACCAGAAATGTTTGAAGCTACTGACTGAATGAAAAGAGCTGGCATCTCACTCTCTTTGAATCTTCTTTATCATGCCAGGATTAGCAGGAAAAAGCAAAAAATTTCAGAATTGCACCTTGCAATGTGGAGATATTACTGTTTGTGCATTTACAATATTCATTGATTTTTGCCATTGAAAAACGTCCAGAAATGTTTGAAGCTACTGACTGAATGAAAGGAGCTGGCATCTCACTCTCTTTGAATCTTCTTTATCATGCTAGGATTAGCAGGAAAAAGCAAAAAATTTCAGAATTGCACCTTGCAATGCGGAGAAATTACTGTGTGTGCATTTACAATATTCATTGATTTTTGCCATTGAAAAACATCGTTATTCATATACCAGAAATGTTTGAAGCTACTGACTGAATGAAAAGAGCTGGCATCTCACTCTCTTTGAATCTTCTTTATCATGCCAGGATTAGCAGGAAAAAGCAAAAAATTTCAGAATTGCACCTTGCAATGTGGAGATATTACTGTTTGTGCATTTACAATATTCATTGATTTTTGCCATTGAAAAACATGTTATTCATATACCAGAAATGTTTGAAGCTACTGACTGAATGAAAAGAGCTGGCATCTCACTCTCTTTGAATCTTCTTTATCATGCCAGGATTAGCAGGAAAAAGCAAAAAATTTCAGAATTGCACCTTGCAATGTGGAGATATTACTGTTTGTGCATTTACAATATTCATTGATTTTTGCCATTGAAAAACGTCCAGAAATGTTTGAAGCTACTGACTGAATGAAAGGAGCTGGCATCTCACTCTCTTTGAATCTTCTTTATCATGCTAGGATTAGCAGGAAAAAGCAAAAAATTTCAGAATTGCACCTTGCAATGCGGAGAAATTACTGTGTGTGCATTTACAATATTCATTGATTTTTGCCATTGAAAAACATGATGTTATTCATATACCAGAAATGTTTGAAGCTACTGACTGAATGAAAAGAGCTGGCATCTCACTCTCTTTGAATCTTCTTTATCATGCCAGGATTAGCAGGAAAAAGCAAAAAATTTCAGAATTGCACCTTGCAATGTGGAGATATTACTGTTTGTGCATTTACAATATTCATTGATTTTTGCCATTGAAAAACATGTTATTCATATACCAGAAATGTTTGAAGCTACTGACTGAATGAAAAGAGCTGGCATCTCACTCTCTTTGAATCTTCTTTATCATGCCAGGATTAGCAGGAAAAAGCAAAAAATTTCAGAATTGCACCTTGCAATGTGGAGATATTACTGTTTGTGCATTTACAATATTCATTGATTTTTGCCATTGAAAAACGTCCAGAAATGTTTGAAGCTACTGACTGAATGAAAGGAGCTGGCATCTCACTCTCTTTGAATCTTCTTTATCATGCTAGGATTAGCAGGAAAAAGCAAAAAATTTCAGAATTGCACCTTGCAATGCGGAGAAATTACTGTGTGTGCATTTACAATATTCATTGATTTTTGAAATTGAAAAACATGTTATTCATATACCAGAAATGTTTGAAGCTACTGACTGAATGAAAAGAGCTGGCATCTCACTCTCTTTGAATCTTCTTTATCATGCCAGGATTAGCAGGAAAAAGCAAAAAATTTCAGAATTGCACCTTGCAATGTGGAGATATTACTGTTTGTGCATTTACAATATTCATTGATTTTTGCCATTGAAAAACGTCCAGAAATGTTTGAAGCTACTGACTGAATGAAAGGAGCTGGCATCTCACTCTCTTTGAATCTTCTTTATCATGCTAGGATTAGCAGGAAAAAGCAAAAAATTTCAGAATTGCACCTTGCAATGCGGAGAAATTACTGTGTGTGCATTTACAATATTCATTGATTTTTGCCATTGAAAAACATGATGTTATTCATATACCAGAAATGTTTGAAGCTACTGACTGAATGAAAAGAGCTGGCATCTCACTCTCTTTGAATCTTCTTTATCATGCCAGGATTAGCAGGAAAAAGCAAAAAATTTCAGAATTGCACCTTGCAATGTGGAGATATTACTGTTTGTGCATTTACAATATTCATTGATTGTTGCCATTGAAAAACATGTTATTCATATACCAGAAATGTTTGAAGCTACTGACTGAATGAAAAGAGCTGGCATCTCACTCTCTTTGAATCTTCTTTATCATGCCAGGATTAGCAGGAAAAAGCAAAAAATTTCAGAATTGCACCTTGCAATGTGGAGATATTACTGTTTGTGCATTTACAATATTCATTGATTTTTGCCATTGAAAAACGTCCAGAAATGTTTGAAGCTACTGACTGAATGAAAGGAGCTGGCATCTCACTCTCTTTGAATCTTCTTTATCATGCTAGGATTAGCAGGAAAAAAAAAAAAAATTTCAGAATTGCACCTTGCAATGCGGAGAAATTACTGTGTGTGCATTTACAATATTCATTGATTTTTGCCATTGAAAAACATCGTTATTCATATACCAGAAATGTTTGAAGCTACTGACTGAATGAAAAGAGCTGGCATCTCACTCTCTTTGAATCTTCTTTATCATGCCAGGATTAGCAGGAAAAAGCAAAAAATTTCAGAATTGCACCTTGCAATGTGGAGATATTACTGTTTGTGCATTTACAATATTCATTGATTTTTGCCAATGAAAAACGTCCAGAAATGTTTGAAGCTACTGACTGAATGAAAGGAGCTGGCATCTCACTCTCTTTGAATCTTCTTTATCATGCTAGGATTAGCAGGAAAAAGCAAAAAATTTCAGAATTGCACCTTGCAATGCGGAGAAATTACTGTGTGTGCATTTACAATATTCATTGATTTTTGCCATTGAAAAACATCGTTATTCATATACCATAAATGTTTGAAGCTACTGACTGAATGAAAAGAGCTGGCATCTCACTCTCTTTGAATCTTCTTTATCATGCCAGGATTAGCAGGAAAAAGCAAAAAATTTCAGAATTGCACCTTGCAATGTGGAGATATTACTGTTTGTGCATTTACAATATTCATTGATTTTTGCCATTGAAAAACATGTTATTCATATACCAGAAATGTTTGAAGCTACTGACTGAATGAAAAGAGCTGGCATCTCACTCTCTTTGAATCTTCTTTATCATGCCAGGATTAGCAGGAAAAAGCAAAAAATTTCAGAATTGCACCTTGCAATGTGGAGATATTACTGTTTGTGCATTTACAATATTCATTGATTTTTGCCATTGAAAAACGTCCAGAAATGTTTGAAGCTACTGACTGAATGAAAAGAGCTGGCATCTCACTCTCTTTGAATCTTCTTTATCATGCCAGGATTAGCAGGAAAAAGCAAAAAATTTCAGAATTGCACCTTGCAATGTGGAGATATTACTGTTTGTGCATTTACAATATTCATTGATTTTTGCCATTGAAAAACGTCCAGAAATGTTTGAAGCTACTGACTGAATGAAAGGAGCTGGCATCTCACTCTCTTTGAATCTTCTTTATCATGCTAGGATTAGCAGGAAAAAGCAAAAAATTTCAGAATTGCACCTTGCAATGCGGAGAAATTACTGTGTGTGCATTTACAATATTCATTGATTTTTGCCATTGAAAAACATGATGTTATTCATATACCAGAAATGTTTGAAGCTACTGACTGAATGAAAAGAGCTGGCATCTCACTCTCTTTGAATCTTCTTTATCATGCCAGGATTAGCAGGAAAAAGCAAAAAATTTCAGAATTGCACCTTGCAATGTGGAGATATTACTGTTTGTGCATTTACAATATTCATTGATTGTTGCCATTGAAAAACATGTTATTCATATACCAGAAATGTTTGAAGCTACTGACTGAATGAAAAGAGCTGGCATCTCACTCTCTTTGAATCTTCTTTATCATGCCAGGATTAGCAGGAAAAAGCAAAAAATTTCAGAATTGCACCTTGCAATGTGGAGATATTACTGTTTGTGCATTTACAATATTCATTGATTTTTGCCATTGAAAAACGTCCAGAAATGTTTGAAGCTACTGACTGAATGAAAGGAGCTGGCATCTCACTCTCTTTGAATCTTCTTTATCATGCTAGGATTAGCAGGAAAAAAAAAAAAAATTTCAGAATTGCACCTTGCAATGCGGAGAAATTACTGTGTGTGCATTTACAATATTCATTGATTTTTGCCATTGAAAAACATCGTTATTCATATACCAGAAATGTTTGAAGCTACTGACTGAATGAAAAGAGCTGGCATCTCACTCTCTTTGAATCTTCTTTATCATGCCAGGATTAGCAGGAAAAAGCAAAAAATTTCAGAATTGCACCTTGCAATGTGGAGATATTACTGTTTGTGCATTTACAATATTCATTGATTTTTGCCAATGAAAAACGTCCAGAAATGTTTGAAGCTACTGACTGAATGAAAGGAGCTGGCATCTCACTCTCTTTGAATCTTCTTTATCATGCTAGGATTAGCAGGAAAAAGCAAAAAATTTCAGAATTGCACCTTGCAATGCGGAGAAATTACTGTGTGTGCATTTACAATATTCATTGATTTTTGCCATTGAAAAACATCGTTATTCATATACCATAAATGTTTGAAGCTACTGACTGAATGAAAAGAGCTGGCATCTCACTCTCTTTGAATCTTCTTTATCATGCCAGGATTAGCAGGAAAAAGCAAAAAATTTCAGAATTGCACCTTGCAATGTGGAGATATTACTGTTTGTGCATTTACAATATTCATTGATTTTTGCCATTGAAAAACATGTTATTCATATACCAGAAATGTTTGAAGCTACTGACTGAATGAAAAGAGCTGGCATCTCACTCTCTTTGAATCTTCTTTATCATGCCAGGATTAGCAGGAAAAAGCAAAAAATTTCAGAATTGCACCTTGCAATGTGGAGATATTACTGTTTGTGCATTTACAATATTCATTGATTTTTGCCATTGAAAAACGTCCAGAAATGTTTGAAGCTACTGACTGAATGAAAGGAGCTGGCATCTCACTCTCTTTGAATCTTCTTTATCATGCTAGGATTAGCAGGAAAAAGCAAAAAATTTCAGAATTGCACCTTGCAATGCGGAGAAATTACTGTGTGTGCATTTACAATATTCATTGATTTTTGCCATTGAAAAACATGATGTTATTCATATACCAGAAATGTTTGAAGCTACTGACTGAATGAAAAGAGCTGGCATCTCACTCTCTTTGAATCTTCTTTATCATGCCAGGATTAGCAGGAAAAAGCAAAAAATTTCAGAATTGCACCTTGCAATGTGGAGATATTACTGTTTGTGCATTTACAATATTCATTGATTTTTGCCATTGAAAAACATGTTATTCATATACCAGAAATGTTTGAAGCTACTGACTGAATGAAAAGAGCTGGCATCTCACTCTCTTTGAATCTTCTTTATCATGCCAGGATTAGCAGGAAAAAGCAAAAAATTTCAGAATTGCACCTTGCAATGTGGAGATATTACTGTTTGTGCATTTACAATATTCATTGATTTTTGCCATTGAAAAACGTCCAGAAATGTTTGAAGCTACTGACTGAATGAAAGGAGCTGGCATCTCACTCTCTTTGAATCTTCTTTATCATGCTAGGATTAGCAGGAAAAAGCAAAAAATTTCAGAATTGCACCTTGCAATGCGGAGAAATTACTGTGTGTGCATTTACAATATTCATTGATTTTTGAAATTGAAAAACATGTTATTCATATACCAGAAATGTTTGAAGCTACTGACTGAATGAAAAGAGCTGGCATCTCACTCTCTTTGAATCTTCTTTATCATGCCAGGATTAGCAGGAAAAAGCAAAAAATTTCAGAATTGCACCTTGCAATGTGGAGATATTACTGTTTGTGCATTTACAATATTCATTGATTTTTGCCATTGAAAAACGTCCAGAAATGTTTGAAGCTACTGACTGAATGAAAGGAGCTGGCATCTCACTCTCTTTGAATCTTCTTTATCATGCTAGGATTAGCAGGAAAAAGCAAAAAATTTCAGAATTGCACCTTGCAATGCGGAGAAATTACTGTGTGTGCATTTATAATATTCATTGATTTTTGCCATTGAAAAACATGTTATTCATATACCAGAAATGTTTGAAGCTACTGACTGAATGAAAAGAGCTGGCATCTCACTCTCTTTGAATCTTCTTTATCATGCCAGGATTAGCAGGAAAAAGCAAAAAATTTCAGAATTGCACCTTGCAATGTGGAGATATTACTGTTTGTGCATTTACAATATTCATTGATTTTTGCCATTGAAAAACGTCCAGAAATGTTTGAAGCTACTGACTGAATGAAAGGAGCTGGCATCTCACTCTCTTTGAATCTTCTTTATCATGCTAGGATTAGCAGGAAAAAGCAAAAAATTTCAGAATTGCACCTTGCAATGCGGAGAAATTACTGTTTGTGCATTTACAATATTCATTGATTTTTGCCATTGAAAAACATGTTATTCATATACCAGAAATGTTTGAAGCTACTGACTGAATGAAAAGAGCTGGCATCTCACTCTCTTTGAATCTTCTTTATCATGCCAGGATTAGCAGGAAAAAGCAAAAAATTTCAGAATTGCACGTTGCAATGTGGAGATATTACTGTTTGTGCATTTACAATATTCATTGATTTTTGCCATTGAAAAACGTCCAGAAATGTTTGAAGCTACTGACTGAATGAAAGGAGCTGTCATCTCACTCTCTTTGAATCTTCTTTACCATGCTAGGATTAGCAGGAAAAAGCAAAAAATTTCAGAATTGCACCTTGCAATGCGGAGAAATTACTGTGTGTGCATTTACAATATTCATTGATTTTTGCCATTGAAAAACATCGCTATTCATATACCAGAAATGTTTGAAGCTACTGACTGAATGAAAAGAGCTGGCATCTCACTCTCTTTGAATCTTCTTTATCATGCCAGGATTAGCAGGAAAAAGCAAAAAATTTCAGAATTGCACCTTGCAATGTGGAGATATTACTGTTTGTGCATTTACAATATTCATTGATTTTTGCCATTGAAAAACATCATGTTATTCATATACCAGAAATGTTTGAAGCTACTGACTGAATGAAATGAGCTGGCATCTCACGCTCTTTGAATCTTCTTTATCATGCCAGGATTAGCAGGAAAAAGCAAAAAATTTCAGAATTGCACCTTGCAATGTGGAGATATTACTGTTTGTGCATTTACAATATTCATTGATTTTTGCCATTGAAAAACGTCCAGAAATGTTTGAAGCTACTGACTGAATGTAAGGAGCTGGCATCTCACTCTCTTTGAATCTTCTTTATCATGCTAGGATTAGCAGGAAAAAGCAAAAAATTTCAGAATTGCACCTTGCAATGCGGAGAAATTACTGTGTGTGCATTTACAATATTCATTGATTTTTGCCATTGAAAAACATCGCTATTCATATACCAGAAATGTTTGAAGCTACTGACTGAATGAAAAGAGCTGGCATCTCACTCTCTTTGAATCTTCTTTATCATGCCAGGATTAGCAGGAAAAAGCAAAAAATTTCAGAATTGCACCTTGCAATGTGGAGATATTACTGTTTGTGCATTTACAATATTCATTGATTTTTGCCATTGAAAAACATCATGTTATTCATATACCAGAAATGTTTGAAGCTACTGACTGAATGAAATGAGCTGGCATCTCACGCTCTTTGAATCTTCTTTATCATGCCAGGATTAGCAGGAAAAAGCAAAAAATTTCAGAATTGCACCTTGCAATGTGGAGATATTACTGTTTGTGCATTTACAATATTCATTGATTTTTGCCATTGAAAAACGTCCAGAAATGTTTGAAGCTACTGACTGAATGAAAGGAGCTGGCATCTCACTCTCTTTGAATCTTCTTTATCATGCTAGGATTAGCAGGAAAAAGCAAAAAATTTCAGAATTGCACCTTGCAATGCAGAGAAATTACTGTTTGTGCATTTACAATATTCATTGATTTTTGCCATTGAAAAACATCATGTTATTCATATACCAGAAATGTTTGAAGCTACTGACTGAATGAAAAGAGCTGGCATCTCACTCTCTTTGAATCTTCTTTATCATGCCAGGATTAGCAGGAAAAAGCAAAAAATTTCAAAATTGCACCTTGCAACGTGGAGATATTACTGTTTGTGCATTTACAATATTCATTGATTTTTGCCATTGAAAAACGTCCAGAAATGTTTGAAGCTACTGACTGAATGAAAGGAGCTGGCATCTCACTCTCTTTGAATCTTCTTTATCATGCTAGGATTAGCAGGAAAAAGCAAAAAATTTCAGAATTGCACCTTGCAATGCGGAGAAATTACTGTGTGTGCATTTACAATATTCATTGATTTTTGCCATTGAAAAACATCGTTATTCATATACCAGAAATGTTTGAAGCTACTGACTGAATGAAAAGAGCTGGCATCTCACTCTCTTTGAATCTTCTTTATCATGCCAGGATTAGCAGGAAAAAGCAAAAAATTTCAGAATTGCACCTTGCAATGTGGAGATATTACTGTTTGTGCATTTACAATATTCATTGATTTTTGCCATTGAAAAACATGTTATTCATATACCAGAAATGTTTGAAGCTACTGACTGAATGAAAAGAGCTGGCATCTCACTCTCTTTGAATCTTCTTTATCATGCCAGGATTAGCAGGAAAAAGCAAAAAATTTCAGAATTGCACCTTGCAATGTGGAGATATTACTGTTTGTGCATTTACAATATTCATTGATTTTTGCCATTGAAAAACGTCCAGAAATGTTTGAAGCTACTGACTGAATGAAAGGAGCTGGCATCTCATTCTCTTTGAATCTTCTTTATCATGCTAGGATTAGCAGGAAAAAGCAAAAAATTTCAGAATTGCACCTTGCAATGCGGAGAAATTACTGTGTGTGCATTTACAATATTCATTGATTTTTGCCATTGAAAAACATCATGTTATTCATATACCAGAAATGTTTGAAGCTACTGACTGAATGAAAAGAGCTGGCATCTCACTCTCTTTGAATCTTCTTTATCATGCCAGGATTAGCAGGAAAAAGCAAAAAATTTCAGAATTGCACCTTGCAATGTGGAGATATTACTGTTTGTGCATTTACAATATTCATTGATTTTTGCCATTGAAAAACATGTTATTCATATACCAGAAATGTTTGAAGCTACTGACTGAATGAAAAGAGCTGGCATCTCACTCTCTTTGAATCTTCTTTATCATGCCAGGATTAGCAGGAAAAAGCAAAAAATTTCAGAATTGCACCTTGCAATGTGGAGATATTACTGTTTGTGCATTTACAATATTCATTGATTTTTGCCATTGAAAAACGTCCAGAAATGTTTGAAGCTACTGACTGAATGAAAGGAGCTGGCATCTCACTCTCTTTGAATCTTCTTTATCATGCTAGGATTAGCAGGAAAAAGCAAAAAATTTCAGAATTGCACCTTGCAATGCGGAGAAATTACTGTGTGTGCATTTACAATATTCATTGATTTTTGAAATTGAAAAACATGTTATTCATATACCAGAAATGTTTGAAGCTACTGACTGAATGAAAAGAGCTGGCATCTCACTCTCTTTGAATCTTCTTTATCATGCCAGGATTAGCAGGAAAAAGCAAAAAATTTCAGAATTGCACCTTGCAATGTGGAGATATTACTGTTTGTGCATTTACAATATTCATTGATTTTTGCCATTGAAAAACGTCCAGAAATGTTTGAAGCTACTGACTGAATGAAAGGAGCTGGCATCTCACTCTCTTTGAATCTTCTTTATCATGCTAGGATTAGCAGGAAAAAGCAAAAAATTTCAGAATTGCACCTTGCAATGCGGAGAAATTACTGTGTGTGCATTTATAATATTCATTGATTTTTGCCATTGAAAAACATGTTATTCATATACCAGAAATGTTTGAAGCTACTGACTGAATGAAAAGAGCTGGCATCTCACTCTCTTTGAATCTTCTTTATCATGCCAGGATTAGCAGGAAAAAGCAAAAAATTTCAGAATTGCACCTTGCAATGTGGAGATATTACTGTTTGTGCATTTACAATATTCATTGATTTTTGCCATTGAAAAACGTCCAGAAATGTTTGAAGCTACTGACTGAATGAAAGGAGCTGGCATCTCACTCTCTTTGAATCTTCTTTATCATGCTAGGATTAGCAGGAAAAAGCAAAAAATTTCAGAATTGCACCTTGCAATGCGGAGAAATTACTGTTTGTGCATTTACAATATTCATTGATTTTTGCCATTGAAAAACATGTTATTCATATACCAGAAATGTTTGAAGCTACTGACTGAATGAAAAGAGCTGGCATCTCACTCTCTTTGAATCTTCTTTATCATGCCAGGATTAGCAGGAAAAAGCAAAAAATTTCAGAATTGCACGTTGCAATGTGGAGATATTACTGTTTGTGCATTTACAATATTCATTGATTTTTGCCATTGAAAAACGTCCAGAAATGTTTGAAGCTACTGACTGAATGAAAGGAGCTGTCATCTCACTCTCTTTGAATCTTCTTTACCATGCTAGGATTAGCAGGAAAAAGCAAAAAATTTCAGAATTGCACCTTGCAATGCGGAGAAATTACTGTGTGTGCATTTACAATATTCATTGATTTTTGCCATTGAAAAACATCGCTATTCATATACCAGAAATGTTTGAAGCTACTGACTGAATGAAAAGAGCTGGCATCTCACTCTCTTTGAATCTTCTTTATCATGCCAGGATTAGCAGGAAAAAGCAAAAAATTTCAGAATTGCACCTTGCAATGTGGAGATATTACTGTTTGTGCATTTACAATATTCATTGATTTTTGCCATTGAAAAACATCATGTTATTCATATACCAGAAATGTTTGAAGCTACTGACTGAATGAAATGAGCTGGCATCTCACGCTCTTTGAATCTTCTTTATCATGCCAGGATTAGCAGGAAAAAGCAAAAAATTTCAGAATTGCACCTTGCAATGTGGAGATATTACTGTTTGTGCATTTACAATATTCATTGATTTTTGCCATTGAAAAACGTCCAGAAATGTTTGAAGCTACTGACTGAATGAAAGGAGCTGGCATCTCACTCTCTTTGAATCTTCTTTATCATGCTAGGATTAGCAGGAAAAAGCAAAAAATTTCAGAATTGCACCTTGCAATGCGGAGAAATTACTGTGTGTGCATTTACAATATTCATTGATTTTTGCCATTGAAAAACATCATGTTATTCATATACCAGAAATGTTTGAAGCTACTGACTGAATGAAAGGAGCTGGCATCTCACTCTCTTTGAATCTTCTTTATCAGGCTAGGATTAGCAGGAAAAAGCAAAAAATTTCAGAATTGCACCTTGCAATGCAGAGAAATTACTGTTTGTGCATTTACAATATTCATTGATTTTTGCCATTGAAAAACATCATGTTATTCATATACCAGAAATGTTTGAAGCTACTGACTGAATGAAAAGAGCTGGCATCTCACTCTCTTTGAATCTTCTTTATCATGCCAGGATTAGCAGGAAAAAGCAAAAAATTTCAAAATTGCACCTTGCAACGTGGAGATATTACTGTTTGTGCATTTACAATATTCATTGATTTTTGCCATTGAAAAACGTCCAGAAATGTTTGAAGCTACTGACTGAATGAAAGGAGCTGGCATCTCACTCTCTTTGAATCTTCTTTATCATGCTAGGATTAGCAGGAAAAAGCAAAAAATTTCAGAATTGCACCTTGCAATGCGGAGAAATTACTGTGTGTGCATTTACAATATTCATTGATTTTTGCCATTGAAAAACATCGTTATTCATATACCAGAAATGTTTGAAGCTACTGACTGAATGAAAAGAGCTGGCATCTCACTCTCTTTGAATCTTCTTTATCATGCCAGGATTAGCAGGAAAAAGCAAAAAATTTCAGAATTGCACCTTGCAATGTGGAGATATTACTGTTTGTGCATTTACAATATTCATTGATTTTTGCCATTGAAAAACATGTTATTCATATACCAGAAATGTTTGAAGCTACTGACTGAATGAAAAGAGCTGGCATCTCACTCTCTTTGAATCTTCTTTATCATGCCAGGATTAGCAGGAAAAAGCAAAAAATTTCAGAATTGCACCTTGCAATGTGGAGATATTACTGTTTGTGCATTTACAATATTCATTGATTTTTGCCATTGAAAAACGTCCAGAAATGTTTGAAGCTACTGACTGAATGAAAGGAGCTGGCATCTCATTCTCTTTGAATCTTCTTTATCATGCTAGGATTAGCAGGAAAAAGCAAAAAATTTCAGAATTGCACCTTGCAATGCGGAGAAATTACTGTGTGTGCATTTACAATATTCATTGATTTTTGCCATTGAAAAACATCATGTTATTCATATACCAGAAATGTTTGAAGCTACTGACTGAATGAAAAGAGCTGGCATCTCACTCTCTTTGAATCTTCTTTATCATGCCAGGATTAGCAGGAAAAAGCAAAAAATTTCAGAATTGCACCTTGCAATGTGGAGATATTACTGTTTGTGCATTTACAATATTCATTGATTTTTGCCATTGAAAAACATGTTATTCATATACCAGAAATGTTTGAAGCTACTGACTGAATGAAAAGAGCTGGCATCTCACTCTCTTTGAATCTTCTTTATCATGCCAGGATTAGCAGGAAAAAGCAAAAAATTTCAGAATTGCACCTTGCAATGTGGAGATATTACTGTTTGTGCATTTACAATATTCATTGATTTTTGCCATTGAAAAACGTCCAGAAATGTTTGAAGCTACTGACTGAATGAAAGGAGCTGGCATCTCACTCTCTTTGAATCTTCTTTATCATGCTAGGATTAGCAGGAAAAAGCAAAAAATTTCAGAATTGCACCTTGCAATGCGGAGAAATTACTGTGTGTGCATTTACAATATTCATTGATTTTTGAAATTGAAAAACATGTTATTCATATACCAGAAATGTTTGAAGCTACTGACTGAATGAAAAGAGCTGGCATCTCACTCTCTTTGAATCTTCTTTATCATGCCAGGATTAGCAGGAAAAAGCAAAAAATTTCAGAATTGCACCTTGCAATGTGGAGATATTACTGTTTGTGCATTTACAATATTCATTGATTTTTGCCATTGAAAAACGTCCAGAAATGTTTGAAGCTACTGACTGAATGAAAGGAGCTGGCATCTCACTCTCTTTGAATCTTCTTTATCATGCTAGGATTAGCAGGAAAAAGCAAAAAATTTCAGAATTGCACCTTGCAATGCGGAGAAATTACTGTGTGTGCATTTATAATATTCATTGATTTTTGCCATTGAAAAACATGTTATTCATATACCAGAAATGTTTGAAGCTACTGACTGAATGAAAAGAGCTGGCATCTCACTCTCTTTGAATCTTCTTTATCATGCCAGGATTAGCAGGAAAAAGCAAAAAATTTCAGAATTGCACGTTGCAATGTGGAGATATTACTGTTTGTGCATTTACAATATTCATTGATTTTTGCCATTGAAAAACGTCCAGAAATGTTTGAAGCTACTGACTGAATGAAAGGAGCTGACATCTCACTCTCTTTGAATCTTCTTTATCATGCTAGGATTAGCAGGAAAAAGCAAAAAATTTCAGAATTGCACATTGCAATGCGGAGAAATTACTGTTTGTGCATTTACAATAATCATTGATTTTTGCCATTGAAAAACATCATGTTATTCATATACCAGAAATGTTTGAAGCTACTGACTGAATGAAAGGAGCTGGCATCTCACTCTCTTTGAATCTTCTTTATCATGCTAGGATTAGCAGGAAAAAGCAAAAAATTTCAGAATTGCACCTTGCAATGCGGAGAAATTACTGTTTGTGCATTTACAATATTCATTGATTTTTGCCATTGAAAAACATGTTATTCATATACCAGAAATGTTTGAAGCTACTGACTGAATGAAAAGAGCTGGCATCTCACTCTCTTTGAATCTTCTTTATCATGCCAGGATTAGCAGGAAAAAGCAAAAAATTTCAGAATTGCACCTTGCAATGTGGAGATATTACTGTTTGTGCATTTACAATATTCATTGATTTTTGCCATTGAAAAACGTCCAGAAATGTTTGAAGCTACTGACTGAATGAAAGGAGCTGGCATCTCACTCTCTTTGAATCTTCTTTATCATGCTAGGATTAGCAGGAAAAAGCAAAAAATTTCAGAATTGCACCTTGCAATGCGGAGAAATTACTGTTTGTGCATTTACAATATTCATTGATTTTTGCCATTGAAAAACATGTTATTCATATACCAGAAATGTTTGAAGCTACTGACTGAATGAAAAGAGCTGGCATCTCACTCTCTTTGAATCTTCTTTATCATGCCAGGATTAGCAGGAAAAAGCAAAAAATTTCAGAATTGCACCTTGCAATGTGGAGATATTACTGTTTGTGCATTTACAATATTCATTGATTTTTGCCAATGAAAAACGTCCAGAAATGTTTGAAGCTACTGACTGAATGAAAGGAGCTGGCATCTCACTCTCTTTGAATCTTCTTTATCATGCTAGGATTAGCAGGAAAAAGCAAAAAATTTCAGAATTGCACCTTGCAATGCGGAGAAATTACTGTGTGTGCATTTACAATATTCATTGATTTTTGCCATTGAAAAATATCGTTATTCATATACCATAAATGTTTGAAGCTACTGACTGAATGAAAAGAGCTGGCATCTCACTCTCTTTGAATCTTCTTTATCATGCCAGGATTAGCAGGAAAAAGCAAAAAATTTCAGAATTGCACCTTGCAATGTGGAGATATTACTGTTTGTGCATTTACAATATTCATTGATTTTTGCCATTGAAAAACATGTTATTCATATACCAGAAATGTTTGAAGCTACTGACTGAATGAAAAGAGCTGGCATCTCACTCTCTTTGAATCTTCTTTATCATGCCAGGATTAGCAGGAAAAAGCAAAAAATTTCAGAATTGCACCTTGCAATGTGGAGATATTACTGTTTGTGCATTTACAATATTCATTGATTTTTGCCATTGAAAAACGTCCAGAAATGTTTGAAGCTACTGACTGAATGAAAGGAGCTGGCATCTCACTCTCTTTGAATCTTCTTTATCATGCTAGGATTAGCAGGAAAATGCAAAAAATTTCAGAATTGCACCTTGCAATGCGGAGAAATTACTGTGTGTGCATTTACAATATTCATTGATTTTTGCCATTGAAAAACATGATGTTATTCATATACCAGAAATGTTTGAAGCTACTGACTGAATGAAAAGAGCTGGCATCTCACTCTCTTTGAATCTTCTTTATCATGCCAGGATTAGCAGGAAAAAGCAAAAAATTTCAGAATTGCACCTTGCAATGTGGAGATATTACTGTTTGTGCATTTACAATATTCATTGATTTTTGCCATTGAAAAACATGTTATTCATATACCAGAAATGTTTGAAGCTACTGACTGAATGAAAAGAGCTGGCATCTCACTCTCTTTGAATCTTCTTTATCATGCCAGGATTAGCAGGAAAAAGCAAAAAATTTCAGAATTGCACCTTGCAATGTGGAGATATTACTGTTTGTGCATTTACAATATTCATTGATTTTTGCCATTGAAAAACGTCCAGAAATGTTTGAAGCTACTGACTGAATGAAAGGAGCTGGCATCTCACTCTCTTTGAATCTTCTTTATCATGCTAGGATTAGCAGGAAAAAGCAAAAAATTTCAGAATTGCACCTTGCAATGCGGAGAAATTACTGTGTGTGCATTTACAATATTCATTGATTTTTGAAATTGAAAAACATGTTATTCATATACCAGAAATGTTTGAAGCTACTGACTGAATGAAAAGAGCTGGCATCTCACTCTCTTTGAATCTTCTTTATCATGCCAGGATTAGCAGGAAAAAGCAAAAAATTTCAGAATTGCACCTTGCAATGTGGAGATATTACTGTTTGTGCATTTACAATATTCATTGATTTTTGCCATTGAAAAACGTCCAGAAATGTTTGAAGCTACTGACTGAATGAAAGGAGCTGGCATCTCACTCTCTTTGAATCTTCTTTATCATGCTAGGATTAGCAGGAAAAAGCAAAAAATTTCAGAATTGCACCTTGCAATGCGGAGAAATTACTGTGTGTGCATTTATAATATTCATTGATTTTTGCCATTGAAAAACATGTTATTCATATACCAGAAATGTTTGAAGCTACTGACTGAATGAAAAGAGCTGGCATCTCACTCTCTTTGAATCTTCTTTATCATGCCAGGATTAGCAGGAAAAAGCAAAAAATTTCAGAATTGCACCTTGCAATGTGGAGATATTACTGTTTGTGCATTTACAATATTCATTGATTTTTGCCATTGAAAAAGGTCCAGAAATGTTTGAAGCTACTGACTGAATGAAAGGAGCTGGCATCTCACTCTCTTTGAATCTTCTTTATCATGCTAGGATTAGCAGGAAAAAGCAAAAAATTTCAGAATTGCACCTTGCAATGCGGAGAAATTACTGTTTGTGCATTTACAATATTCATTGATTTTTGCCATTGAAAAACATGTTATTCATATACCAGAAATGTTTGAAGCTACTGACTGAATGAAAAGAGCTGGCATCTCACTCTCTTTGAATCTTCTTTATCATGCCAGGATTAGCAGGAAAAAGCAAAAAATTTCAGAATTGCACGTTGCAATGTGGAGATATTACTGTTTGTGCATTTACAATATTCATTGATTTTTGCCATTGAAAAACGTCCAGAAATGTTTGAAGCTACTGACTGAATGAAAGGAGCTGTCATCTCACTCTCTTTGAATCTTCTTTACCATGCTAGGATTAGCAGGAAAAAGCAAAAAATTTCAGAATTGCACCTTGCAATGCGGAGAAATTACTGTGTGTGCATTTACAATATTCATTGATTTTTGCCATTGAAAAACATCGCTATTCATATACCAGAAATGTTTGAAGCTACTGACTGAATGAAAAGAGCTGGCATCTCACTCTCTTTGAATCTTCTTTATCATGCCAGGATTAGCAGGAAAAAGCAAAAAATTTCAGAATTGCACCTTGCAATGTGGAGATATTACTGTTTGTGCATTTACAATATTCATTGATTTTTGCCATTGAAAAACATCATGTTATTCATATACCAGAAATGTTTGAAGCTACTGACTGAATGAAATGAGCTGGCATCTCACGCTCTTTGAATCTTCTTTATCATGCCAGGATTAGCAGGAAAAAGCAAAAAATTTCAGAATTGCACCTTGCAATGTGGAGATATTACTGTTTGTGCATTTACAATATTCATTGATTTTTGCCATTGAAAAACGTCCAGAAATGTTTGAAGCTACTGACTGAATGAAAGGAGCTGGCATCTCACTCTCTTTGAATCTTCTTTATCATGCTAGGATTAGCAGGAAAAAGCAAAAAATTTCAGAATTGCACCTTGCAATGCGGAGAAATTACTGTGTGTGCATTTACAATATTCATTGATTTTTGCCATTGAAAAACATCATGTTATTCATATACCAGAAATGTTTGAAGCTACTGACTGAATGAAAGGAGCTGGCATCTCACTCTCTTTGAATCTTCTTTATCATGCTAGGATTAGCAGGAAAAAGCAAAAAATTTCAGAATTGCACCTTGCAATGCGGAGAAATTACTGTTTGTGCATTTACAATATTCATTGATTTTTGCCATTGAAAAACATCATGTTATTCATATACCAGAAATGTTTGAAGCTACTGACTGAATGAAAAGAGCTGGCATCTCACTCTCTTTGAATCTTCTTTATCATGCCAGGATTAGCAGGAAAAAGCAAAAAATTTCAAAATTGCACCTTGCAACGTGGAGATATTACTGTTTGTGCATTTACAATATTCATTGATTTTTGCCATTGAAAAACGTCCAGAAATGTTTGAAGCTACTGACTGAATGAAAGGAGCTGGCATCTCACTCTCTTTGAATCTTCTTTATCATGCTAGGATTAGCAGGAAAAAGCAAAAAATTTCAGAATTGCACCTTGCAATGCGGAGAAATTACTGTGTGTGCATTTACAATATTCATTGATTTTTGCCATTGAAAAACATCGTTATTCATATACCAGAAATGTTTGAAGCTACTGACTGAATGAAAAGAGATGGCATCTCACTCTCTTTGAATCTTCTTTATCATGCCAGGATTAGCAGGAAAAAGCAAAAAATTTCAGAATTGCACCTTGCAATGTGGAGATATTACTGTTTGTGCATTTACAATATTCATTGATTTTTGCCATTGAAAAACATGTTATTCATATACCAGAAATGTTTGAAGCTACTGACTGAATGAAAAGAGCTGGCATCTCACTCTCTTTGAATCTTCTTTATCATGCCAGGATTAGCAGGAAAAAGCAAAAAATTTCAGAATTGCACCTTGCAATGTGGAGATATTACTGTTTGTGCATTTACAATATTCATTGATTTTTGCCATTGAAAAACGTCCAGAAATGTTTGAAGCTACTGACTGAATGAAAGGAGCTGGCATCTCATTCTCTTTGAATCTTCTTTATCATGCTAGGATTAGCAGGAAAAAGCAAAAAATTTCAGAATTGCACCTTGCAATGCGGAGAAATTACTGTGTGTGCATTTACAATATTCATTGATTTTTGCCATTGAAAAACATCATGTTATTCATATACCAGAAATGTTTGAAGCTACTGACTGAATGAAAAGAGCTGGCATCTCACTCTCTTTGAATCTTCTTTATCATGCCAGGATTAGCAGGAAAAAGCAAAAAATTTCAGAATTGCACCTTGCAATGTGGAGATATTACTGTTTGTGCATTTACAATATTCATTGATTTTTGCCATTGAAAAACATGTTATTCATATACCAGAAATGTTTGAAGCTACTGACTGAATGAAAAGAGCTGGCATCTCACTCTCTTTGAATCTTCTTTATCATGCCAGGATTAGCAGGAAAAAGCAAAAAATTTCAGAATTGCACCTTGCAATGTGGAGATATTACTGTTTGTGCATTTACAATATTCATTGATTTTTGCCATTGAAAAACGTCCAGAAATGTTTGAAGATACTGACTGAATGAAAGGAGCTGGCATCTCACTCTCTTTGAATCTTCTTTATCATGCTAGGATTAGCAGGAAAAAGCAAAAAATTTCAGAATTGCACCTTGCAATGCGGAGAAATTACTGTGTGTGCATTTACAATATTCATTGATTTTTGAAATTGAAAAACATGTTATTCATATACCAGAAATGTTTGAAGCTACTGACTGAATGAAAAGAGCTGGCATCTCACTCTCTTTGAATCTTCTTTATCATGCCAGGATTAGCAGGAAAAAGCAAAAAATTTCAGAATTGCACCTTGCAATGTGGAGATATTACTGTTTGTGCATTTACAATATTCATTGATTTTTGCCATTGAAAAACGTCCAGAAATGTTTGAAGCTACTGACTGAATGAAAGGAGCTGGCATCTCACTCTCTTTGAATCTTCTTTATCATGCTAGGATTAGCAGGAAAAAGCAAAAAATTTCAGAATTGCACCTTGCAATGCGGAGAAATTACTGTGTGTGCATTTATAATATTCATTGATTTTTGCCATTGAAAAACATGTTATTCATATACCAGAAATGTTTGAAGCTACTGACTGAATGAAAAAAGCTGGCATCTCACTCTCTTTGAATCTTCTTTATCATGCCAGGATTAGCAGGAAAAAGCAAAAAATTTCAGAATTGCACGTTGCAATGTGGAGATATTACTGTTTGTGCATTTACAATATTCATTGATTTTTGCCATTGAAAAACGTCTAGAAATGTTTGAAGCTACTGACTGAATGAAAGGAGCTGACATCTCACTCTCTTTGAATCTTCTTTATCATGCTAGGATTAGCAGGAAAAAGCAAAAAATTTCAGAATTGCACATTGCAATGCGGAGAAATTACTGTTTGTGCATTTACAATATTCATTGATTTTTGCCATTGAAAAACATCATGTTATTCATATACCAGAAATGTTTGAAGCTACTGACTGAATGAAAGGAGCTGGCATCTCACTCTCTTTGAATCTTCTTTATCATGCTAGGATTAGCAGGAAAAAGCAAAAAATTTCAGAATTGCACCTTGCAATGCGGAGAAATTACTGTTTGTGCATTTACAATATTCATTGATTTTTGCCATTGAAAAACATATTCATATACCAGAAATGTTTGAAGCTACTGACTGAATGAAAAGAGCTGGCATCTCACTCTCTTTGAATCTTCTTTATCATGCCAGGATTAGCAGGAAAAAGCAAAAAATTTCAGAATTGCACCTTGCAATGTGGAGATATTACTGTTTGTGCATTTACAATATTCATTGATTTTTGCCATTGAAAAACGTCCAGAAATGTTTGAAGCTACTGACTGAATGAAAGGAGCTGGCATCTCACTCTCTTTGAATCTTCTTTATCATGCTAGGATTAGCAGGAAAAAGCAAAAAATTTCAGAATTGCACCTTGCAATGCGGAGAAATTACTGTTTGTGCATTTACAATATTCATTGATTTTTGCCATTGAAAAACATGTTATTCATATACCAGAAATGTTTGAAGCTACTGACTGAATGAAAAGAGCTGGCATCTCACTCTCTTTGAATCTTCTTTATCATGCCAGGATTAGCAGGAAAAAGCAAAAAATTTCAGAATTGCACCTTGCAATGTGGAGATATTACTGTTTGTGCATTTACAATATTCATTGATTTTTGCCATTGAAAAACGTCCAGAAATGTTTGAAGCTACTGACTGAATGAAAGGAGCTGGCATCTCACTCTCTTTGAATCTTCTTTATCATGCTAGAATTAGCAGGAAAAAGCAAAAAATTTCAGAATTGCACCTTGCAATGCGGAGAAATTACTGTTTGTGCATTTACAATATTCATTGATTTTTGCCATTGAAAAACATGTTATTCATATACCAGAAATGTTTGAAGCTACTGACTGAATGAAAAGAGCTGGCATCTCACTCTCTTTGAATCTTCTTTATCATGCCAGGATTAGCAGGAAAAAGCAAAAAATTTCAGAATTGCACCTTGCAATGTGGAGATATTACTGTTTGTGCATTTACAATATTCATTGATTTTTGCCATTGAAAAACGTCCAGAAATGTTTGAAGCTACTGACTGAATGAAAGGAGCTGGCATCTCACTCTCTTTGAATCTTCTTTATCATGCTAGGATTAGCAGGAAAAAGCAAAAAATTTCAGAATTGCACCTTGCAATGCGGAGAAATTACTGTTTGTGCATTTACAATATTCATTGATTTTTGCCATTGAAAAACATGTTATTCATATACCAGAAATGTTTGAAGCTACTGACTGAATGAAAAGAGCAGGCATCTCACTCTCTTTGAATCTTCTTTATCATGCCAGGATTAGCAGGAAAAAGCAAAAAATTTCAGAATTGCACGTTGCAATGTGGAGATATTACTGTTTGTGCATTTACAATATTCATTGATTTTTGCCATTGAAAAACGTCCAGAAATGTTTGAAGCTACTGACTGAATGAAAGGAGCTGGCATCTCACTCTCTTTGAATCTTCTTTATCATGCTAGGATTAGCAGGAAAAAGCAAAAAATGTCAGAATTGCACCTTGCAATGCGGAGAAATTACTGTGTGTGCATTTACAATATTCATTGATTTTTGCCATTGAAAAACATCATGTTATTCATATACCAGAAATGTTTGAAGCTACTGACTGAATGAAAAGAGCTGGCATCTCACTCTCTTTGAATCTTCTTTATCATGCCAGGATTAGCAGGAAAAAGCAAAAAATTTCAGAATTGCACGTTGCAATGTGGAGATATTACTGTTTGTGCATTTACAATATTCATTGATTTTTGCCATTGAAAAACGTCCAGAAATGTTTGAAGCTACTGACTGAATGAAAGGAGCTGGCATCTCACTCTCTTTGAATCTTCTTTATCATGCTAGGATTAGCAGGAAAAAGCAAAAAATTTCAGAATTGCACCTTGCAATGCGGAGAAATTACTGTGTGTGCATTTACAATATTCATTGATTTTTGCCATTGAAAAACATCGTTATTCATATACCAGAAATGTTTGAAGCTACTGACTGAATGAAAAGAGCTGGCATCTCACTCTCTTTGAATCTTCTTTATCATGCCAGGATTAGCAGGAAAAAGCAAAAAATTTCAGAATTGCACCTTGCAATGTGGAGATATTACTGTTTGTGCTTTTCAATATTCATTGATTTTTGCCATTGAAAAACATCATGTTATTCATATACCAGAAATGTTTGAAGCTACTGACTGAATGAAAAGAGCTGGCATCTCACTCTCTTTGAATCTTCTTTATCATGCTAGGATTAGCAGGAAAAAGCAAAAAATTTCAGAATTGCACCTTGCAATGTGGAGATATTACTGTTTGTGCATTTACAATATTCATTGATTTTTGCCATTGAAAAACGTCCAGAAATGTTTGAAGCTACTGACTGAATGAAAGGAGCTGGCATCTCACTCTCTTTGAATCTTCTTTATCATGCTAGGATTAGCAGGAAAAAGCAAAAAATGTCAGAATTGCACCTTGCAATGCGGAGAAATTACTGTGTGTGCATTTACAATATTCATTGATTTTTGCCATTGAAAAACATCATGTTATTCATATACCAGAAATGTTTGAAGCTACTGACTGAATGAAAAGAGCTGGCATCTCACTCTCTTTGAATCTTCTTTATCATGCCAGGATTAGCAGGAAAAAGCAAAAAATTTCAGAATTGCACCTTGCAATGTGGAGATATTACTGTTTGTGAATTTACAATATTCATTGATTTTTGCCATTGAAAAACGTCCAGAAATGTTTGAAGCTACTGACTGAATGATAGGAGCTGGCATCTCACTCTCTTTGAATCTTCTTTATCATGCTAGGATTAGCAGGAAAAAGCAAAAAATTTCAGAATTGCACCTTGCAATGCGGAGAAATTACTGTTTGTGCATTTACAATATTCATTGATTTTTGCCATTGAAAAACATGTTATTCATATACCAGAAATGTTTGAAGCTACTGACTGAATGAAAAGAGCTGGCATCTCACTCTCTTTGAATCTTCTTTATCATGCCAGGATAAGCAGGAAAAAGCAAAAAATTTCAGAATTGCACCTTGCAATGTGGAGATATTACTGTTTGTGCATTTACAATATTCATTGATTTTTGCCATTGAAAAACATCCAGAAATGTTTGAAGCTACTGACTGAATGAAAGGAGCTGGCATCTCACTCTCTTTGAATCTTCTTTATCATGCTAGGATTAGCAGGAAAAAGCAAAAAATTTCAGAATTGCACCTTGCAATGCGGAGAAATTACTGTTTGTGCATTTACAATATTCATTGATTTTTGCCATTGAAAAACATGTTATTCATATACCAGAAATGTTTGAAGCTACTGACTGAATGAAAAGAGCTGGCATCTCACTCTCTTTGAATCTTCTTTATCATGCCAGGATTAGCAGGAAAAAGCAAAAAATTTCAGAATTGCACCTTGCAATGTGGAGATATTACTGTTTGTGCATTTACAATATTCATTGATTTTTGCCATTGAAAAACGTCCAGAAATGTTTGAAGCTACTGACTGAATGAAAGGAGCTGGCATCTCACTCTCTTTGAATCTTCTTTATCATGCTAGGATTAGCAGGAAAAAGCAAAAAATGTCAGAATTGCACCTTGCAATGCGGAGAAATTACTGTGTGTGCATTTACAATATTCATTGATTTTTGCCATTGAAAAACATCATGTTATTCATATACCAGAAATGTTTGAAGCTACTGACTGAATGAAAGGAGCTGGCATCTCACTCTCTTTGAATCTTCTTTATCATGCTAGGATTAGCAGGAAAAAGCAAAAAATTTCAGAATTGCACCTTGCAATGCGGAGAAATTACTGTTTGTGCATTTACAATATTCATTGATTTTTGCCATTGAAAAACATCATGTTATTCATATACCAGAAATGTTTGAAGCTACTGACTGAATGAAAAGAACTGGCATCTCACTCTCTTTGAATCTTCTTTATCATGCCAGGATTAGCAGGAAAAAGCAAAAAATTTCAGAATTGCACCTTGCAATGTGGAGATATTACTGTTTGTGCATTTACAATATTCATTGATTTTTGCCATTGAAAAACGTCCAGAAATGTTTGAAGCTACTGACTGAATGAAAGGAGCTGGCATCTCACTCTCTTTGAATCTTCTTTATCATGCTAGGATTAGCAGGAAAAAGCAAAAAATTTCAGAATTGCACCTTGCAATGCGGAGAAATTACTGTGTGTGCATTTACAATATTCATTGATTTTTGCCATTGAAAAACATCGTTATTCATATACCAGAAATGTTTGAAGCTACTGACTGAATGAAAAGAGCTGGCATCTCACTCTCTTTGAATCTTCTTTATCATGCCAGGATTAGCAGGAAAAAGCAAAAAATTTCAGAATTGCACCTTGCAATGTGGAGATATTACTGTTTGTGCATTTACAATATTCATTGATTTTTGCCATTGAAAAACATGTTATTCATATACCAGAAATGTTTGAAGCTACTGACTGAATGAAAAGAGCTGGCATCTCACTCTCTTTGAATCTTCTTTATCATGCCAGGATTAGCAGGAAAAAGCAAAAAATTTCAGAATTGCACCTTGCAATGTGGAGATATTACTGTTTGTGCACTTACAATATTCATTGATTTTTGCCATTGAAAAACGTCCAGAAATGTTTGAAGCTACTGACTGAATGAAAGGAGCTGGCATCTCACTCTCTTTGAATCTTCTTTATCATGCTAGGATTAGCAGGAAAAAGCAAAAAATTTCAGAATTGCACCTTGCAATGCGGAGAAATTACTGTGTGTGCATTTACAATATTCATTGATTTTTGCCATTGAAAAACATCATGTTATTCATATACCAGAAATGTTTGAAGCTACTGACTGAATGAAAAGAGCTGGCATCTCACTCTCTTTGAATCTTCTTTATCATGCCAGGATTAGCAGGAAAAAGCAAAAAATTTCAGAATTGCACCTTGCAATGTGGAGATATTACTGTTTGTGCATTTACAATGTTCATTGATTTTTGCCATTGAAAAACATGTTATTCATATACCAGAAATGTTTCAAGCTACTGACTGAATGAAAAGAGCTGGCATCTCACTCTCTTTGAATCTTCTTTATCATGCCAGGATTAGCAGGAAAAAGCAAAAAATTTCAGAATTGCACCTTGCAATGTGGAGATATTACTGTTTGTGCATTTACAATATTCATTGATTTTTGCCATTGAAAAACGTCCAGAAATGTTTGAAGCTACTGACTGAATGAAAGGAGCTGGCATCTCACTCTCTTTGAATCTTCTTTATCATGCTAGGATTAGCAGGGAAAAGCAAAAAATTTCAGAATTGCACCTTGCAATGCGGAGAAATTACTGTGTGTGCATTTATAATATTCATTGATTTTTGCCATTGAAAAACATATTCATATACCAGAAATGTTTGAAGCTACTGACTGAATGAAAAGAGCTGGCATCTCACTCTCTTTGAATCTTCTTTATCATGCCAGGATTAGCAGGAAAAAGCAAAAAATTTCAGAATTGCACGTTGCAATGTGGAGATATTACTGTTTGTGCATTTACAATATTCATTGATTTTTGCCATTGAAAAACGTCCAGAAATGTTTGAAGCTACTGACTGAATGAAAGGAGCTGGCATCTCACTCTCTTTGAATCTTCTTTATCATGCTAGGATTAGCAGGAAAAAGCAAAAAATTTCAGAATTGCACATTGCAATGCGGAGAAATTACTGTTGGTGCATTTACAATATTCATTGATTTTTGCCATTGAAAAACATCATGTTATTCATATACCAGAAATGTTTGAAGCTACTGACTGAATGAAAGGAGCTGGCATCTCACTCTCTTTGAATCTTCTTTATCATGCTAGGATTAGCAGGAAAAAGCAAAAAATTTCAGAATTGCACCTTGCAATGCGGAGAAATTACTGTTTGTGCATTTACAATATTCATTGATTTTTGCCATTGAAAAACATGTTATTCATATACCAGAAATGTTTGAAGCTACTGACTGAATGAAAGGAGCTGGCATCTCACTCTCTTTGAATCTTCTTTATCATGCTAGGATTAGCAGGAAAAAGCAAAAAATATCAGAATTGCACCTTGCAATGCGGAGAAATTACTGTGTGTGCATTTACAATATTCATTGATTTTTGCCATTGAAAAACATCATGTTATTCATATACCAGAAATGTTTGAAGCTACTGACTGAATGAAAAGAGCTGGCATCTCACTCTCTTTGAATCTTCTTTATCATGCCAGGATTAGCAGGAAAAAGCAAAAAATTTCAGAATTGCACCTTGCAATGTGGAGATATTACTGTTTGTGCATTTACAATGTTCATTGATTTTTGCCATTGAAAAACATGTTATTCATATACCAGAAATGTTTCAAGCTACTGACTGAATGAAAAGAGCTGGCATCTCACTCTCTTTGAATCTTCTTTATCATGCCAGGATTAGCAGGAAAAAGCAAAAAATTTCAGAATTGCACCTTGCAATGTGGAGATATTACTGTTTGTGCATTTACAATATTCATTGATTTTTGCCATTGAAAAACGTCCAGAAATGTTTGAAGCTACTGACTGAATGAAAGGAGCTGGCATCTCACTCTCTTTGAATCTTCTTTATCATGCTAGGATTAGCAGGAAAAAGCAAAAAATTTCAGAATTGCACCTTGCAATGCGGAGAAATTACTGTGTGTGCATTTACAATATTCATTGATTTTTGAAATTGAAAAACATGTTATTCATATACCAGAAATGTTTGAAGCTACTGACTGAATGAAAAGAGCTGGCATCTCACTCTCTTTGAATCTTCTTTATCATGCCAGGATTAGCAGGAAAAAGCAAAAAATTTCAGAATTGCACCTTGCAATGTGGAGATATTACTGTTTGTGCATTTACAATATTCATTGATTTTTGCCATTGAAAAACGTCCAGAAATGTTTGAAGCTACTGACTGAATGAAAGGAGCTGGCATCTCACTCTCTTTGAATCTTCTTTATCATGCTAGGATTAGCAGGAAAAAGCAAAAAATTTCAGAATTGCACCTTGCAATGCGGAGAAATTACTGTGTGTGCATTTATAATATTCATTGATTTTTGCCATTGAAAAACATGTTATTCATATACCAGAAATGTTTGAAGCTACTGACTGAATGAAAAGAGCTGGCATCTCACTCTCTTTGAATCTTCTTTATCATGCCAGGATTAGCAGGAAAAAGCAAAAAATTTCAGAATTGCACGTTGCAATGTGGAGATATTACTGTTTGTGCATTTACAATATTCATTGATTTTTGCCATTGAAAAACGTCCAGAAATGTTTGAAGCTACTGACTGAATGAAAGGAGCTGGCATCTCACTCTCTTTGAATCTTCTTTATCATGCTAGGATTAGCAGGAAAAAGCAAAAAATTTCAGAATTGCACATTGCAATGCGGAGAAATTACTGTTTGTGCATTTACAATATTCATTGATTTTTGCCATTGAAAAACATCATGTTATTCATATACCAGAAATGTTTGAAGCTACTGACTGAATGAAAGGAGCTGGCATCTCACTCTCTTTGAATCTTCTTTATCATGCTAGGATTAGCAGGAAAAAGCAAAAAATTTCAGAATTGCACCTTGCAATGCGGAGAAATTACTGTTTGTGCATTTACAATATTCATTGATTTTTGCCATTGAAAAACATGTTATTCATATACCAGAAATGTTTGAAGCTACTGACTGAATGAAAAGAGCTGGCATCTCACTCTCTTTGAATCTTCTTTATCATGCCAGGATTAGCAGGAAAAAGCAAAAAATTTCAGAATTGCACCTTGCAATGTGGAGATATTACTGTTTGTGCATTTACAATATTCATTGATTTTTGCCATTGAAAAACGTCCAGAAATGTTTGAAGCTACTGACTGAATGAAAGGAGCTGGCATCTCACTCTCTTTGAATCTTCTTTATCATGCTAGGATTAGCAGGAAAAAGCAAAAAATTTCAGAATTGCACCTTGCAATGCGGAGAAATTACTGTTTGTGCATTTACAATATTCATTGATTTTTGCCATTGAAAAACATGTTATTCATATACCAGAAATGTTTGAAGCTACTGACTGAATGAAAAGAGCTGGCATCTCACTCTCTTTGAATCTTCTTTATCATGCCAGGATTAGCAGGAAAAAGCAAAAAATTTCAGAATTGCACCTTGCAATGTGGAGATATTACTGTTTGTGCATTTACAATATTCATTGATTTTTGCCATTGAAAAACGTCCAGAAATGTTTGAAGCTACTGACTGAATGAAAGGAGCTGGCATCTCACTCTCTTTGAATCTTCTTTATCATGCTAGGATTAGCAGGAAAAAGCTAAAAATTTCAGAATTGCACCTTGCAATGCGGAGAAATTACTGTTTGTGCATTTACAATATTCATTGATTTTTGCCATTGAAAAACATGTTATTCATATACCAGAAATGTTTGAAGCTACTGACTGAATGAAAAGAGCTGGCATCTCACTCTCTTTGAATCTTCTTTATCATGCCAGGATTAGCAGGAAAAAGCAAAAAATTTCAGAATTGCACGTTGCAATGTGGAGATATTACTCTTTGTGCATTTACAATATTCATTGATTTTTGCCATTGAAAAACGTCCAGAAATGTTTGAAGCTACTGACTGAATGAAAGGAGCTGGCATCTCACTCTCTTTGAATCTTCTTTATCATGCTAGGATTAGCAGGAAAAAGCAAAAAATTTCAGAATTGCACCTTGCAATGCGGAGAAATTACTGTGTGTGCATTTACAATATTCATTGATTTTTGCCATTGAAAAACATCGTTATTCATATACCAGAAATGTTTGAAGCTACTGACTGAATGAAAAGAGCTGGCATCTCACTCTCTTTGAATCTTCTTTATCATGCCAGGATTAGCAGGAAAAAGCAAAAAATTTCAGAATTGCACCTTGCAATGTGGTGATATTACTGTTTGTGCATTTACAATATTCATTGATTTTTGCCATTGAAAAACATCATGTTATTCATATACCAGAAATGTTTGAAGCTACTGACTGAATGAAAGGAGCTGGCATCTCACTCTCTTTGAATCTTCTTTATCATGCCAGGATTAGCAGGAAAAAGCAAAAAATTTCAGAATTGCACCTTGCAATGTGGAGATATTACTGTTTGTGCATTTACAATATTCATTGATTTTTGCCATTGAAAAACGTCCAGAAATGTTTGAAGCTACTGACTGAATGAAAGGAGCTGGCATCTCACTCTCTTTGAATCTTCTTTATCATGCTAGGATTAGCAGGAAAAAGCAAAAAATTTCAGAATTGCACCTTGCAATGCGGAGAAATTACTGTGTGTGCATTTACAATATTCATTGATTTTTGCCATTGAAAAACATCATGTTATTCATATACCAGAAATGTTTGAAGCTACTGACTGAATGAAAGGAGCTGGCATCTCACTCTCTTTGAATCTTCTTTATCATGCTAGGATTAGCAGGAAAAAGCAAAAAATTTCAGAATTGCACCTTGCAATGCGGAGAAATTACTGTTTGTGCATTTACAATATTCATTGATTTTTGCCATTGAAAAACATCATGTTATTCATATACCAGAAATGTTTGAAGCTACTGACTGAATGAAAAGAGCTGGCATCTCACTCTCTTTGAATCTTCTTTATCATGCCAGGATTAGCAGGAAAAAGCAAAAAATTTCAGAATTGCACCTTGCAATGTGGAGATATTACTGTTTGTGCATTTACAATATTCATTGATTTTTGCCATTGAAAAACGTCCAGAAATGTTTGAAGCTACTGACTGAATGAAAGGAGCTGGCATCTCACTCTCTTTGAATCTTCTTTATCATGCTAGGATTAGCAGGAAAAAGCAAAAAAATTCAGAATTGCACCTTGCAATGCGGAGAAATTACTGTGTGTGCATTTACAATATTCATTGATTTTTGCCATTGAAAAACATCGTTATTCATATACCAGAAATGTTTGAAGCTACTGACTGAATGAAAAGAGCTGGCATCTCACTCTCTTTGAATCTTCTTTATCATGCCAGGATTAGCAGGAAAAAGCAAAAAATTTCAGAATTGCACCTTGCAATGTGGAGATATTACTGTTTGTGCATTTACAATATTCATTGATTTTTGCCATTGAAAAACATGTTATTCATATACCAGAAATGTTTGAAGCTACTGACTGAATGAAAAGAGCTGGCATCTCACTCTCTTTGAATCTTCTTTATCATGCCAGGATTAGCAGGAAAAAGCAAAAAATTTCAGAATTGCACCTTGCAATGTGGAGATATTACTGTTTGTGCATTTACAATATTCATTGATTTTTGCCATTGAAAAACGTCCAGATATGTTTGAAGCTACTGACTGAATGAAAGGAGCTGGCATCTCACTCTCTTTGAATCTTCTTTATCATGCTAGGATTAGCAGGAAAAAGCAAAAAATTTCAGAATTGCACCTTGCAATGCGGAGAAATTACTGTGTGTGCATTTACAATATTCATTGATTTTTGCCATTGAAAAACATCATGTTATTCATATACCAGAAATGTTTGAAGCTACTGACTGAATGAAAAGAGCTGGCATCTCACTCTCTTTGAATCTTCTTTATCATGCCAGGATTAGCAGGAAAAAGCAAAAAATTTCAGAATTGCACCTTGCAATGTGGAGATATTACTGTTTGTGCATTTACAATATTCATTGATTTTTGCCATTGAAAAACATGTTATTCATATACCAGAAATGTTTGAAGCTACTGACTGAATGAAAAGAGCTGGCATCTCACTCTCTTTGAATCTTCTTTATCATGCCAGGATTAGCAGGAAAAAGCAAAAAATTTCAGAATTGCACCTTGCAATGTGGAGATATTACTGTTTGTGCATTTACAATATTCATTGATTTTTGCCATTGAAAAACGTCCAGAAATGTTTGAAGCTACTGACTGAATGAAAGGAGCTGGCATCTCACTCTCTTTGAATCTTCTTTATCATGCTAGGATTAGCAGGAAAAAGCAAAAAATTTCAGAATTGCACCTTGCAATGCGGAGAAATTACTGTGTGTGCATTTACAATATTCATTGATTTTTGAAATTGAAAAACATGTTATTCATATACCAGAAATGTTTGAAGCTACTGACTGAATGAAAAGAGCTGGCATCTCACTCTCTTTGAATCTTCTTTATCATGCCAGGATTAGCAGGAAAAAGCAAAAAATTTCAGAATTGCACCTTGCAATGTGGAGATATTACTGTTTGTGTATTTACAATATTCATTGATTTTTGCCATTGAAAAAATCATGTTATTCATATACCAGAAATGTTTGAAGCTACTGACTGAATGAAAAGAGCTGGCATCTCACTCTCTTTGAATCTTCTTTATCATGCCAGGATTAGCAGGAAAAAGCAAAAAATTTCAGAATTGCACCTTGCAATGTGGAGATATTACTGTTTGTGCATTTACAATATTCATTGATTTTTGCCATTGAAAAACGTCCAGAAATGTTTGAAGCTACTGACTGAATGAAAGGAGCTGGCATCTCACTCTCTTTGAATCTTCTTTATCATGCTAGGATTAGCAGGAAAAAGCAAAAAATTTCAGAATTGCACCTTGCAATGCGGAGAAATTACTGTTTGTGCATTTACAATATTCATTGATTTTTGCCATTGAAAAACATCATGTTATTCATATACCAGAAATGTTTGAAGCTACTGACTGAATGAAAAGAGCTGGCATCTCACTCTCTTTGAATCTTCTTTATCATGCCAGGATTAGCAGGAAAAAGCAAAAAATTTCAGAATTGCACCTTGCAATGTGGAGATATTACTGTTTGTGCATTTACAATATTCATTGATTTTTGCCATTGAAAAACGTCCAGAAATGTTTGAAGCTACTGACTGAATGAAAGGAGCTGGCATCTCACTCTCTTTGAATCTTCTTTATCATGCTAGGATTAGCAGGAAAAAGCAAAAAATTTCAGAATTGCACCTTGCAATGCGGAGAAATTACTGTGTGTGCATTTACAATATTCATTGATTTTTGCCATTGAAAAACATCGTTATTCATATACCAGAAATGTTTGAAGCTACTGACTGAATGAAAAGAGCTGGCATCTCACTCTCTTTGAATCTTCTTTATCATGCCAGGATTAGCAGGAAAAAGCAAAAAATTTCAGAATTGCACCTTGCAATGTGGAGATATTACTGTTTGTGCATTTACAATATTCATTGATTTTTGCCATTGAAAAACGTCCAGAAATGTTTGAAGCTACTGACTGAATGAAAGGAGCTGGCATCTCACTCTCTTTGAATCTTCTTTATCATGCTAGGATTAGCAGGAAAAAGCAAAAAATTTCAGAATTGCACCTTGCAATGCGGAGAAATTACTGTGTGTGCATTTACAATATTCATTGATTTTTGCCATTGAAAAACATCGTTATTCATATACCAGAAATGTTTGAAGCTACTGACTGAATGAAAAGAGCTGGCATCTCACTCTCTTTGAATCTTCTTTATCATGCCAGGATTAGCAGGAAAAAGCAAAAAATTTCAGAATTGCACCTTGCAATGTGGAGATATTACTGTTTGTGCATTTACAATATTCATTGATTTTTGCCATTGAAAAACATGTTATTCATATACCAGAAATGTTTGAAGCTACTGACTGAATGAAAAGAGCTGGCATCTCACTCTCTTTGAATCTTCTTTATCATGCCAGGATTAGCAGGAAAAAGCAAAAAATTTCAGAATTGCACCTTGCAATGTGGAGATATTACTGTTTGTGCATTTACAATATTCATTGATTTTTGCCATTGAAAAACGTCCAGAAATATTTGAAGCTACTGACTGAATGAAAGGAGCTGGCATCTCACTCTCTTTGAATCTTCTTTATCATGCTAGGTTTAGCAGGAAAAAGCAAAAAATTTCAGAATTGCACCTTGCAATGCGGAGAAATTACTGTGTGTGCATTTACAATATTCATTCATTTTTGCCATTGAAAAACATCATGTTATTCATAAACCAGAAATGTTTGAAGCTACTGACTGAATGAAAAGAGCTGGCATATCACTCTCTTTGAATCTTCTTTATCATGCCAGGATTAGCAGGAAAAAGCAAAAAATTTCAGAATTGCACCTTGCAATGTGGAGATATTACTGTTTGTGCATTTACAATATTCATTGATTTTTGCCATTGAAAAACATGTTATTCATATACCAGAAATGTTTGAAGCTACTGACTGAATGAAAAGAGCTGGCATCTCACTCTCTTTGAATCTTCTTTATCATGCCAGGATTAGCAGGAAAAAGCAAAAAATTTCAGAATTGCACCTTGCAATGTGGAGATATTACTGTTTGTGCATTTACAATATTCATTGATTTTTGCCATTGAAAAACATCCAGAAATGTTTGAAGCTACTGACTGAATGAAAGGAGCTGGCATCTCACTCTCTTTGAATCTTCTTTATCATGCTAGGATTAGCAGGAAAAAGCAAAAAATTTCAGAATTGCACCTTGCAATGCGGAGAAATTACTGTGTGTGCATTTACAATATTCATTGATTTTTGAAATTGAAAAACATCGTTATTCATATACCAGAAATGTTTGAAGCTACTGACTGAATGAAAGGAGCTGGCATCTCACTCTCTTTGAATCTTCTTTATCATGCTAGGATTAGCAGGAAAAAGCAAAAAATTTCAGAATTGCACCTTGCAATGCGGAGAAATTACTGTGTGTGCATTTACAATATTCATTGATTTTTGCCATTGAAAAACATCGTTATTCATATACCAGAAATGTTTGAAGCTACTGACTGAATGAAAAGAGCTGGCATCTCACTCTCTTTGAATCTTCTTTATCATGCCAGGATTAGCAGGAAAAAGCAAAAAATTTCAGAATTGCACCTTGCAATGTGGAGATATTACTGTTTGTGCATTTACAATATTCATTGATTTTTGCCATTGAAAAACATGTTATTCATATACCAGAAATGTTTGAAGCTACTGACTGAATGAAAAGAGCTGGCATCTCACTCTCTTTGAATCTTCTTTATCATGCCAGGATTAGCAGGAAAAAGCAAAAAATTTCAGAATTGCACCTTGCAATGTGGAGATATTACTGTTTGTGCATTTACAATATTCATTGATTTTTGCCATTGAAAAACGTCCAGAAATGTTTGAAGCTACTGACTGAATGAAAGGAGCTGGCATCTCACTCTCTTTGAATCTTCTTTATCATGCTAGGATTAGCAGGAAAAAGCAAAAAATTTCAGAATTGCACCTTGCAATGCGGAGAAATTACTGTGTGTGCATTTACAATATTCATTGATTTTTGCCATTGAAAAACATCATGTTATTCATATACCAGAAATGTTTGAAGCTACTGACTGAATGAAAAGAGCTGGCATCTCACTCTCTTTGAATCTTCTTTATCATGCCAGGATTAGCAGGAAAAAGCAAAAAATTTCAGAATTGCACCTTGCAATGTGGAGATATTACTGTTTGTGCATTTACAATATTCATTGATTTTTGCCATTGAAAAACATGTTATTCATATACCAGAAATGTTTGAAGCTACTGACTGAATGAAAAGAGCTGGCATCTCACTCTCTTTGAATCTTCTTTATCATGCCAGGATTAGCAGGAAAAAGCAAAAAATTTCAGAATTGCACCTTGCAATGTGGAGATATTACTGTTTGTGCATTTACAATATTCATTGATTTTTGCCATTGAAAAACGTCCAGAAATGTTTGAAGCTACTGACTGAATGAAAGGAGCTGGCATCTCACTCTCTTTGAATCTTCTTTATCATGCTAGGATTAGCAGGAAAAAGCAAAAAATTTCAGAATTGCACCTTGCAATGCGGAGAAATTACTGTGTGTGCATTTACAATATTCATTGATTTTTGAAATTGAAAAACATGTTATTCATATACCAGAAATGTTTGAAGCTACTGACTGAATGAAAAGAGCTGGCATCTCACTCTCTTTGAATCTTCTTTATCATGCCAGGATTAGCAGGAAAAAGCAAAAAATTTCAGAATTGCACCTTGCAATGTGGAGATATTACTGTTTGTGTATTTACAATATTCATTGATTTTTGCCATTGAAAAACATCATGTTATTCATATACCAGAAATGTTTGAAGCTACTGACTGAATGAAAAGAGCTGGCATCTCACTCTCTTTGAATCTTCTTTATCATGCCAGGATTAGCAGGAAAAAGCAAAAAATTTCAGAATTGCACCTTGCAATGTGGAGATATTACTGTTTGTGCATTTACAATATTCATTGATTTTTGCCATTGAAAAACGTCCAGAAATGTTTGAAGCTACTGACTGAATGAAAGGAGCTGGCATCTCACTCTCTTTGAATCTTCTTTATCATGCTAGGATTAGCAGGAAAAAGCAAAAAATTTCAGAATTGCACCTTGCAATGCGGAGAAATTACTGTGTGTGCATTTACAATATTCATTGATTTTTGCCATTGAAAAACATCATGTTATTCATATACCAGAAATGTTTGAAGCTACTGACTGAATGAAAAGAGCTGGCATCTCACTCTCTTTGAATCTTCTTTATCATGCCAGGATTAGCAGGAAAAAGCAAAAAATTTCAGAATTGCACCTTGCAATGTGGAGATATTACTGTTTGTGCATTTACAATATTCATTGATTTTTGCCATTGAAAAACGTCCAGAAATGTTTGAAGCTACTGACTGAATGAAAGGAGCTGGCATCTCACTCTCTTTGAATCTTCTTTATCATGCTAGGATTAGCAGGAAAAAGCAAAAAATTTCAGAATTGCACCTTGCAATGCGGAGAAATTACTGTGTGTGCATTTACAATATTCATTGATTTTTGCCATTGAAAAACATCGTTATTCATATACCAGAAATGTTTGAAGCTACTGACTGAATGAAAAGAGCTGGCATCTCACTCTCTTTGAATCTTCTTTATCATGCCAGGATTAGCAGGAAAAAGCAAAAAATTTCAGAATTGCACCTTGCAATGTGGAGATATTACTGTTTGTGCATTTACAATATTCATTGATTTTTGCCATTGAAAAACATGTTATTCATATACCAGAAATGTTTGAAGCTACTGACTGAATGAAAAGAGCTGGCATCTCACTCTCTTTGAATCTTCTTTATCATGCCAGGATTAGCAGGAAAAAGCAAAAAATTTCAGAATTGCACCTTGCAATGTGGAGATATTACTGTTTGTGCATTTACAATATTCATTGATTTTTGCCATTGAAAAACGTCCAGAAATATTTGAAGCTACTGACTGAATGAAAGGAGCTGGCATCTCACTCTCTTTGAATCTTCTTTATCATGCTAGGTTTAGCAGGAAAAAGCAAAAAATTTCAGAATTGCACCTTGCAATGCGGAGAAATTACTGTGTGTGCATTTACAATATTCATTCATTTTTGCCATTGAAAAACATCATGTTATTCATATACCAGAAATGTTTGAAGCTACTGACTGAATGAAAAGAGCTGGCATATCACTCTCTTTGAATCTTCTTTATCATGCCAGGATTAGCAGGAAAAAGCAAAAAATTTCAGAATTGCACCTTGCAATGTGGAGATATTACTGTTTGTGCATTTACAATATTCATTGATTTTTGCCATTGAAAAACATGTTATTCATATACCAGAAATGTTTGAAGCTACTGACTGAATGAAAAGAGCTGGCATCTCACTCTCTTTGAATCTTCTTTATCATGCCAGGATTAGCAGGAAAAAGCAAAAAATTTCAGAATTGCACCTTGCAATGTGGAGATATTACTGTTTGTGCATTTACAATATTCATTGATTTTTGCCATTGAAAAACATCCAGAAATGTTTGAAGCTACTGACTGAATGAAAGGAGCTGGCATCTCACTCTCTTTGAATCTTCTTTATCATGCTAGGATTAGCAGGAAAAAGCAAAAAATTTCAGAATTGCACCTTGCAATGCGGAGAAATTACTGTGTGTGCATTTACAATATTCATTGATTTTTGAAATTGAAAAACATGTTATTCATATACCAGAAATGTTTGAAGCTACTGACTGAATGAAAAGAGCTGGCATCTCACTCTCTTTGAATCTTCTTTATCATGCCAGGATTAGCAGGAAAAAGCAAAAAATTTCAGAATTGCACCTTGCAATGTGGAGATATTACTATTTGTGCATTTACAATATTCATTGATTTTTGCCATTGAAAAACGTCCAGAAATGTTTGAAGCTACTGACTGAATGAAAGGAGCTGGCATCTCACTCTCTTTGAATCTTCTTTATCATGCTAGGATTAGCAGGAAAAAGCAAAAAATTTCAGAATTGCACCTTGCAATGCGGAGAAATTACTGTGTGTGCATTTACAATATTCATTGATTTTTGCCATTGAAAAACATCGTTATTCATATACCAGAAATGTTTGAAGCTACTGACTGAATGAAAAGAGCTGGCATCTCACTCTCTTTGAATCTTCTTTATCATGCCAGGATTAGCAGGAAAAAGCAAAAAATTTCAGAATTGCACCTTGCAATGTGGAGATATTACTGTTTGTGCATTTACAATATTCATTGATTTTTGCCATTGAAAAACATCATGTTATTCATATACCAGAAATGTTTGAAGCTACTGACTGAATGAAAAGAGCTGGCATCTCACTCTCTTTGAATCTTCTTTATCATGCCAGGATTAGCAGGAAAAAGCAAACAATTTCAGAATTGCACCTTGCAATGTGGAGATATTACTGTTTGTGCATTTACAATATTCATTGATTTTTGCCATTGAAAAACGTCCAGAAATGTTTGAACCTACTGACTGAATGAAAGGAGCTGGCATCTCACTCTCTTTGAATCTTCTTTATCATGCTAGGATTAGCAGGAAAAAGCAAAAAATTTCAGAATTGCACCTTGCAATGCGGAGAAATTACTGTGTGTGCATTTACAATATTCATTGATTTTTGCCATTGAAAAACATCATGTTATTCATATACCAGAAATGTTTGAAGCTACTGACTGAATGAAAGGAGCTGGCATCTCACTCTCTTTGAATCTTCTTTATCATGCTAGGATTAGCAGGAAAAAGCAAAAAATTTCAGAATTGCACCTTGCAATGCGGAGAAATTACTGTTTGTGCATTTACAATATTCATTGATTTTTGCCATTGAAAAACATCATGTTATTCATATACCAGAAATGTTTGAAGCTACTGACTGAATGAAAAGAGCTGGCATCTCACTCTCTTTGAATTTTCTTTATCATGCCAGGATTAGCAGGAAAAAGCAAAAAATTTCAGAATTGCACATTGCAATGTGGAGATATTACTGTTTGTGCATTTACAATATTCATTGATTTTTGCCATTGAAAAAGTCCAGAAATGTTTGAAGCTACTGACTGAATGAAAGGAGCTGGCATCTCACTCTCTTTGAATCTTCTTTATCATGCTAGGATTAGCAGGAAAAAGCAAAAAATTTCAGAATTGCACCTTGCAATGCGGAGAAATTACTGTTTGTGCATTTACAATATTCATTGATTTTTGCCATTGAAAAACATCATGTTATTCATATACCAGAAATGTTTGAAGCTACTGACTGAATGAAAAGAGCTGGCATCTCACTCTCTTTGAATCTTCTTTATCATGCCAGGATTAGCAGGAAAAAGCAAAAAATTTCAGAATTGCACCTTGCAATGTGGAGATATTACTGTTTGTGCATTTACAATATTCATTGATTTTTGCCATTGAAAAACATGTTATTCATATACCAGAAATGTTTGAAGCTACTGACTGAATGAAAAGAGCTGGCATCTCACTCTCTTTGAATCTTCTTTATCATGCCAGGATTAGCAGGAAAAAGCAAAAAATTTCAGAATTGCACCTTGCAATGTGGAGATATTACTGTTTGTGCATTTACAATATTCATAGATTTTTGCCATTGAAAAACGTCCAGAAATGTTTGAAGCTACTGACTGAATGAAAGGAGCTGGCATCTCACTCTCTTTGAATCTTCTTTATCATGCTAGGATTAGCAGGAAAAAGCAAAAAATTTCAGAATTGCACCTTGCAATGCGGAGAAATTACTGTGTGTGCATTTACAATATTCATTGATTTTTGCCATTGAAAAACATCATGTTATTCATATACCAGAAATGTTTGAAGCTACTGACTGAATGAAAAGAGCTGGCATCTCACTCTCTTTGAATCTTCTTTATCATGCCAGGATTAGCAGGAAAAAGCAAAAAATTTCAGAATTGCACCTTGCAATGTGGAGATATTACTGTTTGTGCATTTACAATATTCATTGATTTTTGCCATTGAAAAACATGTTATTCATATACCAGAAATGTTTGAAGCTACTGACTGAATGAAAAGAGCTGGCATCTCACTCTCTTTGAATCTTCTTTATCATGCCAGGATTAGCAGGAAAAAGCAAAAAATTTCAGAATTGCACCTTGCAATGTGGAGATATTACTGTTTGTGCATTTACAATATTCATTGATTTTTGCCATTGAAAAACGTCCAGAAATGTTTGAAGCTACTGACTGAATGAAAGGAGCTGGCATCTCACTCTCTTTGAATCTTCTTTATCATGCTAGGATTAGCAGGAAAAAGCAAAAAATTTCAGAATTGCACCTTGCAATGCGGAGAAATTACTGTGTGTGCATTTACAATATTCATTGATTTTTGCCATTGAAAAACATCATGTTATTCATATACCAGAAATGTTTGAAGCTACTGACTGAATGAAAAGAGCTGGCATCTCACTCTCTTTGAATCTTCTTTATCATGCCAGGATTAGCAGGAAAAAGCAAAAAATTTCAGAATTGCACCTTGCAATATGGAGATATTACTGTTTGTGCATTTACAATATTCATTGATTTTTGCCATTGAAAAACATGTTATTCATATACCAGAAATGTTTGAAGCTACTGACTGAATGAAAAGAGCTGGCATCTCACTCTCTTTGAATCTTCTTTATCATACCAGGATTAGCAGGAAAAAGCAAAAAATTTCAGAATTGCACCTTGCAATGTGGAGATATTACTGTTTGTGCATTTACAATATTCATTGATTTTTGCCATTGAAAAACGTCCAGAAATGTTTGAAGCTACTGACTGAATGAAAGGAGCTGGCATCTCACTCTCTTTGAATCTTCTTTATCATGCTAGGATTAGCAGGAAAAAGCAAAAGATTTCATAATTGCACCTTGCAATGCGGAGAAATTACTGTGTGTGCATTTACAATATTCATTGATTTTTGCCATTGAAAAACATCATGTTATTCATATAACAGAAATGTTTGAAGCTACTGACTGAATGAAAAGAGCTGGCATCTCACTCTCTTTGAATCTTCTTTATCATGCCAGGATTAGCAGGAAAAAGCAAAAAATTTCAGAATTGCACCTTGCAATGTGGAGATATTACTGTTTGTGCATTTACAATATTCATTGATTTTTGCCATTGAAAAACGTCCAGAAATGTTTGAAGCTACTGACTGAATGAAAGGAGCTGGCATCTCACTCTCTTTGAATCTTCTTTATCATGCTAGGATTAGCAGGAAAAAGCAAAAAATTTCAGAATTGCACCTTGCAATGCGGAGAAATTACTGTGTGTGCATTTACAATATTCATTGATTTTTGCCATTGAAAAACGTCCAGAAATGTTTGAAGCTACTGACTGAATGAAAGGAGCTGGCATCTCACTCTCTTTGAATCTTCTTTATCATGCTAGGATTAGCAGGAAAAAGCAAAAAATTTCAGAAATGCACCTTGCAATGCGGAGAAATTACTGTGTGTGCATTTACAATATTCATTGATTTTTGCCATTGAAAAACATTATTATTCATATAACAGAAATGTTTGAAGCTACTGACTGAATGAAAAGAGCTGGCATCTCACTCTCTTTGAATCTTCTTTATCATGCCAGGATTAGCAGGAAAAAGCAAAAAATTTCAGAATTGCACCTTGCAATGTGGAGATATTACTGTTTGTGCATTTACAATATTCATTGATTTTTGCCATTGAAAAACATGTTATTCATATACCAGAAATGTTTGAAGCTACTGACTGAATGAAAAGAGCTGGCATCTCACTCTCTTTGAATCTTCTTTATCATGCCAGGATTAGCAGGAAAAAGCAAAAAATTTCAGAATTGCACCTTGCAATGTGGAGATATTACTGTTTGTGCATTTACAATATTCATTGATTTTTGCCATTGAAAAACGTCCAGAAATGTTTGAAGCTACTGACTGAATGAAAGGAGCTGGCATCTCACTCTCTTTGAATCTTCTTTATCATGCTAGGATTAGCAGGAAAAAGCAAAAAATTTCAGAATTGCACCTTGCAATGCGGAGAATTTACTGTGTGTGCATTTACAATATTCATTGATTTTTGCCATTGAAAAACATCGTTATTCATATACCAGAAATGTTTGAAGCTACTGACTGAATGAAAAGAGCTGGCATCTCACTCTCTTTGAATCTTCTTTATCATGCCAGGATTAGCAGGAAAAAGCAAAAAATTTCAGAATTGCACCTTGCAATGTGGAGATATTACTGTTTGTGCATTTACAATATTCATTGATTTTTGCCATTGAAAAACGTCCAGAAATGTTTGAAGCTACTGACTGAATGAAAGGAGCTGGCATCTCACTCTCTTTGAATCTTCTTTATCATGCTAGGATTAGCAGGAAAAAGCAAAAAATTTCAGAATTGCACCTTGCAATGCGGAGAAATTACTGTTTGTGCATTTACAATATTCATTGATTTTTGCCATTGAAAAACATGTTATTCATATACCAGAAATGTTTGAAGCTACTGACTGAATGAAAAGAGCTGGCATCTCACTCTCTTTGAATCTTCTTTATCATGCCAGGATTAGCAGGAAAAAGCAAAAAATTTCAGAATTGCACCTTGCAATGTGGAGATATTACTGTTTGTGCATTTACAATATTCATTGATTTTTGCCATTGAAAAACGTCCAGAAATGTTTGAAGCTACTGACTGAATGAAAGGAGCTGGCATCTCACTCTCTTTGAATCTTCTTTATCATGCTAGGATTAGCAGGAAAAAGCAAAAAATTTCAGAATTGCACCTTGCAATGCGGAGAAATTACTGTGTGTGCATTTACAATATTCATTGATTTTTGCCATTGAAAAACATGTTATTCATATACCAGAAATGTTTGAAGCTACTGACTGAATGAAAAGAGCTGGCATCTCACTCTCTTTGAATCTTCTTTATCATGCCAGGATTAGCAGGAAAAAGCAAAAAATTTCAGAATTGCACCTTGCAATGTGGAGATATTACTGTTTGTGCATTTACAATATTCATTGATTTTTGCCATTGAAAAATGTCCAGAAATGTTTGAAGCTACTGACTGAATGAAAGGAGCTGGCATCTCACTCTCTTTGAATCTTCTTTATCATGCTAGGATTAGCAGGAAAAAGCAAAAAATTTCAGAATTGCACCTTGCAATGCGGAGAAATTACTGTGTGTGCATTTACAATATTCATTGATTTTTGCCATTGAAAAACATCGTTATTCATATACCAGAAATGTTTGAAGCTACTGACTGAATGAAAAGAGCTGGCATCTCACTCTCTTTGAATCTTCTTTATCATGCCAGGATTAGCAGGAAAAAGCAAAAAATTTCAGAATTGCACCTTGCAATGTGGAGATATTACTGTTTGTGCATTTACAATATTCATTGATTTTTGCCATTGAAAAACGTCCAGAAATGTTTGAAGCTACTGACTGAATGAAAGGAGCTGGCATCTCACTCTCTTTGAATCTTCTTTATCATGCTAGGATTAGCAGGAAAAAGCAAAAAATGTCAGAATTGCACCTTGCAATGCGGAGAAATTACTGTGTGTGCATTTACAATATTCATTGATTTTTGCCATTGAAAAACATGTTATTCATATACCAGAAATGTTTGAAGCTACTGACTGAATGAAAAGAGCTGGCATCTCACTCTCTTTGAATCTTCTTTATCATGCCAGGATTAGCAGGAAAAAGCAAAAAATTTCAGAATTGCACCTTGCAATGTGGAGATATTACTGTTTGTGCATTTACAATATTCATTGATTTTTGCCATTGAAAAACGTCCAGAAATGTTTGAAGCTACTGACTGAATGAAAGGAGCTGGCATCTCACTCTCTTTGAATCTTCTTTATCATGCTAGGATTAGCAGGAAAAAGCAAAAAATTTCTGAATTGCACATTGCAATGCGGAGAAATTACTGTTTGTGCATTTACAATATTCATTGATTTTTGCCATTGAAAAACATCATGTTATTCATATACCAGAAATGTTTGAAGCTACTGACTAAATGAAAGGAGCTGGCATCTCACTCTCTTTGAATCTTCTTTATCATGCTAGGATTAGCAGGAAAAAGCAAAAAATTTCAGAATTGCACCTTGCAATGCGGAGAAATTACTGTTTGTGCATTTACAATATTCATTGATTTTTGCCATTGAAAAACATCGTTATTCATATACCAGAAATGTTTGAAGCTACTGACTGAATGAAAAGAGCTGGCATCTCACTCTCTTTGAATCTTCTTTATCATGCCAGGATTAGCAGGAAAAAGCAAAAAATTTCAGAATTGCACCTTGCAATGTGGAGATATTACTGTTTGTGCATTTACAATATTCATTGATTTTTGCCATTGAAAAACGTCCAGAAATGTTTGAAGCTACTGACTGAATGAAAGGAGCTGGCATCTCACTCTCTTTGAATCTTCTTTATCATGCTACGATTAGCAGGAAAAAGCAAAAAATTTCAGAATTGCACCTTGCAATGTGGAGATATTACTGTTTGTGCATTTACAATATTCATTGATTTTTGCCATTGAAAAACGTCCAGAAATGTTTGAAGCTACTGACTGAATGAAAGGAGCTGGCATCTCACTCTCTTTGAATCTTCTTTATCATGCTAGGATTAGCAGGAAAAAGCAAAAAATTTCAGAATTGCACCTTGCAATGCGGAGAAATTACTGTTTGTGCATTTACAATATTCATTGATTTTTGCCATTGAAAAACATCATGTTATTCATATACCAGAAATGTTTGAAGCTACTGACTGAATGAAAAGAGCTGGCATCTCACTCTCTTTGAATCTTCTTTATCATGCTAAGAGGAGCAGGAAAAAGCAAAAAATTTCAGAATTGCACGTTGCAATGTGGAGATATTACTGTTTGTGCATTTACAATATTCATTGATTTTTGCCATTGAAAAACGTCCAGAAATGTTTGAAGCTACTGACTGAATGAAAGGAGCTGGCATCTCACTCTCTTTGAATCTTCTTTATCATGCTAGGATTAGCAGGAAAAAGCAAAAAATTTCAGAATTGCACCTTGCAATGCGGAGAAATTACTGTGTGTGCATTTACAATATTCATTGATTTTTGCCATTGAAAAACATCGTTATTCATATACCAGAAATGTTTGAAGCTACTGACTGAATGAAAAGAGCTGGCATCTCACTCTCTTTGAATCTTCTTTATCATGCCAGGATTAGCAGGAAAAAGCAAAAAATTTCAGAATTGCACCTTGCAATGTGGAGATATTACTGTTTGTGCAATTACAATATTCATTGATTTTTGCCATTGAAAAACATGTTATTCATATACCAGAAATGTTTGAAGCTACTGACTGAATGAAAAGAGCTGGCATCTCACTCTCTTTGAATCTTCTTTATCATGCCAGGATTAGCAGGAAAAAGCAAAAAATTTCAGAATTGCACCTTGCAATGTGGAGATATTACTGTTTGTGCATTTACAATATTCATTGATTTTTGCCATTGAAAAACGTCCAGAAATGTTTGAAGCTACTGACTGAATGAAAGGAGCTGGCATCTCACTCTCTTTGAATCTTCTTTATCATGCTAGGATTAGCAGGATAAAGCAAAAAATTTCAGAATTGCACCTTGCAATGCGGAGAAATTACTGTGTGTGCATTTACAATATTCATTGATTTTTGCCATTGAAAAACATCGTTATTCATATACCAGAAATGTTTGAAGCTACTGACTGAATGAAAAGAGCTGGCATCTCACTCTCTTTGAATCTTCTTTATCATGCCAGGATTAGCAGGAAAAAGCAAAAAATTTCAGAATTGCACCTTGCAATGTGGAGATATTACTGTTTGTGCATTTACAATATTCATTGATTTTTGCCATTGAAAAACATGTTATTCATATACCAGAAATGTTTGAAGCTACTGACTGAATGAAAAGAGCTGGCATCTCACTCTCTTTGAATCTTCTTTATCATGCCAGGATTAGCAGGAAAAAGCAAAAAATTTCAGAATTGCACCTTGCAATGTGGAGATATTACTGTTTGTGCATTTACAATATTCATTGATTTTTGCCATTGAAAAACGTCCAGAAATGTTTGAAGCTACTGACTGAATGAAAGGAGCTGGCATCTCACTCTCTTTGAATCTTCTTTATCATGCTAGGATTAGCAGGAAAAAGCAAAAAATTTCAGAATTGCACCTTGCAATGCGGAGAAATTACTGTGTGTGCATTTACAATATTCATTGATTTTTGCCATTGAAAAACATCATGTTATTCATATACCAGAAATGTTTGAAGCTACTGACTGAATGAAAAGAGCTGGCATCTCACTCTCTTTGAATCTTCTTTATCATGCCAGGATTAGCAGGAAAAAGCAAAAAATTTCAGAATTGCACCTTGCAATGTGGAGATATTACTGTTTGTGCATTTACAATATTCATTGATTTTTGCCATTGAAAAACATGTTATTCATATACCAGAAATGTTTGAAGCTACTGACTGAATTAAAAGAGCTGGCATCTCACTCTCTTTGAATCTTCTTTATCATACCAGGATTAGCAGGAAAAAGCAAAAAATTTCAGAATTGCACCTTGCAATGTGGAGATATTACTGTTTGTGCATTTACAATATTCATTGATTTTTGCCATTGAAAAACGTCCAGAAATGTTTGAAGCTACTGACTGAATGAAAGGAGCTGGCATCTCACTCTCTTTGAATCTTCTTTATCATGCTAGGATTAGCAGGAAAAAGCAAAAAATTTCAGAATTGCACCTTGCAATGCGGAGAAATTACTGTGTGTGCATTTACAATATTCATTGATTTTTGCCATTGAAAAACATCATGTTATTCATATAACAGAAATGTTTGAAGCTACGGACTGAATGAAAAGAGCTGGCATCTCACTCTCTTTGAATCTTCTTTATCATGCCAGGATTAGCAGGAAAAAGCAAAAAATTTCAGAATTGCACCTTGCAATGTGGAGATATTACTGTTTGTGCATTTACAATATTCATTGATTTTTGCCATTGAAAAACGTCCAGAAATGTTTGAAGCTACTGACTGAATGAAAGGAGCTGGCATCTCACTCTCTTTGAATCTTCTTTATCATGCTAGGATTAGCAGGAAAAAGCAAAAAATTTCAGAATTGCACCTTGCAATGCGGAGAAATTACTGTGTGTGCATTTACAATATTCATTGATTTTTGCCATTGAAAAACGTCCAGAAATGTTTGAAGCTACTGACTGAATGAAAGGAGCTGGCATCTCACTCTCTTTGAATCTTCTTTATCATGCTAGGATTAGCAGGAAAAAGCAAAAAATTTCAGAATTGCACCTTGCAATGCGGAGAAATTACTGTGTGTGCATTTACAATATTCATTGATTTTTGCCATTGAAAAACATTATTATTCATATACCAGAAATGTTTGAAGCTACTGACTGAATGAAAAGAGCTGGCATCTCACTCTCTTTGAATCTTCTTTATCATGCCAGGATTAGCAGGAAAAAGCAAAAAATTTCAGAATTGCACCTTGCAATGTGGAGATATTACTGTTTGTGCATTTACAATATTCATTGATTTTTGCCATTGAAAAACATGTTATTCATATACCAGAAATGTTTGAAGCTACTGACTGAATGAAAAGAGCTGGCATCTCACTCTCTTTGAATCTTCTTTATCATGCCAGGATTAGCAGGAAAAAGCAAAAAATTTCAGAATTGCACCTTGCAATGTGGAGATATTACTGTTTGTGCATTTACAATATTCATTGATTTTTGCCATTGAAAAACGTCCAGAAATGTTTGAAGCTACTGACTGAATGAAAGGAGCTGGCATCTCACTCTCTTTGAATCTTCTTTATCATGCTAGGATTAGCAGGAAAAAGCAAAAAATTTCAGAATTGCACCTTGCAATGCGGAGAAATTACTGTGTGTGCATTTACAATATTCATTGATTTTTGCCATTGAAAAACATCGTTATTCATATACCAGAAATGTTTGAAGCTACTGACTGAATGAAAAGAGCTGGCATCTCACTCTCTTTGAATCTTCTTTATCATGCCAGGATTAGCAGGAAAAAGCAAAAAATTTCAGAATTGCACCTTGCAATGTGGAGATATTACTGTTTGTGCATTTACAATATTCATTGATTTTTGCCATTGAAAAACGTCCAGAAATGTTTGAAGCTACTGACTGAATGAAAGGAGCTGGCATCTCACTCTCTTTGAATCTTCTTTATCATGCTAGGATTAGCAGGAAAAAGCAAAAAATTTCAGAATTGCACCTTGCAATGCGGAGAAATTACTGTTTGTGCATTTACAATATTCATTGATTTTTGCCATTGAAAAACATGTTATTCATATACCAGAAATGTTTGAAGCTACTGACTGAATGAAAAGAGCTGGCATCTCACTCTCTTTGAATCTTCTTTATCATGCCAGGATTAGCAGGAAAAAGCAAAAAATTTCAGAATTGCACCTTGCAATGTGGAGATATTACTGTTTGTGCATTTACAATATTCATTGATTTTTGCCATTGAAAAACGTCCAGAAATGTTTGAAGCTACTGACTGAATGAAAGGAGCTGGCATCTCACTCTCTTTGAATCTTCTTTATCATGCTAGGATTAGCAGGAAAAAGCAAAAAATTTCAGAATTGCACCTTGCAATGCGGAGAAATTACTGTGTGTGCATTTACAATATTCATTGATTTTTGCCATTGAAAAACATGTTATTCATATACCAGAAATGATTGAAGCTACTGACTGAATGAAAAGAGCTGGCATCTCACTCTCTTTGAATCTTCTTTATCATGCCAGGATTAGCAGGAAAAAGCAAAAAATTTCAGAATTGCACCTTGCAATGTGGAGATATTACTGTTTGTGCATTTACAATATTCATTGATTTTTGCCATTGAAAAATGTCCAGAAATGTTTGAAGCTACTGACTGAATGAAAGGAGCTGGCATCTCACTCTCTTTGAATCTTCTTTATCATGCTAGGATTAGCAGGAAAAAGCAAAAAATTTCAGAATTGCACCTTGCAATGCGGAGAAATTACTGTGTGTGCATTTACAATATTCATTGATTTTTGCCATTGAAAAACATCGTTATTCATATACCAGAAATGTTTGAAGCTACTGACTGAATGAAAAGAGCTGGCATCTCACTCTCTTTGAATCTTCTTTATCATGCCAGGATTAGCAGGAAAAAGCAAAAAATTTCAGAATTGCACCTTGCAATGTGGAGATATTACTGTTTGTGCATTTACAATATTCATTGATTTTTGCCATTGAAAAACGTCCAGAAATGTTTGAAGCTACTGACTGAATGAAAGGAGCTGGCATCTCACTCTCTTTGAATCTTCTTTATCATGCTAGGATTAGCAGGAAAAAGCAAAAAATGTCAGAATTGCACCTTGCAATGCGGAGAAATTACTGTGTGTGCATTTACAATATTCATTGATTTTTGCCATTGAAAAACATGTTATTCATATACCAGAAATGTTTGAAGCTACTGACTGAATGAAAAGAGCTGGCATCTCACTCTCTTTGAATCTTCTTTATCATGCCAGGATTAGCAGGAAAAAGCAAAAAATTTCAGAATTGCACCTTGCAATGTGGAGATATTACTATTTGTGCATTTACAATATTCATTGATTTTTGCCATTGAAAAACGTCCAGAAATGTTTGAAGCTACTGACTGAATGAAAGGAGCTGGCATCTCACTCTTTGAATCTTCTTTATCATGCTAGGTTTAGCAGGAAAAAGCAAAAAATTTCAGAATTGCACATTGCAATGCGGAGAAATTACTGTTTGTGCATTTACAATATTCATTGATTTTTGCCATTGAAAAACATCATGTTATTCATATACCAGAAATGTTTGAAGCTACTGACTGAATGAAAGGAGCTGGCATCTCACTCTCTTTGAATCTTCTTTATCATGCTAGGATTAGCAGGAAAAAGCAAAAAATTTCAGAATTGCACCTTGCAATGCGGAGAAATTACTGTTTGTGCATTTACAATATTCATTGATTTTTGCCATTGAAAAACATCATGTTATTCATATACCAGAAATGTTTGAAGCTACTGACTGAATGAAAAGAGCTGGCATCTCACTCTCTTTGAATCTTCTTTATCATGCTAAGAGGAGCAGGAAAAAGCAAAAAATTTCAGAATTGCACGTTGCAATGTGGAGATATTACTGTTTGTGCATTTACAATATTCATTGATTTTTGCCATTGAAAAACGTCCAGAAATGTTTGAAGCTACTGACTGAATGAAAGGAGCTGGCATCTCACTCTCTTTGAATCTTCTTTATCATGCTAGGATTAGCAGGAAAAAGCAAAAAATTTCAGAATTGCACCTTGCAATGCGGAGAAATTACTGTGTGTGCATTTACAATATTCATTGATTTTTGCCATTGAAAAACATCGTTATTCATATACCAGAAATGTTTGAAGCTACTGACTGAATGAAAAGAGCTGGCATCTCACTCTCTTTGAATCTTCTTTATCATGCCAGGATTAGCAGGAAAAAGCAAAAAATTTCAGAATTGCACCTTGCAATGTGGAGATATTACTGTTTGTGCAATTACAATATTCATTGATTTTTGCCATTGAAAAACATGTTATTCATATACCAGAAATGTTTGAAGCTACTGACTGAATGAAAAGAGCTGGCATCTCACTCTCTTTGAATCTTCTTTATCATGCCAGGATTAGCAGGAAAAAGCAAAAAATTTCAGAATTGCACCTTGCAATGTGGAGATATTACTGTTTGTGCATTTACAATATTCATTGATTTTTGCCATTGAAAAACGTCCAGAAATGTTTGAAGCTACTGACTGAATGAAAGGAGCTGGCATCTCACTCTCTTTGAATCTTCTTTATCATGCTAGGATTAGCAGGAAAAAGCAAAAAATTTCAGAATTGCACCTTGCAATGCGGAGAAATTACTGTGTGTGCATTTACAATATTCATTGATTTTTGCCATTGAAAAACATCGTTATTCATATACCAGAAATGTTTGAAGCTACTGACTGAATGAAAAGAGCTGGCATCTCACTCTCTTTGAATCTTCTTTATCATGCCAGGATTAGCAGGAAAAAGCAAAAAATTTCAGAATTGCACCTTGCAATGTGGAGATATTACTGTTTGTGCATTTACAATATTCATTGATTTTTGCCATTGAAAAACATGTTATTCATATACCAGAAATGTTTGAAGCTACTGACTGAATGAAAAGAGCTGGCATCTCACTCTCTTTGAATCTTCTTTATCATGCCAGGATTAGCAGGAAAAAGCAAAAAATTTCAGAATTGCACGTTGCAATGTGGAGATATTACTGTTTGTGCATTTACAATATTCATTGATTTTTGCCATTGAAAAACGTCCAGAAATGTTTGAAGCTACTGACTGAATGAAAGGAGCTGGCATCTCACTCTCTTTGAATCTTCTTTATCATGCTAGGATTAGCAGGAAAAAGCAAAAAATTTCAGAATTGCAACTTGCAATGCGGAGAAATTACTGTGTGTGCATTTACAATATTCATTGATTTTTGCCATTGAAAAACATCGTTATTCATATACCAGAAATGTTTGAAGCTACTGAATGAATGAAAAGAGCTGGCATCTCACTCTCTTTGAATCTTCTTTATCATGCCAGGATTAGCAGGAAAAAGCAAAAAATTTCAGAATTGCACCTTGCAATGTGGAGATATTACTGTTTGTGCATTTACAATATTCATTGATTTTTGCCATGGAAAAACATGTTATTCATATACCAGAAATGTTTGAAGCTACTGACTGAATGAAAAGAGCTGGCATCTCACTCTCTTTGAATCTTCTTTATCATGCCAGGATTAGCAGGAAAAAGCAAAAAATTTCAGAATTGCACCTTGCAATGTGGAGATATTACTGTTTGTGCATTTACAATATTCATTGATTTTTGCCATTGAAAAACATGTTATTCATATACCAGAAATGTTTGAAGCTACTGACTGAATGAAAAGAGCTGGCATCTCACTCTCTTTGAATCTTCTTTATCATGCCAGGATTAGCAGGAAAAAGCAAAAAATTTCAGAATTGCACCTTGCAATGTGGAGATATTACTGTTTGTGCATTTACAATATTCATTGATTTTTGCCATTGAAAAACGTCCAGAAATGTTTGAAGCTACTGACTGAATGAAAGGAGCTGGCATCTCACTCTCTTTGAATCTTCTTTATCATGCTAGGATTAGCAGGAAAAAGCAAAAAATTTCAGAATTGCACCTTGCAATGCGGAGAAATTACTGTTTGTGCATTTACAATATTCATTGATTTTTGCCATTGAAAAACATGTTATTCATATACCAGAAATGTTTGAAGCTACTGACTGAATGAAAAGAGCTGGCATCTCACTCTCTTTGAATCTTCTTTATCATGCCAGGATTAGCAGGAAAAAGCAAAAAATTTCAGAATTGCACCTTGCAATGTGGAGATATTACTGTTTGTGCATTTACAATATTCATTGATTTTTGCCATTGAAAAACGTCCAGAAATGTTTGAAGCTACTGACTGAATGAAAAGAGCTGGCATCTCACTCTCTTTGAATCTTCTTTATCATGCTAAGAGGAGCAGGAAAAAGCAAAAAATTTCAGAATTGCACGTTGCAATGTGGAGATATTACTGTTTGTGCATTTACAATATTCATTGATTTTTGCCATTGAAAAACGTCCAGAAATGTTTGAAGCTACTGACTGAATGAAAAGAGCTGGCATCTCACTCTCTTTGAATCTTCTTTATCATGCTAAGAGGAGCAGGAAAAAGCAAAAAATTTCAGAATTGCACGTTGCAATGTGGAGATATTACTGTTTGTGCATTTACAATATTCATTGATTTTTGCCATTGAAAAACATGTTATTCATATACCAGAAATGTTTGAAGCTACTGACTGAATGAAAAGAGCTGGCATCTCACTCTCTTTGAATCTTCTTTATCATGCCAGGACTAGCAGGAAAAAGCAAAAAATTTCAGAATTGCACCTTGCAATGTGGAGATATTACTGTTTGTGCATTTACAATATTCATTGATTTTTGCCATGGAAAAACATCCAGAAATGTTTGAAGCTACTGACTGAATGAAAGGAGCTGGCATCTCACTCTCTTTGAATCTTCTTTATCATGCTAGGATTAGCAGGAAAAAGCAAAAAATTTCAGAATTGCACCTTGCAATGCGGAGAAATTACTGTTTGTGCATTTACAATATTCATTGATTTTTGCCATTGAAAAACATGTTATTCATATACCAGAAATGTTTGAAGCTACTGACTGAATGAAAAGAGCTGGCATCTCACTCTCTTTGAATCTTCTTTATCATGCCAGGATTAACAGGAAAAAGCAAAAAATTTCAGAATTGCACCTTGCAATGTGGAGATATTACTGTTTGTGCATTTACAATATTCATTGATTTTTGCCATTGAAAAACGTCCAGAAATGTTTGAAGATACTGACTGAATGAAAAGAGCTGGCATCTCACTCTCTTTGAATCTTCTTTATCATGCTAAGAGGAGCAGGAAAAAGCAAAGAATTTCAGAATTGCACGTTGCAATGTGGAGATATTACTGTTTGTGCATTTACAATATTCATTGATTTTTGCCATTGAAAAACATGTTATTCATATACCAGAAATGTTTGAAGCTACTGACTGAATGAAAAGAGCTGGCATCTCACTCTCTTTGAATCTTCTTTATCATGCCAGGATTAGCAGGAAAAAGCAAAAAATTTCAGAATTGCACCTTGCAATGTGGAGATACTACTGTTTGTGCATTTACAATATTCATTGATTTTTGCCATTGAAAAACGTCCAGAAATGTTTGAAGCTACTGACTGAATGAAAGGAGCTGGCATCTCACTCTCTTTGAATCTTCTTTATCATGCTAGGATTAGCAGGAAAAAGCAAAAAATTTCAGAATTGCACCTTGCAATGCGGAGAAATTACTGTTTGTGCATTTACAATATTCATTGATTTTTGCCATTGAAAAACATCATGTTATTCATATACCAGAAATGTTTGAAGCTACTGACTGAATGAAAAGAGCTGGCATCTCACTCTCTTTGAATCTTCTTTATCATGCTAAGAGGAGCAGGAAAAAGCAAAAAATTTCAGAATTGCACGTTGCAATGTGGAGATATTACTGTTTGTGCATTTACAATATTCATTGATTTTTGCCATTGAAAAACGTCCAGAAATGTTTGAAGCTACTGACTGAATGAAAGGAGCTGGCATCTCACTCTCTTTGAATCTTCTTTATCATGCTAGGTTTAGCAGGAAAAAGCAAAAAATTTCAGAATTGCACCTTGCAATGCGGAGAAATTACTGTTTGTGCATTTACAATATTCATTGATTTTTGACATTGAAAAACATCATGTTATTCATATACCAGAAATGTTTGAAGCTACTGACTGAATGAAAAGAGCTGGCATCTCACTCTCTTTGAATCTTCTTTATCATGCTAAGAGGAGCAGGAAAAAGCAAAAAATTTCAGAATTGCACGTTGCAATGTGGAGATATTACTGTTTGTGCATTTACAATATTCATTGATTTTTGCCATTGAAAAATGTCCAGAAATGTTTGAAGCTACTGACTGAATGAAAAGAGCTGGCATCTCACTCTCTTTGAATCTTCTTTATCATGCTAAGAGGAGCAGGAAAAAGCAAAAAATTTCAGAATTGCACCTTGCAATGTGGAGATATTACTGTTTGTGCATTTACAATATTCATTGATTTTTGCCATTGAAAAACGTCCATAAATGTTTGAAGCTACTGACTGAATGAAAGGAGCTGGCATCTCACTCTCTTTGAATCTTCTTTATCATGCTAGGATTAGCAGGAAAAAGCAAAAAATTTCAGAATTGCACATTGCAATGCGGAGAAATTACTGTTTGTGCATTTACAATATTCATTGATTTTTGCCATTGAAAAACATCATGTTATTCATATACCAGAAATGTTTGAAGCTACTGACTGAATGAAAGGAGCTGGCATCTCACTCTCTTTGAATCTTCTTTATCATGCTAGGATTAGCAGGAAAAAGCAAAAAATTTCAGAATTGCACCTTGCAATGCGGAGAAATTACTGTGTGTGCATTTACAATATTCATTGATTTTTGCCATTGAAAAACATGTTATTCATATACCAGAAATGTTTGAAGCTACTGACTGAATGAAAAGAGCTGGCATCTCAATCTCTTTGAATCTTCTTTATCATGCCAGGATTAGCAGGAAAAAGCAAAAAATTTCAGAATTGCACCTTGCAATGTGGAGATATTACTGTTTGTGCATTTACAATATTCATTGATTTTTGCCATTGAAAAACGTCCAGAAATGTTTGAAGCTACTGACTGAATGAAAGGAGCTGGCATCTCACTCTCTTTGAATCTTCTTTATCATGCTAGGATTAGCAGGAAAAAGCAAAAAATTTCAGAATTGCACCTTGCAATGCGGAGAAATTACTGTTTGTGCATTTACAATATTCATTGATTTTTGCCATTGAAAAACATCATGTTATTCATATACCAGAAATGTTTGAAGCTACTGACTGAATGAAAAGAGCTGGCATCTCACTCTCTTTGAATCTTCTTTATCATGCTAAGAGGAGCAGGAAAAAGCAAAAAATTTCAGAATTGCACGTTGCAATGTGGAGATATTACTGTTTGTGCATTTACAATATTCATTGATTTTTGCCATTGAAAAACGTCCAGAAATGTTTGAAGCTACTGACTGAATGAAAGGAGCTGGCATCTCACTCTCTTTGAATCTCCTTTATCATGCTAGGATTAGCAGGAAAAAGCAAAAAATTTCAGAATTGCACCTTGCAATGTGGAGATATTACTGTTTGTGCATTTACAATATTCATTGATTTTTGCCATTGAAAAACGTCCAGAAATGTTTGAAGCTACTGACTGAATGAAAGGAGCTGGCATCTCACTCTCTTTGAATCTTCTTTATCATGCTAGGATTAGCAGGAAAAAGCAAAAAATTTCAGAATTGCACCTTGCAATGCGGAGAAATTACTGTTTGTGCATTTACAATATTCATTGATTTTTGCCATTGAAAAACATGTTATTCATATACCAGAAATGTTTGAAGCTACTGACTGAATGAAAAGAGCTGGCATCTCACTCTCTTTGAATCTTCTTTATCATGCCAGGATGAGCAGGAAAAAGCAAAAAATTTCAGAATTGCACCTTGCAATGTGGAGATATTACTGTTTGTGCATTTACAATATTCATTGATTTTTGCCATTGAAAAACGTCCAGAAATGTTTGAAGCTACTGACTGAATGAAAAGAGCTGGCATCTCACTCTCTTTGAATCTTCTTTATCATGCCAGGATTAGCAGGAAAAAGCAAAAAATTTCAGAATTGCACGTTGCAATGTGGAGATATTACTGTTTGTGCATTTACAATATTCATTGATTTTTGCCATTGAAAAACGTCCAGAAATGTTTGAAGCTACTGACTGAATGAAAGGAGCTGGCATCTCACTCTCTTTGAATCTTCTTTATCATGCTAGGATTAGCAGGAAAAAGCAAAAAATTTCAGAATTGCAACTTGCAATGCGGAGAAATTACTGTGTGTGCATTTACAATATTCATTGATTTTTGCCATTGAAAAACATCGTTATTCATATACCAGAAATGTTTGAAGCTACTGACTGAATGAAAAGAGCTGGCATCTCACTCTCTTTGAATCTTCTTTATCATGCCAGGATTAGCAGGAAAAAGCAAAAAATTTCAGAATTGCACCTTGCAATGTGGAGATATTACTGTTTGTGCATTTACAATATTCATTGATTTTTGCCATGGAAAAACATGTTATTCATATACCAGAAATGTTTGAAGCTACTGACTGAATGAAAAGAGCTGGCATCTCACTCTCTTTGAATCTTCTTTATCATGCCAGGATTAGCAGGAAAAAGCAAAAAATTTCAGAATTGCACCTTGCAATGTGGAGATATTACTGTTTGTGCATTTACAATATTCATTGATTTTTGCCATTGAAAAACATGTTATTCATATACCAGAAATGTTTGAAGCTACTGACTGAATGAAAAGAGCTGGCATCTCACTCTCTTTGAATCTTCTTTATCATGCCAGGATTAGCAGGAAAAAGCAAAAAATTTCAGAATTGCACCTTGCAATGTGGAGATATTACTGTTTGTGCATTTACAATATTCATTGATTTTTGCCATTGAAAAACGTCCAGAAATGTTTGAAGCTACTGACTGAATGAAAGGAGCTGGCATCTCACTCTCTTTGAATCTTCTTTATCATGCTAGGATTAGCAGGAAAAAGCAAAAAATTTCAGAATTGCACCTTGCAATGCGGAGAAATTACTGTTTGTGCATTTACAATATTCATTGATTTTTGCCATTGAAAAACATGTTATTCATATACCAGAAATGTTTGAAGCTACTGACTGAATGAAAAGAGCTGGCATCTCACTCTCTTTGAATCTTCTTTATCATGCCAGGATTAGCAGGAAAAAGCAAAAAATTTCAGAATTGCACCTTGCAATGTGGAGATATTACTGTTTGTGCATTTACAATATTCATTGATTTTTGCCATTGAAAAACGTCCAGAAATGTTTGAAGCTACTGACTGAATGAAAAGAGCTGGCATCTCACTCTCTTTGAATCTTCTTTATCATGCTAAGAGGAGCAGGAAAAAGCAAAAAATTTCAGAATTGCACGTTGCAATGTGGAGATATTACTGTTTGTGCATTTACAATATTCATTGATTTTTGCCATTGAAAAACGTCCAGAAATGTTTGAAGCTACTGACTGAATGAAAAGAGCTGGCATCTCACTCTCTTTGAATCTTCTTTATCATGCTAAGAGGAGCAGGAAAAAGCAAAAAATTTCAGAATTGCACGTTGCAATGTGGAGATATTACTGTTTGTGCATTTACAATATTCATTGATTTTTGCCATTGAAAAACATGTTATTCATATACCAGAAATGTTTGAAGCTACTGACTGAATGAAAAGAGCTGGCATCTCACTCTCTTTGAATCTTCTTTATCATGCCAGGACTAGCAGGAAAAAGCAAAAAATTTCAGAATTGCACCTTGCAATGTGGAGATATTACTGTTTGTGCATTTACAATATTCATTGATTTTTGCCATGGAAAAACATCCAGAAATGTTTGAAGCTACTGACTGAATGAAAGGAGCTGGCATCTCACTCTCTTTGAATCTTCTTTATCATGCTAGGATTAGCAGGAAAAAGCAAAAAATTTCAGAATTGCACCTTGCAATGCGGAGAAATTACTGTTTGTGCATTTACAATATTCATTGATTTTTGCCATTGAAAAACATGTTATTCATATACCAGAAATGTTTGAAGCTACTGACTGAATGAAAAGAGCTGGCATCTCACTCTCTTTGAATCTTCTTTATCATGCCAGGATTAACAGGAAAAAGCAAAAAATTTCAGAATTGCACCTTGCAATGTGGAGATATTACTGTTTGTGCATTTACAATATTCATTGATTTTTGCCATTGAAAAACGTCCAGAAATGTTTGAAGATACTGACTGAATGAAAAGAGCTGGCATCTCACTCTCTTTGAATCTTCTTTATCATGCTAAGAGGAGCAGGAAAAAGCAAAGAATTTCAGAATTGCACGTTGCAATGTGGAGATATTACTGTTTGTGCATTTACAATATTCATTGATTTTTGCCATTGAAAAACATGTTATTCATATACCAGAAATGTTTGAAGCTACTGACTGAATGAAAAGAGCTGGCATCTCACTCTCTTTGAATCTTCTTTATCATGCCAGGATTAGCAGGAAAAAGCAAAAAATTTCAGAATTGCACCTTGCAATGTGGAGATACTACTGTTTGTGCATTTACAATATTCATTGATTTTTGCCATTGAAAAACGTCCAGAAATGTTTGAAGCTACTGACTGAATGAAAGGAGCTGGCATCTCACTCTCTTTGAATCTTCTTTATCATGCTAGGATTAGCAGGAAAAAGCAAAAAATTTCAGAATTGCACCTTGCAATGCGGAGAAATTACTGTTTGTGCATTTACAATATTCATTGATTTTTGCCATTGAAAAACATCATGTTATTCATATACCAGAAATGTTTGAAGCTACTGACTGAATGAAAAGAGCTGGCATCTCACTCTCTTTGAATCTTCTTTATCATGCTAAGAGGAGCAGGAAAAAGCAAAAAATTTCAGAATTGCACGTTGCAATGTGGAGATATTACTGTTTGTGCATTTACAATATTCATTGATTTTTGCCATTGAAAAACGTCCAGAAATGTTTGAAGCTACTGACTGAATGAAAGGAGCTGGCATCTCACTCTCTTTGAATCTTCTTTATCATGCTAGGTTTAGCAGGAAAAAGCAAAAAATTTCAGAATTGCACCTTGCAATGCGGAGAAATTACTGTTTGTGCATTTACAATATTCATTGATTTTTGACATTGAAAAACATCATGTTATTCATATACCAGAAATGTTTGAAGCTACTGACTGAATGAAAAGAGCTGGCATCTCACTCTCTTTGAATCTTCTTTATCATGCTAAGAGGAGCAGGAAAAAGCAAAAAATTTCAGAATTGCACGTTGCAATGTGGAGATATTACTGTTTGTGCATTTACAATATTCATTGATTTTTGCCATTGAAAAATGTCCAGAAATGTTTGAAGCTACTGACTGAATGAAAAGAGCTGGCATCTCACTCTCTTTGAATCTTCTTTATCATGCTAAGAGGAGCAGGAAAAAGCAAAAAATTTCAGAATTGCACCTTGCAATGTGGAGATATTACTGTTTGTGCATTTACAATATTCATTGATTTTTGCCATTGAAAAACGTCCATAAATGTTTGAAGCTACTGACTGAATGAAAGGAGCTGGCATCTCACTCTCTTTGAATCTTCTTTATCATGCTAGGATTAGCAGGAAAAAGCAAAAAATTTCAGAATTGCACATTGCAATGCGGAGAAATTACTGTTTGTGCATTTACAATATTCATTGATTTTTGCCATTGAAAAACATCATGTTATTCATATACCAGAAATGTTTGAAGCTACTGACTGAATGAAAGGAGCTGGCATCTCACTCTCTTTGAATCTTCTTTATCATGCTAGGATTAGCAGGAAAAAGCAAAAAATTTCAGAATTGCACCTTGCAATGCGGAGAAATTACTGTGTGTGCATTTACAATATTCATTGATTTTTGCCATTGAAAAACATGTTATTCATATACCAGAAATGTTTGAAGCTACTGACTGAATGAAAAGAGCTGGCATCTCAATCTCTTTGAATCTTCTTTATCATGCCAGGATTAGCAGGAAAAAGCAAAAAATTTCAGAATTGCACCTTGCAATGTGGAGATATTACTGTTTGTGCATTTACAATATTCATTGATTTTTGCCATTGAAAAACGTCCAGAAATGTTTGAAGCTACTGACTGAATGAAAGGAGCTGGCATCTCACTCTCTTTGAATCTTCTTTATCATGCTAGGATTAGCAGGAAAAAGCAAAAAATTTCAGAATTGCACCTTGCAATGCGGAGAAATTACTGTTTGTGCATTTACAATATTCATTGATTTTTGCCATTGAAAAACATCATGTTATTCATATACCAGAAATGTTTGAAGCTACTGACTGAATGAAAAGAGCTGGCATCTCACTCTCTTTGAATCTTCTTTATCATGCTAAGAGGAGCAGGAAAAAGCAAAAAATTTCAGAATTGCACGTTGCAATGTGGAGATATTACTGTTTGTGCATTTACAATATTCATTGATTTTTGCCATTGAAAAACGTCCAGAAATGTTTGAAGCTACTGACTGAATGAAAGGAGCTGGCATCTCACTCTCTTTGAATCTCCTTTATCATGCTAGGATTAGCAGGAAAAAGCAAAAAATTTCAGAATTGCACCTTGCAATGTGGAGATATTACTGTTTGTGCATTTACAATATTCATTGATTTTTGCCATTGAAAAACGTCCAGAAATGTTTGAAGCTACTGACTGAATGAAAGGAGCTGGCATCTCACTCTCTTTGAATCTTCTTTATCATGCTAGGATTAGCAGGAAAAAGCAAAAAATTTCAGAATTGCACCTTGCAATGCGGAGAAATTACTGTTTGTGCATTTACAATATTCATTGATTTTTGCCATTGAAAAACATGTTATTCATATACCAGAAATGTTTGAAGCTACTGACTGAATGAAAAGAGCTGGCATCTCACTCTCTTTGAATCTTCTTCATCATGCCAGGATGAGCAGGAAAAAGCAAAAAATTTCAGAATTGCACCTTGCAATGTGGAGATATTACTGTTTGTGCATTTACAATATTCATTGATTTTTGCCAATGAAAAACGTCCAGAAATGTTTGAAGCTACTGACTGAATGAAAAGAGCTGGCATCTCACTCTCTTTGAATCTTCTTTATCATGTTAAGAGGAGCAGGAAAAAGCAAAAAATTTCAGAATTGCACGTTGCAATGTGGAGATATTACTGTTTGTGCATTTACAATATTCATTGATTTTTGCCATTGAAAAACATGTTATTCATATACCAGAAATGTTTGAAGCTACTGACTGAATGAAAAGAGCTGGCATCTCACTCTCTTTGAATCTTCTTTATCATGCCAGGATTAGCAGGAAAAAGCAAAAAATTTCAGAATTGCACCTTGCAATGTGGAGATATTACTGTTTGTGCATTTACAATATTCATTGATTTTTGCCATTGAAAAACGTCCAGAAATGTTTGAAGCTACTGACTGAATGAAAGGAGCTGGCATCTCACTCTCTTTGAATCTTCTTTATCATGCTAAGAGGAGCAGGAAAAAGCAAAAAATTTCAGAATTGCATGTTGCAATGTGGAGATATTACTGTTTGTGCATTTACAATATTCATTGATTTTTGCCATTGAAAAACGTCCAGAAATGTTTGAAGCTACTGACTGAATGAAAGGAGCTGGCATCTCACTCTCTTTGAATCTTCTTTATCATGCTAGGATTAGCAGGAAAAAGCAAAAAATTTCAGAATTGCACCTTGCAATGCGGAGAAATTACTGTTTGTGCATTTACAATATTCATTGATTTTTGCCATTGAAAAACATCATGTTATTCATATACCAGAAATGTTTGAAGCTACTGACTGAATGAAAAGAGCTGGCATCTCACTCTCTTTGAATCTTCTTTATCATGCTAAGAGGAGCAGGAAAAAGCAAAAAATTTCAGAATTGCACGTTGCAATGTGGAGATATTACTGTTTGTGCATTTACAATATTCATTGATTTTTGCCATTGAAAAACGTCCAGAAATGTTTGAAGCTACTGACTGAATGAAAGGAGCTGGCATCTCACTCTCTTTGAATCTTCTTTATCATGCCAGGATTAGCAGGAAAAAGCAAAAAATTTCAGAATTGCACCTTGCAATGTGGAGATATTACTGTTTGTGCATTTACAATATTCATTGATTTTTGCCATTGAAAAACGTCCAGAAATGTTTGAAGCTACTGACTGAATGAAAGGAGCTGGCATCTCACTCTCTTTGAATCTTCTTTATCATGCTAGGATTAGCAGGAAAAAGCAAAAAATTTCAGAATTGCACCTTGCAATGCGGAGAAATTACTGTGTGTGCATTTACAATATTCATTGATTTTTGCCATTGAAAAACATCGTTATTCATATACCAGAAATGTTTGAAGCTACTGACTGAATGAAAAGAGCTGGCATCTCACTCTCTTTGAATCTTCTTTATCATGCCAGGATTAGCAGGAAAAAGCAAAAAATTTCAGAATTGCACCTTGCAATGTGGAGATATTACTGTTTGTGCATTTACAATATTCATTGATTTTTGCCATGGAAAAACATGTTATTCATATACCAGAAATGTTTGAAGCTACTGACTGAATGAAAAGAGCTGGCATCTCACTCTCTTTGAATCTTCTTTATCATGCCAGGATTAGCAGGAAAAAGCAAAAAATTTCAGAATTGCACCTTGCAATGTGGAGATATTACTGTTTGTGCATTTACAATATTCATTGATTTTTGCCATTGAAAAACATGTTATTCATATACCAGAAATGTTTGAAGCTACTGACTGAATGAAAAGAGCTGGCATCTCACTCTCTTTGAATCTTCTTTATCATGCCAGGATTAGCAGGAAAAAGCAAAAAATTTCAGAATTGCACCTTGCAATGTGGAGATATTACTGTTTGTGCATTTACAATATTCATTGATTTTTGCCATTGAAAAACGTCCAGAAATGTTTGAAGCTACTGACTGAATGAAAGGAGCTGGCATCTCACTCTCTTTGAATCTTCTTTATCATGCTAGGATTAGCAGGAAAAAGCAAAAAATTTCAGAATTGCACCTTGCAATGCGGAGAAATTACTGTTTGTGCATTTACAATATTCATTGATTTTTGCCATTGAAAAACATGTTATTCATATACCAGAAATGTTTGAAGCTACTGACTGAATGAAAAGAGCTGGCATCTCACTCTCTTTGAATCTTCTTTATCATGCCAGGATTAGCAGGAAAAAGCAAAAAATTTCAGAATTGCACCTTGCAATGTGAAGATATTACTGTTTGTGCATTTACAATATTCATTGATTTTTGCCATTGAAAAACGTCCAGAAATGTTTGAAGCTACTGACTGAATGAAAAGAGCTGGCATCTCACTCTCTTTGAATCTTCTTTATCATGCTAAGAGGAGCAGGAAAAAGCAAAAAATTTCAGAATTGCACGTTGCAATGTGGAGATATTACTGTTTGTGCATTTACAATATTCATTGATTTTTGCCATTGAAAAACGTCCAGAAATGTTTGAAGCTACTGACTGAATGAAAAGAGCTGGCATCTCACTCTCTTTGAATCTTCTTTATCATGCTAAGAGGAGCAGGAAAAAGCAAAAAATTTCAGAATTGCACGTTGCAATGTGGAGATATTACTGTTTGTGCATTTACAATATTCATTGATTTTTGCCATTGAAAAACATGTTATTCATATACCAGAAATGTTTGAAGCTACTGACTGAATGAAAAGAGCTGGCATCTCACTCTCTTTGAATCTTCTTTATCATGCCAGGACTAGCAGGAAAAAGCAAAAAATTTCAGAATTGCACCTTGCAATGTGGAGATATTACTGTTTGTGCATTTACAATATTCATTGATTTTTGCCATGGAAAAACATCCAGAAATGTTTGAAGCTACTGACTGAATGAAAGGAGCTGGCATCTCACTCTCTTTGAATCTTCTTTATCATGCTAGGATTAGCAGGAAAAAGCAAAAAATTTCAGAATTGCACCTTGCAATGCGGAGAAATTACTGTTTGTGCATTTACAATATTCATTGATTTTTGCCATTGAAAAACATGTTATTCATATACCAGAAATGTTTGAAGCTACTGACTGAATGAAAAGAGCTGGCATCTCACTCTCTTTGAATCTTCTTTATCATGCCAGGATTAACAGGAAAAAGCAAAAAATTTCAGAATTGCACCTTGCAATGTGGAGATATTACTGTTTGTGCATTTACAATATTCATTGATTTTTGCCATTGAAAAACGTCCAGAAATGTTTGAAGATACTGACTGAATGAAAAGAGCTGGCATCTCACTCTCTTTGAATCTTCTTTATCATGCTAAGAGGAGCAGGAAAAAGCAAAGAATTTCAGAATTGCACGTTGCAATGTGGAGATATTACTGTTTGTGCATTTACAATATTCATTGATTTTTGCCATTGAAAAACATGTTATTCATATACCAGAAATGTTTGAAGCTACTGACTGAATGAAAAGAGCTGGCATCTCACTCTCTTTGAATCTTCTTTATCATGCCAGGATTAGCAGGAAAAAGCAAAAAATTTCAGAATTGCACCTTGCAATGTGGAGATACTACTGTTTGTGCATTTACAATATTCATTGATTTTTGCCATTGAAAAACGTCCAGAAATGTTTGAAGCTACTGACTGAATGAAAGGAGCTGGCATCTCACTCTCTTTGAATCTTCTTTATCATGCTAGGATTAGCAGGAAAAAGCAAAAAATTTCAGAATTGCACCTTGCAATGCGGAGAAATTACTGTTTGTGCATTTACAATATTCATTGATTTTTGCCATTGAAAAACATCATGTTATTCATATACCAGAAATGTTTGAAGCTACTGACTGAATGAAAAGAGCTGGCATCTCACTCTCTTTGAATCTTCTTTATCATGCTAAGAGGAGCAGGAAAAAGCAAAAAATTTCAGAATTGCACGTTGCAATGTGGAGATATTACTGTTTGTGCATTTACAATATTCATTGATTTTTGCCATTGAAAAACGTCCAGAAATGTTTGAAGCTACTGACTGAATGAAAGGAGCTGGCATCTCACTCTCTTTGAATCTTCTTTATCATGCTAGGTTTAGCAGGAAAAAGCAAAAAATTTCAGAATTGCACCTTGCAATGCGGAGAAATTACTGTTTGTGCATTTACAATATTCATTGATTTTTGACATTGAAAAACATCATGTTATTCATATACCAGAAATGTTTGAAGCTACTGACTGAATGAAAAGAGCTGGCATCTCACTCTCTTTGAATCTTCTTTATCATGCTAAGAGGAGCAGGAAAAAGCAAAAAATTTCAGAATTGCACGTTGCAATGTGGAGATATTACTGTTTGTGCATTTACAATATTCATTGATTTTTGCCATTGAAAAATGTCCAGAAATGTTTGAAGCTACTGACTGAATGAAAAGAGCTGGCATCTCACTCTCTTTGAATCTTCTTTATCATGCTAAGAGGAGCAGGAAAAAGCAAAAAATTTCAGAATTGCACCTTGCAATGTGGAGATATTACTGTTTGTGCATTTACAATATTCATTGATTTTTGCCATTGAAAAACGTCCATAAATGTTTGAAGCTACTGACTGAATGAAAGGAGCTGGCATCTCACTCTCTTTGAATCTTCTTTATCATGCTAGGATTAGCAGGAAAAAGCAAAAAATTTCAGAATTGCACATTGCAATGCGGAGAAATTACTGTTTGTGCATTTACAATATTCATTGATTTTTGCCATTGAAAAACATCATGTTATTCATATACCAGAAATGTTTGAAGCTACTGACTGAATGAAAGGAGCTGGCATCTCACTCTCTTTGAATCTTCTTTATCATGCTAGGATTAGCAGGAAAAAGCAAAAAATTTCAGAATTGCACCTTGCAATGCGGAGAAATTACTGTGTGTGCATTTACAATATTCATTGATTTTTGCCATTGAAAAACATGTTATTCATATACCAGAAATGTTTGAAGCTACTGACTGAATGAAAAGAGCTGGCATCTCAATCTCTTTGAATCTTCTTTATCATGCCAGGATTAGCAGGAAAAAGCAAAAAATTTCAGAATTGCACCTTGCAATGTGGAGATATTACTGTTTGTGCATTTACAATATTCATTGATTTTTGCCATTGAAAAACGTCCAGAAATGTTTGAAGCTACTGACTGAATGAAAGGAGCTGGCATCTCACTCTCTTTGAATCTTCTTTATCATGCTAGGATTAGCAGGAAAAAGCAAAAAATTTCAGAATTGCACCTTGCAATGCGGAGAAATTACTGTTTGTGCATTTACAATATTCATTGATTTTTGCCATTGAAAAACATCATGTTATTCATATACCAGAAATGTTTGAAGCTACTGACTGAATGAAAAGAGCTGGCATCTCACTCTCTTTGAATCTTCTTTATCATGCTAAGAGGAGCAGGAAAAAGCAAAAAATTTCAGAATTGCACGTTGCAATGTGGAGATATTACTGTTTGTGCATTTACAATATTCATTGATTTTTGCCATTGAAAAACGTCCAGAAATGTTTGAAGCTACTGACTGAATGAAAGGAGCTGGCATCTCACTCTCTTTGAATCTCCTTTATCATGCTAGGATTAGCAGGAAAAAGCAAAAAATTTCAGAATTGCACCTTGCAATGTGGAGATATTACTGTTTGTGCATTTACAATATTCATTGATTTTTGCCATTGAAAAACGTCCAGAAATGTTTGAAGCTACTGACTGAATGAAAGGAGCTGGCATCTCACTCTCTTTGAATCTTCTTTATCATGCTAGGATTAGCAGGAAAAAGCAAAAAATTTCAGAATTGCACCTTGCAATGCGGAGAAATTACTGTTTGTGCATTTACAATATTCATTGATTTTTGCCATTGAAAAACATGTTATTCATATACCAGAAATGTTTGAAGCTACTGACTGAATGAAAAGAGCTGGCATCTCACTCTCTTTGAATCTTCTTCATCATGCCAGGATGAGCAGGAAAAAGCAAAAAATTTCAGAATTGCACCTTGCAATGTGGAGATATTACTGTTTGTGCATTTACAATATTCATTGATTTTTGCCAATGAAAAACGTCCAGAAATGTTTGAAGCTACTGACTGAATGAAAAGAGCTGGCATCTCACTCTCTTTGAATCTTCTTTATCATGTTAAGAGGAGCAGGAAAAAGCAAAAAATTTCAGAATTGCACGTTGCAATGTGGAGATATTACTGTTTGTGCATTTACAATATTCATTGATTTTTGCCATTGAAAAACATGTTATTCATATACCAGAAATGTTTGAAGCTACTGACTGAATGAAAAGAGCTGGCATCTCACTCTCTTTGAATCTTCTTTATCATGCCAGGATTAGCAGGAAAAAGCAAAAAATTTCAGAATTGCACCTTGCAATGTGGAGATATTACTGTTTGTGCATTTACAATATTCATTGATTTTTGCCATTGAAAAACGTCCAGAAATGTTTGAAGCTACTGACTGAATGAAAGGAGCTGGCATCTCACTCTCTTTGAATCTTCTTTATCATGCTAAGAGGAGCAGGAAAAAGCAAAAAATTTCAGAATTGCATGTTGGAATGTGGAGATATTACTGTTTGTGCATTTACAATATTCATTGATTTTTGCCATTGAAAAACGTCCAGAAATGTTTGAAGCTACTGACTGAATGAAAGGAGCTGGCATCTCACTCTCTTTGAATCTTCTTTATCATGCTAGGATTAGCAGGAAAAAGCAAAAAATTTCAGAATTGCACCTTGCAATGCGGAGAAATTACTGTTTGTGCATTTACAATATTCATTGATTTTTGCCATTGAAAAACATCATGTTATTCATATACCAGAAATGTTTGAAGCTACTGACTGAATGAAAAGAGCTGGCATCTCACTCTCTTTGAATCTTCTTTATCATGCTAAGAGGAGCAGGAAAAAGCAAAAAATTTCAGAATTGCACGTTGCAATGTGGAGATATTACTGTTTGTGCATTTACAATATTCATTGATTTTTGCCATTGAAAAACGTCCAGAAATGTTTGAAGCTACTGACTGAATGAAAGGAGCTGGCATCTCACTCTCTTTGAATCTTCTTTATCATGCCAGGATTAGCAGGAAAAAGCAAAAAATTTCAGAATTGCACCTTGCAATGTGGAGATATTACTGTTTGTGCATTTACAATATTCATTGATTTTTGCCATTGAAAAACGTCCAGAAATGTTTGAAGCTACTGACTGAATGAAAGGAGCTGGCATCTCACTCTCTTTGAATCTTCTTTATCATGCTAGGATTAGCAGGAAAAAGCAAAAAATTTCAGAATTGCACCTTGCAATGCGGAGAAATTACTGTGTGTGCATTTACAATATTCATTGATTTTTGCCATTGAAAAACATCGTTATTCATATACCAGAAATGTTTGAAGCTACTGACTGAATGAAAAGAGCTGGCATCTCACTCTCTTTGAATCTTCTTTATCATGCCAGGATTAGCAGGAAAAAGCAAAAAATTTCAGAATTGCACCTTGCAATGTGGAGATATTACTGTTTGTGCATTTACAATATTCATTGATTTTTGCCATTGAAAAACATGTTATTCATATACCAGAAATGTTTGAAGCTACTGACTGAATGAAAAGAGCTGGCATCTCACTCTCTTTGAATCTTCTTTATCATGCCAGGATTAGCAGGAAAAAGCAAAAAATTTCAGAATTGCACCTTGCAATGTGGAGATATTACTGTTTGTGCATTTACAATATTCATTGATTTTTGCCATTGAAAAACATGTTATTCATATACCAGAAATGTTTGAAGCTACTGACTGAATGAAAAGAGCTGGCATCTCACTCTCTTTGAATCTTCTTTATCATGCCAGGATTAGCAGGAAAAAGCAAAAAATTTCAGAATTGCACGTTGCAATGTGGAGATATTACTGTTTGTGCATTTACAATATTCATTGATTTTTGCCATTGAAAAACGTCCAGAAATGTTTGAAGCTACTGACTGAATGAAAGGAGCTGGCATCTCACTCTCTTTGAATCTTCTTTATCATGCTAGGATTAGCAGGAAAAAGCAAAAAATTTCAGAATTGCAACTTGCAATGCGGAGAAATTACTGTGTGTGCATTTACAATATTCATTGATTTTTGCCATTGAAAAACATCGTTATTCATATACCAGAAATGTTTGAAGCTACTGACTGAATGAAAAGAGCTGGCATCTCACTCTCTTTGAATCTTCTTTATCATGCCAGGATTAGCAGGAAAAAGCAAAAAATTTCAGAATTGCACCTTGCAATGTGGAGATATTACTGTTTGTGCATTTACAATATTCATTGATTTTTGCCATGGAAAAACATGTTATTCATATACCAGAAATGTTTGAAGCTACTGACTGAATGAAAAGAGCTGGCATCTCACTCTCTTTGAATCTTCTTTATCATGCCAGGATTAGCAGGAAAAAGCAAAAAATTTCAGAATTGCACCTTGCAATGTGGAGATATTACTGTTTGTGCATTTACAATATTCATTGATTTTTGCCATTGAAAAACATGTTATTCATATACCAGAAATGTTTGAAGCTACTGACTGAATGAAAAGAGCTGGCATCTCACTCTCTTTGAATCTTCTTTATCATGCCAGGATTAGCAGGAAAAAGCAAAAAATTTCAGAATTGCACCTTGCAATGTGGAGATATTACTGTTTGTGCATTTACAATATTCATTGATTTTTGCCATTGAAAAACGTCCAGAAATGTTTGAAGCTACTGACTGAATGAAAGGAGCTGGCATCTCACTCTCTTTGAATCTTCTTTATCATGCTAGGATTAGCAGGAAAAAGCAAAAAATTTCAGAATTGCACCTTGCAATGCGGAGAAATTACTGTTTGTGCATTTACAATATTCATTGATTTTTGCCATTGAAAAACATGTTATTCATATACCAGAAATGTTTGAAGCTACTGACTGAATGAAAAGAGCTGGCATCTCACTCTCTTTGAATCTTCTTTATCATGCCAGGATTAGCAGGAAAAAGCAAAAAATTTCAGAATTGCACCTTGCAATGTGGAGATATTACTGTTTGTGCATTTACAATATTCATTGATTTTTGCCATTGAAAAACGTCCAGAAATGTTTGAAGCTACTGACTGAATGAAAAGAGCTGGCATCTCACTCTCTTTGAATCTTCTTTATCATGCTAAGAGGAGCAGGAAAAAGCAAAAAATTTCAGAATTGCACGTTGCAATGTGGAGATATTACTGTTTGTGCATTTACAATATTCATTGATTTTTGCCATTGAAAAACGTCCAGAAATGTTTGAAGCTACTGACTGAATGAAAAGAGCTGGCATCTCACTCTCTTTGAATCTTCTTTATCATGCTAAGAGGAGCAGGAAAAAGCAAAAAATTTCAGAATTGCACGTTGCAATGTGGAGATATTACTGTTTGTGCATTTACAATATTCATTGATTTTTGCCATTGAAAAACATGTTATTCATATACCAGAAATGTTTGAAGCTACTGACTGAATGAAAAGAGCTGGCATCTCACTCTCTTTGAATCTTCTTTATCATGCCAGGACTAGCAGGAAAAAGCAAAAAATTTCAGAATTGCACCTTGCAATGTGGAGATATTACTGTTTGTGCATTTACAATATTCATTGATTTTTGCCATGGAAAAACATCCAGAAATGTTTGAAGCTACTGACTGAATGAAAGGAGCTGGCATCTCACTCTCTTTGAATCTTCTTTATCATGCTAGGATTAGCAGGAAAAAGCAAAAAATTTCAGAATTGCACCTTGCAATGCGGAGAAATTACTGTTTGTGCATTTACAATATTCATTGATTTTTGCCATTGAAAAACATGTTATTCATATACCAGAAATGTTTGAAGCTACTGACTGAATGAAAAGAGCTGGCATCTCACTCTCTTTGAATCTTCTTTATCATGCCAGGATTAACAGGAAAAAGCAAAAAATTTCAGAATTGCACCTTGCAATGTGGAGATATTACTGTTTGTGCATTTACAATATTCATTGATTTTTGCCATTGAAAAACGTCCAGAAATGTTTGAAGATACTGACTGAATGAAAAGAGCTGGCATCTCACTCTCTTTGAATCTTCTTTATCATGCTAAGAGGAGCAGGAAAAAGCAAAGAATTTCAGAATTGCACGTTGCAATGTGGAGATATTACTGTTTGTGCATTTACAATATTCATTGATTTTTGCCATTGAAAAACATGTTATTCATATACCAGAAATGTTTGAAGCTACTGACTGAATGAAAAGAGCTGGCATCTCACTCTCTTTGAATCTTCTTTATCATGCCAGGATTAGCAGGAAAAAGCAAAAAATTTCAGAATTGCACCTTGCAATGTGGAGATACTACTGTTTGTGCATTTACAATATTCATTGATTTTTGCCATTGAAAAACGTCCAGAAATGTTTGAAGCTACTGACTGAATGAAAGGAGCTGGCATCTCACTCTCTTTGAATCTTCTTTATCATGCTAGGATTAGCAGGAAAAAGCAAAAAATTTCAGAATTGCACCTTGCAATGCGGAGAAATTACTGTTTGTGCATTTACAATATTCATTGATTTTTGCCATTGAAAAACATCATGTTATTCATATACCAGAAATGTTTGAAGCTACTGACTGAATGAAAAGAGCTGGCATCTCACTCTCTTTGAATCTTCTTTATCATGCTAAGAGGAGCAGGAAAAAGCAAAAAATTTCAGAATTGCACGTTGCAATGTGGAGATATTACTGTTTGTGCATTTACAATATTCATTGATTTTTGCCATTGAAAAACGTCCAGAAATGTTTGAAGCTACTGACTGAATGAAAGGAGCTGGCATCTCACTCTCTTTGAATCTTCTTTATCATGCTAGGTTTAGCAGGAAAAAGCAAAAAATTTCAGAATTGCACCTTGCAATGCGGAGAAATTACTGTTTGTGCATTTACAATATTCATTGATTTTTGACATTGAAAAACATCATGTTATTCATATACCAGAAATGTTTGAAGCTACTGACTGAATGAAAAGAGCTGGCATCTCACTCTCTTTGAATCTTCTTTATCATGCTAAGAGGAGCAGGAAAAAGCAAAAAATTTCAGAATTGCACGTTGCAATGTGGAGATATTACTGTTTGTGCATTTACAATATTCATTGATTTTTGCCATTGAAAAATGTCCAGAAATGTTTGAAGCTACTGACTGAATGAAAAGAGCTGGCATCTCACTCTCTTTGAATCTTCTTTATCATGCTAAGAGGAGCAGGAAAAAGCAAAAAATTTCAGAATTGCACCTTGCAATGTGGAGATATTACTGTTTGTGCATTTACAATATTCATTGATTTTTGCCATTGAAAAACGTCCATAAATGTTTGAAGCTACTGACTGAATGAAAGGAGCTGGCATCTCACTCTCTTTGAATCTTCTTTATCATGCTAGGATTAGCAGGAAAAAGCAAAAAATTTCAGAATTGCACATTGCAATGCGGAGAAATTACTGTTTGTGCATTTACAATATTCATTGATTTTTGCCATTGAAAAACATCATGTTATTCATATACCAGAAATGTTTGAAGCTACTGACTGAATGAAAGGAGCTGGCATCTCACTCTCTTTGAATCTTCTTTATCATGCTAGGATTAGCAGGAAAAAGCAAAAAATTTCAGAATTGCACCTTGCAATGCGGAGAAATTACTGTGTGTGCATTTACAATATTCATTGATTTTTGCCATTGAAAAACATGTTATTCATATACCAGAAATGTTTGAAGCTACTGACTGAATGAAAAGAGCTGGCATCTCAATCTCTTTGAATCTTCTTTATCATGCCAGGATTAGCAGGAAAAAGCAAAAAATTTCAGAATTGCACCTTGCAATGTGGAGATATTACTGTTTGTGCATTTACAATATTCATTGATTTTTGCCATTGAAAAACGTCCAGAAATGTTTGAAGCTACTGACTGAATGAAAGGAGCTGGCATCTCACTCTCTTTGAATCTTCTTTATCATGCTAGGATTAGCAGGAAAAAGCAAAAAATTTCAGAATTGCACCTTGCAATGCGGAGAAATTACTGTTTGTGCATTTACAATATTCATTGATTTTTGCCATTGAAAAACATCATGTTATTCATATACCAGAAATGTTTGAAGCTACTGACTGAATGAAAAGAGCTGGCATCTCACTCTCTTTGAATCTTCTTTATCATGCTAAGAGGAGCAGGAAAAAGCAAAAAATTTCAGAATTGCACGTTGCAATGTGGAGATATTACTGTTTGTGCATTTACAATATTCATTGATTTTTGCCATTGAAAAACGTCCAGAAATGTTTGAAGCTACTGACTGAATGAAAGGAGCTGGCATCTCACTCTCTTTGAATCTCCTTTATCATGCTAGGATTAGCAGGAAAAAGCAAAAAATTTCAGAATTGCACCTTGCAATGTGGAGATATTACTGTTTGTGCATTTACAATATTCATTGATTTTTGCCATTGAAAAACGTCCAGAAATGTTTGAAGCTACTGACTGAATGAAAGGAGCTGGCATCTCACTCTCTTTGAATCTTCTTTATCATGCTAGGATTAGCAGGAAAAAGCAAAAAATTTCAGAATTGCACCTTGCAATGCGGAGAAATTACTGTTTGTGCATTTACAATATTCATTGATTTTTGCCATTGAAAAACATGTTATTCATATACCAGAAATGTTTGAAGCTACTGACTGAATGAAAAGAGCTGGCATCTCACTCTCTTTGAATCTTCTTCATCATGCCAGGATGAGCAGGAAAAAGCAAAAAATTTCAGAATTGCACCTTGCAATGTGGAGATATTACTGTTTGTGCATTTACAATATTCATTGATTTTTGCCATTGAAAAACGTCCAGAAATGTTTGAAGCTACTGACTGAATGAAAAGAGCTGGCATCTCACTCTCTTTGAATCTTCTTTATCATGTTAAGAGGAGCAGGAAAAAGCAAAAAATTTCAGAATTGCACGTTGCAATGTGGAGATATTACTGTTTGTGCATTTACAATATTCATTGATTTTTGCCATTGAAAAACATGTTATTCATATACCAGAAATGTTTGAAGCTACTGACTGAATGAAAAGAGCTGGCATCTCACTCTCTTTGAATCTTCTTTATCATGCCAGGATTAGCAGGAAAAAGCAAAAAATTTCAGAATTGCACCTTGCAATGTGGAGATATTACTGTTTGTGCATTTACAATATTCATTGATTTTTGCCATTGAAAAACGTCCAGAAATGTTTGAAGCTACTGACTGAATGAAAGGAGCTGGCATCTCACTCTCTTTGAATCTTCTTTATCATGCTAAGAGGAGCAGGAAAAAGCAAAAAATTTCAGAATTGCATGTTGCAATGTGGAGATATTACTGTTTGTGCATTTACAATATTCATTGATTTTTGCCATTGAAAAACGTCCAGAAATGTTTGAAGCTACTGACTGAATGAAAGGAGCTGGCATCTCACTCTCTTTGAATCTTCTTTATCATGCTAGGATTAGCAGGAAAAAGCAAAAAATTTCAGAATTGCACCTTGCAATGCGGAGAAATTACTGTTTGTGCATTTACAATATTCATTGATTTTTGCCATTGAAAAACATCATGTTATTCATATACCAGAAATGTTTGAAGCTACTGACTGAATGAAAAGAGCTGGCATCTCACTCTCTTTGAATCTTCTTTATCATGCTAAGAGGAGCAGGAAAAAGCAAAAAATTTCAGAATTGCACGTTGCAATGTGGAGATATTACTGTTTGTGCATTTACAATATTCATTGATTTTTGCCATTGAAAAACGTCCAGAAATGTTTGAAGCTACTGACTGAATGAAAGGAGCTGGCATCTCACTCTCTTTGAATCTTCTTTATCATGCCAGGATTAGCAGGAAAAAGCAAAAAATTTCAGAATTGCACCTTGCAATGTGGAGATATTACTGTTTGTGCATTTACAATATTCATTGATTTTTGCCATTGAAAAACGTCCAGAAATGTTTGAAGCTACTGACTGAATGAAAGGAGCTGGCATCTCACTCTCTTTGAATCTTCTTTATCATGCTAGGATTAGCAGGAAAAAGCAAAAAATTTCAGAATTGCACCTTGCAATGCGGAGAAATTACTGTGTGTGCATTTACAATATTCATTGATTTTTGCCATTGAAAAACATCGTTATTCATATACCAGAAATGTTTGAAGCTACTGACTGAATGAAAAGAGCTGGCATCTCACTCTCTTTGAATCTTCTTTATCATGCCAGGATTAGCAGGAAAAAGCAAAAAATTTCAGAATTGCACCTTGCAATGTGGAGATATTACTGTTTGTGCATTTACAATATTCATTGATTTTTGCCATTGAAAAACATGTTATTCATATACCAGAAATGTTTGAAGCTACTGACTGAATGAAAAGAGCTGGCATCTCACTCTCTTTGAATCTTCTTTATCATGCCAGGATTAGCAGGAAAAAGCAAAAAATTTCAGAATTGCACCTTGCAATGTGGAGATATTACTGTTTGTGCATTTACAATATTCATTGATTTTTGCCATTGAAAAACATGTTATTCATATACCAGAAATGTTTGAAGCTACTGACTGAATGAAAAGAGCTGGCATCTCACTCTCTTTGAATCTTCTTTATCATGCCAGGATTAGCAGGAAAAAGCAAAAAATTTCAGAATTGCACGTTGCAATGTGGAGATATTACTGTTTGTGCATTTACAATATTCATTGATTTTTGCCATTGAAAAACGTCCAGAAATGTTTGAAGCTACTGACTGAATGAAAGGAGCTGGCATCTCACTCTCTTTGAATCTTCTTTATCATGCTAGGATTAGCAGGAAAAAGCAAAAAATTTCAGAATTGCAACTTGCAATGCGGAGAAATTACTGTGTGTGCATTTACAATATTCATTGATTTTTGCCATTGAAAAACATCGTTATTCATATACCAGAAATGTTTGAAGCTACTGACTGAATGAAAAGAGCTGGCATCTCACTCTCTTTGAATCTTCTTTATCATGCCAGGATTAGCAGGAAAAAGCAAAAAATTTCAGAATTGCACCTTGCAATGTGGAGATATTACTGTTTGTGCATTTACAATATTCATTGATTTTTGCCATGGAAAAACATGTTATTCATATACCAGAAATGTTTGAAGCTACTGACTGAATGAAAAGAGCTGGCATCTCACTCTCTTTGAATCTTCTTTATCATGCCAGGATTAGCAGGAAAAAGCAAAAAATTTCAGAATTGCACCTTGCAATGTGGAGATATTACTGTTTGTGCATTTACAATATTCATTGATTTTTGCCATTGAAAAACATGTTATTCATATACCAGAAATGTTTGAAGCTACTGACTGAATGAAAAGAGCTGGCATCTCACTCTCTTTGAATCTTCTTTATCATGCCAGGATTAGCAGGAAAAAGCAAAAAATTTCAGAATTGCACCTTGCAATGTGGAGATATTACTGTTTGTGCATTTACAATATTCATTGATTTTTGCCATTGAAAAACGTCCAGAAATGTTTGAAGCTACTGACTGAATGAAAGGAGCTGGCATCTCACCCTCTTTGAATCTTCTTTATCATGCTAGGATTAGCAGGAAAAAGCAAAAAATTTCAGAATTGCACCTTGCAATGCGGAGAAATTACTGTTTGTGCATTTACAATATTCATTGATTTTTGCCATTGAAAAACATGTTATTCATATACCAGAAATGTTTGAAGCTACTGACTGAATGAAAAGAGCTGGCATCTCACTCTCTTTGAATCTTCTTTATCATGCCAGGATTAGCAGTAAAAAGCAAAAAATTTCAGAATTGCACCTTGCAATGTGGAGATATTACTGTTTGTGCATTTACAATATTCATTGATTTTTGCAATTGAAAAACGTCCAGAAATGTTTGAAGCTACTGACTGAATGAAAAGAGCTGGCATCTCACTCTCTTTGAATCTTCTTTATCATGCTAAGAGGAGCAGGAAAAAGCAAAAAATTTCAGAATTGCACGTTGCAATGTGGAGATATTACTGTTTGTGCATTTACAATATTCATTGATTTTTGCCATTGAAAAACGTCCAGAAATGTTTGAAGCTACTGACTGAATGAAAAGAGCTGGCATCTCACTCTCTTTGAATCTTCTTTATCATGCTAAGAGGAGCAGGAAAAAGCAAAAAATTTCAGAATTGCACGTTGCAATGTGGAGATATTACTGTTTGTGCATTTACAATATTCATTGATTTTTGCCATTGAAAAACATGTTATTCATATACCAGAAATGTTTGAAGCTACTGACTGAATGAAAAGAGCTGGCATCTCACTCTCTTTGAATCTTCTTTATCATGCCAGGACTAGCAGGAAAAAGCAAAAAATTTCAGAATTGCACCTTGCAATGTGGAGATATTACTGTTTGTGCATTTACAATATTCATTGATTTTTGCCATGGAAAAACGTCCAGAAATGTTTGAAGCTACTGACTGAATGAAAGGAGCTGGCATCTCACTCTCTTTGAATCTTCTTTATCATGCCAGGATTAGCAGGAAAAAGCAAAAAATTTCAGAATTGCACCTTGCAATGTGGAGATATTACTGTTTGTGCATTTACAATATTCATTGATTTTTGCCATTGAAAAACGTCCAGAAATGTTTGAAGCTACTGACTGAATGAAAGGAGCTGGCATCTCACTCTCTTTGAATCTTCTTTATCATGCTAGGATTAGCAGGAAAAAGCAAAAAATTTCAGAATTGCACCTTGCAATGCGGAGAAATTACTGTGTGTGCATTTACAATATTCATTGATTTTTGCCATTGAAAAACATCGTTATTCATATACCAGAAATGTTTGAAGCTACTGACTGAATGAAAAGAGCTGGCATCTCACTCTCTTTGAATCTTCTTTATCATGCCAGGATTAGCAGGAAAAAGCAAAAAATTTCAGAATTGCACCTTGCAATGTGGAGATATTACTGTTTGTGCATTTACAATATTCATTGATTTTTGCCATTGAAAAACATGTTATTCATATACCAGAAATGTTTGAAGCTACTGACTGAATGAAAAGAGCTGGCATCTCACTCTCTTTGAATCTTCTTTATCATGCCAGGATTAGCAGGAAAAAGCAAAAAATTTCAGAATTGCACCTTGCAATGTGGAGATATTACTGTTTGTGCATTTACAATATTCATTGATTTTTGCCATTGAAAAACATGTTATTCATATACCAGAAATGTTTGAAGCTACTGACTGAATGAAAAGAGCTGGCATCTCACTCTCTTTGAATCTTCTTTATCATGCCAGGATTAGCAGGAAAAAGCAAAAAATTTCAGAATTGCACGTTGCAATGTGGAGATATTACTGTTTGTGCATTTACAATATTCATTGATTTTTGCCATTGAAAAACGTCCAGAAATGTTTGAAGCTACTGACTGAATGAAAGGAGCTGGCATCTCACTCTCTTTGAATCTTCTTTATCATGCTAGGATTAGCAGGAAAAAGCAAAAAATTTCAGAATTGCAACTTGCAATGCGGAGAAATTACTGTGTGTGCATTTACAATATTCATTGATTTTTGCCATTGAAAAACATCGTTATTCATATACCAGAAATGTTTGAAGCTACTGACTGAATGAAAAGAGCTGGCATCTCACTCTCTTTGAATCTTCTTTATCATGCCAGGATTAGCAGGAAAAAGCAAAAAATTTCAGAATTGCACCTTGCAATGTGGAGATATTACTGTTTGTGCATTTACAATATTCATTGATTTTTGCCATGGAAAAACATGTTATTCATATACCAGAAATGTTTGAAGCTACTGACTGAATGAAAAGAGCTGGCATCTCACTCTCTTTGAATCTTCTTTATCATGCCAGGATTAGCAGGAAAAAGCAAAAAATTTCAGAATTGCACCTTGCAATGTGGAGATATTACTGTTTGTGCATTTACAATATTCATTGATTTTTGCCATTGAAAAACATGTTATTCATATACCAGAAATGTTTGAAGCTACTGACTGAATGAAAAGAGCTGGCATCTCACTCTCTTTGAATCTTCTTTATCATGCCAGGATTAGCAGGAAAAAGCAAAAAATTTCAGAATTGCACCTTGCAATGTGGAGATATTACTGTTTGTGCATTTACAATATTCATTGATTTTTGCCATTGAAAAACGTCCAGAAATGTTTGAAGCTACTGACTGAATGAAAGGAGCTGGCATCTCACCCTCTTTGAATCTTCTTTATCATGCTAGGATTAGCAGGAAAAAGCAAAAAATTTCAGAATTGCACCTTGCAATGCGGAGAAATTACTGTTTGTGCATTTACAATATTCATTGATTTTTGCCATTGAAAAACATGTTATTCATATACCAGAAATGTTTGAAGCTACTGACTGAATGAAAAGAGCTGGCATCTCACTCTCTTTGAATCTTCTTTATCATGCCAGGATTAGCAGTAAAAAGCAAAAAATTTCAGAATTGCACCTTGCAATGTGGAGATATTACTGTTTGTGCATTTACAATATTCATTGATTTTTGCCATTGAAAAACGTCCAGAAATGTTTGAAGCTACTGACTGAATGAAAAGAGCTGGCATATCACTCTCTTTGAATCTTCTTTATCATGCTAAGAGGAGCAGGAAAAAGCAAAAAATTTCAGAATTGCACGTTGCAATGTGGAGATATTACTGTTTGTGCATTTACAATATTCATTGATTTTTGCCATTGAAAAACGTCCAGAAATGTTTGAAGCTACTGACTGAATGAAAAGAGCTGGCATCTCACTCTCTTTGAATCTTCTTTATCATGCTAAGAGGAGCAGGAAAAAGCAAAAAATTTCAGAATTGCACGTTGCAATGTGGAGATATTACTGTTTGTGCATTTACAATATTCATTGATTTTTGCCATTGAAAAACATGTTATTCATATACCAGAAATGTTTGAAGCTACTGACTGAATGAAAAGAGCTGGCATCTCACTCTCTTTGAATCTTCTTTATCATGCCAGGACTAGCAGGAAAAAGCAAAAAATTTCAGAATTGCACCTTGCAATGTGGAGATATTACTGTTTGTGCATTTACAATATTCATTGATTTTTGCCATGGAAAAACGTCCAGAAATGTTTGAAGCTACTGACTGAATGAAAGGAGCTGGCATCTCACTGTCTTTGAATCTTCTTTATCATGCTAGGATTAGCAGGAAAAAGCAAAAAATTTCAGAATTGCACCTTGCAATGCGGAGAAATTACTGTTTGTGCATTTACAATATTCATTGATTTTTGCCATTGAAAAACATGTTATTCATATACCAGAAATGTTTGAAGCTACTGACTGAATGAAAAGAGCTGGCATCTCACTCTCTTTGAATCTTCTTTATCATGCCAGGATTAACAGGAAAAAGCAAAAAATTTCAGAATTGCACCTTGCAATGTGGAGATATTACTGTTTGTGCATTTACAATATTCATTGATTTTTGCCATTGAAAAACGTCCAGAAATGTTTGAAGCTACTGACTGAATGAAAGGAGCTGGCATCTCACTCTCTTTGAATCTTCTTTATCATGCCAGGATTAGCAGGAAAAAGCAAAAAATTTCAGAATTGCACGTTGCAATGTGGAGATATTACTGTTTGTGCATTTACAATATTCATTGATTTTTGCCATTGAAAAACATGTTATTCATATACCAGAAATGTTTGAAGCTACTGACTGAATGAAAAGAGCTGGCATCTCACTCTCTTTGAATCTTCTTTATCATGCCAGGATTAGCAGGAAAAAGCAAAAAATTTCAGAATTGCACCTTGCAATGTGGAGATATTACTGTTTGTGCATTTACAATATTCATTGATTTTTGCCATTGAAAAACGTCCAGAAATGTTTGAAGCTACTGACTGAATGAAAGGAGCTGGCATCTCACTCTCTTTGAATCTTCTTTATCATGCTAGGATTAGCAGGAAAAAGCAAAAAATTTCAGAATTGCACCTTGCAATGCGGAGAAATTACTGTTTGTGCATTTACAATATTCATTGATTTTTGCCATTGAAAAACATCATGTTATTCATATACCAGAAATGTTTGAAGCTACTGACTGAATGAAAAGAGCTGGCATCTCACTCTCTTTGAATCTTCTTTATCATGCTAAGAGGAGCAGGAAAAAGCAAAAAATTTCAGAATTGCACGTTGCAATGTGGAGATATTACTGTTTGTGCATTTACAATATTCATTGATTTTTGCCATTGAAAAACGTCCAGAAATGTTTGAAGCTACTGACTGAATGAAAGGAGCTGGCATCTCACTCTCTTTGAATCTTCTTTATCATGCTAGGTTTAGCAGGAAAAAGCAAAAAATTTCAGAATTGCACCTTGCAATGCGGAGAAATTACTGTTTGTGCATTTACAATATTCATTGATTTTTGCCATTGAAAAACATCATGTTATTCATATACCAGAAATGTTTGAAGCTACTGACTGAATGAAAAGAGCTGGCATCTCACTCTCTTTGAATCTTCTTTATCATGCTAAGAGGAGCAGGAAAAAGCAAAAAATTTCAGAATTGCACGTTGCAATGTGGAGATATTACTGTTTGTGCATTTACAATATTCATTGATTTTTGCCATTGAAAAATGTCCAGAAATGTTTGAAGCTACTGACTGAATGAAAAGAGCTGGCATCTCACTCTCTTTGAATCTTCTTTATCATGCTAAGAGGAGCAGGAAAAAGCAAAAAATTTCAGAATTGCACGTTGCAATGTGGAGATATTACTGTTTGTGCATTTACAATATTCATTGATTTTTGCCATTGAAAAACGTCCAGAAATGTTTGAAGCTACTGACTGAATGAAAGGAGCTGGCATCTCACTCTCTTTGAATCATCTTTATCATGCTAGGATTAGCAGGAAAAAGCAAAAAATTTCAGAATTGCACCTTGCAATGCGGAGAAATTACTGTGTGTGCATTTACAATATTCATTGATTTTTGCCATTGAAAAACATCGTTATTCATATACCAGAAATGTTTGAAGCTACTGACTGAATGAAAAGAGCTGGCATCTCACTCTCTTTGAATCTTCTTTATCATGCCAGGATTAGCAGGAAAAAGCAAAAAATTTCAGAATTGCACCTTGCAATGTGGAGATATTACTGTTTGTGCATTTACAATATTCATTGATTTTTGCCATTGAAAAACGTCCAGAAATGTTTGAAGCTACTGACTGAATGAAAGGAGCTGGCATCTCACTGTCTTTGAATCTTCTTTATCATGCTAGGATTAGCAGGAAAAAGCAAAAAATTTCAGAATTGCACATTGCAATGCGGAGAAATTACTGTTTGTGCATTTACAATATTCATTGATTTTTGCCATTGAAAAACATCATGTTATTCATATACCAGAAATGTTTGAAGCTACTGACTGAATGAAAAGAGCTGGCATCTCACTCTCTTTGAATCTTCTTTATCATGCTAAGAGGAGCAGGAAAAAGCAAAAAATTTCAGAATTGCACGTTGCAATGTGGAGATATTACTGTTTGTGCATTTACAATATTCATTGATTTTTGCCATTGAAAAATGTCCAGAAATGTTTGAAGCTACTAACTGAATGAAAAGAGCTGGCATCTCACTCTCTTTGAATCTTCTTTATCATGCTAAGAGGAGCAGGAAAAAGCAAAAAATTTCAGAATTGCACGTTGCAATGTGGAGATATTACTGTTTGTGCATTTACAATATTCATTGATTTTTGCCATTGAAAAACGTCCAGAAATGTTTGAAGCTACTGACTGAATGAAAGGAGCTGGCATCTCACTCTCTTTGAATCATCTTTATCATGCTAGGATTAGCAGGAAAAAGCAAAAAATTTCAGAATTGCACCTTGCAATGCGGAGAAATTACTGTGTGTGCATTTACAATATTCATTGATTTTTGCCATTGAAAAACATCGTTATTCATATACCAGAAATGTTTGAAGCTACTGACTGAATGAAAAGAGCTGGCATCTCACTCTCTTTGAATCTTCTTTATCATGCCAGGATTAGCAGGAAAAAGCAAAAAATTTCAGAATTGCACCTTGCAATGTGGAGATATTACTGTTTGTGCATTTACAATATTCATTGATTTTTGCCATTGAAAAACGTCCAGAAATGTTTGAAGCTACTGACTGAATGAAAGGAGCTGGCATCTCACTCTCTTTGAATCTTCTTTATCATGCTAGGATTAGCAGGAAAAAGCAAAAAATTTCAGAATTGCACATTGCAATGCGGAGAAATTACTGTTTGTGCATTTACAATATTCATTGATTTTTGCCATTGAAAAACATCATGTTATTCATATACCAGAAATGTTTGAAGCTACTGACTGAATGAAAGGAGCTGGCATCTCACTCTCTTTGAATCTTCTTTATCATGCTAGGATTAGCAGGAAAAAGCAAAAAATTTCAGAATTGCACCTTGCAATGCGGAGAAATTACTGTGTGTGCATTTACAATATTCATTGATTTTTGCCATTGAAAAACATGTTATTCATATACCAGAAATGTTTGAAGCTACTGACTGAATGAAAAGAGCTGGCATCTCACTCTCTTTGAATCTTCTTTATCATGCCAGGATTAGCAGGAAAAAGCAAAAAATTTCAGAATTGCACCTTGCAATGTGGAGATATTACTGTTTGTGCATTTACAATATTCATTGATTTTTGCCATTGAAAAACGTCCAGAAATGTTTGAAGCTACTGACTGAATGAAAGGAGCTGGCATCTCACTCTCTTTGAATCTTCTTTATCATGCTAGGATTAGCAGGAAAAAGCAAAAAATTTCAGAATTGCACCTTGCAATGCGGAGAAATTACTGTTTGTGCATTTACAATATTCATTGATTTTTGCCATTGAAAAACATCATGTTATTCATATACCAGAAATGTTTGAAGCTACTGACTGAATGAAAAGAGCTGGCATCTCACTCTCTTTGAATCTTCTTTATCATGCTAAGAGGAGCAGGAAAAAGCAAAAAATTTCAGAATTGCACGTTGCAATGTGGAGATATTACTGTTTGTGCATTTACAATATTCATTGATTTTTGCCATTGAAAAACGTCCAGAAATGTTTGAAGCTACTGACTGAATGAAAAGAGCTGGCATCTCACTCTCTTTGAATCTTCTTTATCATGCTAAGAGGAGCAGGAAAAAGCAAAAAATTTCAGAATTGCACGTTGCAATGTGGAGATATTACTGTTTGTGCATTTACAATATTCATTGATTTTTGCCATTGAAAAACGTCCAGAAATGTTTGAAGCTACTGACTGAATGAAAGGAGCTGGCATCTCACTCTCTTTGAATCATCTTTATCATGCTAGGATTAGCAGGAAAAAGCAAAAAATTTCAGAATTGCACCTTGCAATGCGGAGAAATTACTGTTTGTGCATTTACAATATTCATTGATTTTTGCCATTGAAAAACATGTTATTCATATACCAGAAATGTTTGAAGCTACTGACTGAATGAAAAGAGCTGGCATCTCACTCTCTTTGAATCTTCTTTATCATGCCAGGATTAGCAGGAAAAAGCAAAAAATTTCAGAATTGCACCTTGCAATGTGGAGATATTACTGTTTGTGCATTTACAATATTCATTGATTTTTGCCATTGAAAAACGTCCAGAAATGTTTGAAGCTACTGACTGAATGAAAGGAGCTGGCATCTCACTCTCTTTGAATCTTCTTTATCATGCTAGGATTAGCAGGAAAAAGCAAAAAATTTCAGAATTGCACATTGCAATGCGGAGAAATTACTGTTTGTGCATTTACAATATTCATTGATTTTTGCCATTGAAAAACATCATGTTATTCATATACCAGAAATCTTTGAAGCTACTGACTGAATGAAAGGAGCTGGCATCTCACTCTCTTTGAATCTTCTTTATCATGCTAGGATTAGCAGGAAAAAGCAAAAAATTTCAGAATTGCACCTTGCAATGCGGAGAAATTACTGTGTGTGCATTTACAATATTCATTGATTTTTGCCATTGAAAAACATGTTATTCATATACCAGAAATGTTTGAAGCTACTGACTGAATGAAAAGAGCTGGCATCTCACTCTCTTTGAATCTTCTTTATCATGCCAGGATTAGCAGGAAAAAGCAAAAAATTTCAGAATTGCACCTTGCAATGTGGAGATATTACTGTTTGTGCATTTACAATATTCATTGATTTTTGCCATTGAAAAACGTCCAGAAATGTTTGAAGCTACTGACTGAATGAAAGGAGCTGGCATCTCACTCTCTTTGAATCTTCTTTATCATGCTAGGATTAGCAGGAAAAAGCAAAAAATTTCAGAATTGCACCTTGCAATGCGGAGAAATTACTGTTTGTGCATTTACAATATTCATTGATTTTTGCCATTGAAAAACATGTTATTCATATACCAGAAATGTTTGAAGCTACTGACTGAATGAAAAGAGCTGGCATCTCACTCTCTTTGAATCTTCTTTATCATGCCAGGATTAGCAGGAAAAAGCAAAAAATTTCAGAATTGCACGTTGCAATGTGGAGATATTACTGTTTGTGCATTTACAATATTCATTGATTTTTGCCATTGAAAAACGTCCAGAAATGTTTGAAGCTACTGACTGAATGAAAGGAGCTGGCATCTCACTCTCTTTGAATCTTCTTTATCATGCTAGGATTAGCAGGAAAAAGCAAAAAATTTCAGAATTGCACCTTGCAATGCGGAGAAATTACTGTGTGTGCATTTACAATATTCATTGATTTTTGCCATTGAAAAACATCGTTATTCATATACCAGAAATGTTTGAAGCTACTGACTGAATGAAAGGAGCTGGCATCTCACTCTCTTTGAATCTTCTTTATCATGCCAGGATTAGCAGGAAAAAGCAAAAAATTTCAGAATTGCACCTTGCAATGTGGAGATATTACTGTTTGTGCATTTACAATATTCATTGATTTTTGCCATTGAAAAACATCATGTTATTCATATACCAGAAATGTTTGAAGCTACTGACTGAATGAAAAGAGCTGGCATCTCACTCTCTTTGAATCTTCTTTATCATGCCAGGATTAGCAGGAAAAAGCAAAAAATTTCAGAATTGCACCTTGCAATGTGGAGATATTACTGTTTGTGCATTTACAATATTCATTGATTTTTGCCATTGAAAAACGTCCAGAAATGTTTGAAGCTACTGACTGAATGAAAGGAGCTGGCATCTCACTCTCTTTTAATCTTCTTTATCATGCTAGGATTAGCAGGAAAAAGCAAAAAATTTCAGAATTGCACCTTGCAATGCGGAGAAATTACTGTGTGTGCATTTACAATATTCATTGATTTTTGCCATTGAAAAACATCATGTTATTCATATACCAGAAATGTTTGAAGCTACTGACTGAATGAAAGGAGCTGGCATCTCACTCTGTTTGAATCTTCTTTATCATGCTAGGATTAGCAGGAAAAAGCAAAAAATTTCAGAATTGCACCTTGCAATGCGGAGAAATTACTGTTTGTGCATTTACAATATTCATTGATTTTTGCCATTGAAAAACATCATGTTATTCATATACCAGAAATGTTTGAAGCTACTGACTGAATGAAAAGAGCTGGCATCTCACTCTCTTTGAATCTTCTTTATCATGCCAGGATTAGCAGGAAAAAGCAAAAAATTTCAGAATTGCACCTTGCAATGTGGAGATATTACTGTTTGTGCATTTACAATATTCATTGATTTTTGCCATTGAAAAACGTCCAGAAATGTTTGAAGCTACTGACTGAATGAAAGGAGCTGGCATCTCACTCTCTTTGAATCTTCTTTATCATGCTAGGATTAGCAGGAAAAAGCAAAAAATTTCAGAATTGCACCTTGCAATGCGGAGAAATTACTGTGTGTGCATTTACAATATTCATTGATTTTTGCCATTGAAAAACATCGTTATTCATATACCAGAAATGTTTGAAGCTACTGACTGAATGAAAAGAGCTGGCATCTCACTCTCTTTGAATCTTCTTTATCATGCCAGGATTAGCAGGAAAAAGCAAAAAATTTCAGAATTGCACCTTGCAATGTGGAGATATTACTGTTTGTGCATTTACAATATTCATTGATTTTTGCCATTGAAAAACATGTTATTCATATACCAGAAATGTTTGAAGCTACTGACTGAATGAAAAGAGCTGGCATCTCACTCTCTTTGAATCTTCTTTATCATGCCAGGATTAGCAGGAAAAAGCAAAAAATTTCAGAATTGCACCTTGCAATGTGGAGATATTACTGTTTGTGCATTTACAATATTCATTGATTTTTGCCATTGAAAAACGTCCAGAAATGTTTGAAGCTACTGACTGAATGAAAGGAGCTGGCATCTCACTCTCTTTGAATCTTCTTTATCATGCTAGGATTAGCAGGAAAAAGCAAAAAATTTCAGAATTGCACCTTGCAATGCGGAGAAATTACTGTGTGTGCATTTACAATATTCATTGATTTTTGCCATTGAAAAACATCATGTTATTCATATACCAGAAATGTTTGAAGCTACTGACTGAATGAAAAGAGCTGGCATCTCACTCTCTTTGAATCTTCTTTATCATGCCAGGATTAGCAGGAAAAAGCAAAAAATTTCAGAATTGCACCTTGCAATGTGGAGATATTACTGTTTGTGCATTTACAATATTCATTGATTTTTGCCATTGAAAAACGTCCAGAAATGTTTGAAGCTACTGACTGAATGAAAGGAGCTGGCATCTCACTCTCTTTGAATCTTCTTTATCATGCTAGGATTAGCAGGAAAAAGCAAAAAATTTCAGAATTGCACCTTGCAATGCGGAGAAATTACTGTTTGTGCATTTACAATATTCATTGATTTTTGCCATTGAAAAACATGTTATTCATATACCAGAAATGTTTGAAGCTACTGACTGAATGAAAAGAGCTGGCATCTCACTCTCTTTGAATCTTCTTTATCATGCCAGGATTAGCAGGAAAAAGCAAAAAATTTCAGAATTGCACCTTGCAATGTGGAGATATTACTGTTTGTGCATTTACAATATTCATTGATTTTTGCCATTGAAAAACGTCCAGAAATGTTTGAAGCTACTGACTGAATGAAAGGAGCTGGCATCTCACTCTCTTTGAATCTTCTTTATCATGCTAGGATTAGCAGGAAAAAGCAAAAAATTTCAGAATTGCACCTTGCAATGCGGAGAAATTACTGTGTGTGCATTTACAATATTCATTGATTTTTGCCATTGAAAAACATCATGTTATTCATATACCAGAAATGTTTGAAGCTACTGACTGAATGAAAGGAGCTGGCATCTCACTCTCTTTGAATCTTCTTTATCATGCTAGGATTAGCAGGAAAAAGCAAAAAATTTCAGAATTGCACATTGCAATGCGGAGAAATTACTGTTTGTGCATTTACAATATTCATTGATTTTTGCCATTGAAAAACATCATGTTATTCATATACCAGAAATGTTTGAAGCTACTGACTGAATGAAAAGAGCTGGCATCTCACTCTCTTTGAATCTTCTTTATCATGCCAGGATTAGCAGGAAAAAGCAAAAAATTTCAGAATTGCACCTTGCAATGTGGAGATATTACTGTTTGTGCATTTACAATATTCATTGATTTTTGCCATTGAAAAACGTCCAGAAATGTTTGAAGCTACTGACTGAATGAAAGGAGCTGGCATCTCACTCTCTTTGAATCTTCTTTATCATGCTAGGATTAGCAGGAAAAAGCAAAAAATTTCAGAATTGCACCTTGCAATGCGGAGAAATTACTGTGTGTGCATTTACAATATTCATTGATTTTTGCCATTGAAAAACATCGTTATTCATATACCAGAAATGTTTGAAGCTACTGACTGAATGAAAAGAGCTGGCATCTCACTCTCTTTGAATCTTCTTTATCATGCCAGGATTAGCAGGAAAAAGCAAAACATTTCAGAATTGCACCTTGCAATGTGGAGATATTACTGTTTGTGCATTTACAATATTCATTGATTTTTGCCATTGAAAAACATGTTATTCATACACCAGAAATGTTTGAAGCTACTGACTGAATGAAAAGAGCTGGCATCTCACTCTCTTTGAATCTTCTTTATCATGCCAGGATTAGCAGGAAAAAGCAAACAATTTCAGAATTGCACCTTGCAATGTGGAGATATTACTGTTTGTGCATTTACAATATTCATTGATTTTTGCCATTGAAAAACGTCCAGAAATGTTTGAAGCTACTGACTGAATGAAAGGAGCTGGCATCTCACTCTCTTTGAATCTTCTTTATCATGCTAGGATTAGCAGGAAAAAGCAAAAAATTTCAGAATTGCACCTTGCAATGCGGAGAAATTACTGTGTGTGCATTTACAATATTCATTGATTTTTGCCATTGAAAAACATCATGTTATTCATATACCAGAAATGTTTGAAGCTACTGACTGAATGAAAAGAGCTGGCATCTCACTCTCTTTGAATCTTCTTTATCATGCCAGGATTAGCAGGAAAAAGCAAAAAATTTCAGAATTGCACCTTGCAATGTGGAGATATTACTGTTTGTGCATTTACAATATTCATTGATTTTTGCCATTGAAAAACGTCCAGAAATGTTTGAAGCTACTGACTGAATGAAAGGAGCTGGCATCTCACTCTCTTTGAATCTTCTTTATCATGCTAGGATTAGCAGGAAAAAGCAAAAAATTTCAGAATTGCACCTTGCAATGCGGAGAAATTACTGTGTGTGCATTTACAATATTCATTGATTTTTGCCATTGAAAAACATCGTTATTCATATACCAGAAATGTTTGAAGCTACTGACTGAATGAAAGGATCTGGCATCTCACTCTCTTTGAATCTTCTTTATCATGCCAGGATTAGCAGGAAAAAGCAAAACATTTCAGAATTGCACCTTGCAATGTGGAGATATTTCTGTTTGTGCATTTACAATATTCATTGATTTTTGCCATTGAAAAACATCATGTTATTCATATACCAGAAATGTTTGAAGCTACTGACTGAATGAAAAGAGCTGGCATCTCACTCTCTTTGAATCTTCTTTATCATGCCAGGATTAGCAGGAAAAAGCAAAAAATTTCAGAATTGCACCTTGCAATGTGGAGATATTACTGTTTGTGCATTTACAATATTCATTGATTTTTGCCATTGAAAAACGTCCAGAAATGTTTGAAGCTACTGACTGAATGAAAGGAGCTGGCATCTCACTCTCTTTTAATCTTCTTTATCATGCTAGGATTAGCAGGAAAAAGCAAAAAATTTCAGAATTGCACCTTGCAATGCGGAGAAATTACTGTGTGTGCATTTACAATATTCATTGATTTTTGCCATTGAAAAACATCATGTTATTCATATACCAGAAATGTTTGAAGCTACTGACTGAATGAAAGGAGCTGGCATCTCACTCTCTTTGAATCTTCTTTATCATGCTAGGATTAGCAGGAAAAAGCAAAAAATTTCAGAATTGCACCTTGCAATGCGGAGAAATTACTGTTTGTGCATTTACAATATTCATTGATTTTTGCCATTGAAAAACATCATGTTATTCATATACCAGAAATGTTTGAAGCTACTGACTGAATGAAAAGAGCTGGCATCTCACTCTCTTTGAATCTTCTTTATCATGCCAGGATTAGCAGGAAAAAGCAAAAAATTTCAGAATTGCACCTTGCAATGTGGAGATATTACTGTTTGTGCATTTACAATATTCATTGATTTTTGCCATTGAAAAACGTCCAGAAATGTTTGAAGCTACTGACTGAATGAAAGGAGCTGGCATCTCACTCTCTTTGAATCTTCTTTATCATGCTAGGATTAGCAGGAAAAAGCAAAAAATTTCAGAATAGCACCTTGCAATGCGGAGAAATTACTGTGTGTGCATTTACAATATTCATTGATTTTTGCCATTGAAAAACATCGTTATTCATATACCAGAAATGTTTGAAGCTACTGACTGAATGAAAAGAGCTGGCATCTCACTCTCTTTGAATGTTCTTTATCATGCCAGGATTAGCAGGAAAAAGCAAAAAATTTCAGAATTGCACCTTGCAATGTGGAGATATTACTGTTTGTGCATTTACAATATTCATTGATTTTTGCCATTGAAAAACATGTTATTCATATACCAGAAATGTTTGAAGCTACTGACTGAATGAAAAGAGCTGGCATCTCACTCTCTTTGAATCTTCTTTATCATGCCAGGATTAGCAGGAAAAAGCAAAAAATTTCAGAATTGCACCTTGCAATGTGGAGATATTACTGTTTGTGCATTTACAATATTCATTGATTTTTGCCATTGAAAAACGTCCAGAAATGTTTGAAGCTACTGACTGAATGAAAGGAGCTGGCATCTCACTCTCTTTGAATCTTCTTTATCATGCTAGGATTAGCAGGAAAAAGCAAAAAATTTCAGAATTGCACCTTGCAATGCGGAGAAATTACTGTGTGTGCATTTACAATATTCATTGATTTTTGCCATTGAAAAACATCATGTTATTCATATACCAGAAATGTTTGAAGCTACTGACTGAATGAAAAGAGCTGGCATCTCACTCTCTTTGAATCTTCTTTATCATGCCAGGATTAGCAGGAAAAAGCAAACAATTTCAGAATTGCACCTTGCAATGTGGAGATATTACTGTTTGTGCATTTACAATATTCATTGATTTTTGCCATTGAAAAACGTCCAGAAATGTTTGAAGCTACTGACTGAATGAAAGGAGCTGGCATCTCACTCTCTTTGAAACTTCTTTATCATGCTAGGATTAGCAGGAAAAAGCAAAAAATTTCAGAATTGCACCTTGCAATGCGGAGAAATTACTGTTTGTGCATTTACAATATTCATTGATTTTTGCCATTGAAAAACATGTTATTCATATACCAGAAATGTTTGAAGCTACTGACTGAATGAAAAGAGCTGGCATCTCACTCTCTTTGAATCTTCTTTATCATGCCAGGATTAGCAGGAAAAAGCAAAAAATTTCAGAATTGCACGTTGCAATGTGGAGATATTACTGTTTGTGCATTTACAATATTCATTGATTTTTGCCATTGAAAAACGTCCAGAAATGTTTGAAGCTACTGACTGAATGAAAGGAGCTGGCATCTCACTCTCTTTGAATCTTCTTTATCATGCTAGGATTAGCAGGAAAAAGCAAAAAATTTCAGAATTGCACCTTGCAATGTGGAGAAATTACTGTGTGTGCATTTACAATATTCATTGATTTTTGCCATTGAAAAACATCGTTATTCATATACCAGAAATGTTTGAAGCTACTGACTGAATGAAAAGAGCTGGCATCTCACTCTCTTTGAATCTTCTTTATCATGCCAGGATTAGCAGGAAAAAGCAAAAAATTTCAGAATTGCACCTTGCAATGTGGAGATATTACTGTTTGTGCATTTACAATATTCATTGATTTTTGCCATTGAAAAACGTCCAGAAATGTTTGAAGCTACTGACTGAATGAAAGGAGCTGGCATCTCACTCTCTTTGAATCTTCTTTATCATGCTAGGATTAGCAGGAAAAAGCAAAAAATTTCAGGTCAGAATTGCACCTTGCAATGCGGAGAAATTACTGTGTGTGCATTTACAATATTCATTGATTTTTGCCATTGAAAAACATCATGTTATTCATATACCAGAAATGTTTGAAGCTACTGACTGAATGAAAAGAGCTGGCATCTCACTCTCTTTGAATCTTCTTTATCATGCCAGGATTAGCAGGAAAAAGCAAACAATTTCAGAATTGCACCTTGCAATGTGGAGATATTACTGTTTGTGCATTTACAATATTCATTGATTTTTGCCATTGAAAAACGTCCAGAAATGTTTGAAGCTACTGACTGAATGAAAGGAGCTGGCATCTCACTCTCTTTGAAACTTCTTTATCATGCTAGGATTAGCAGGAAAAAGCAAAAAATTTCAGAATTGCACCTTGCAATGCGGAGAAATTACTGTTTGTGCATTTACAATATTCATTGATTTTTGCCATTGAAAAACATGTTATTCATATACCAGAAATGTTTGAAGCTACTGACTGAATGAAAAGAGCTGGCATCTCACTCTCTTTGAATCTTCTTTATCATGCCAGGATTAGCAGGAAAAAGCAAAAAATTTCAGAATTGCACGTTGCAATGTGGAGATATTACTGTTTGTGCATTTACAATATTCATTGATTTTTGCCATTGAAAAACGTCCAGAAATGTTTGAAGCTACTGACTGAATGAAAGGAGCTGGCATCTCACTCTCTTTGAATCTTCTTTATCATGCTAGGATTAGCAGGAAAAAGCAAAAAATTTCAGAATTGCACCTTGCAATGTGGAGAAATTACTGTGTGTGCATTTACAATATTCATTGATTTTTGCCATTGAAAAACATCGTTATTCATATACCAGAAATGTTTGAAGCTACTGACTGAATGAAAAGAGCTGGCATCTCACTCTCTTTGAATCTTCTTTATCATGCCAGGATTAGCAGGAAAAAGCAAAAAAATTTCAGAATTGCACCTTGCAATGTGGAGATATTACTGTTTGTGCATTTACAATATTCATTGATTTTTGCCATTGAAAAACATCATGTTATTCATATACCAGAAATGTTTGAAGCTACTGACTGAATGAAAAGAGCTGGCATCTCACTCTCTTTGAATATTCTTTATCATGCCAGGATTAGCAGGAAAAAGCAAAAAATTTCAGAATTGCACCTTGCAATGTGGAGATATTACTGTTTGTGCATTTACAATATTCATTGATTTTTGCCATTGAAAAACATGTTATTCATATACCAGAAATGTTTGAAGCTACTGACTGAATGAAAAGAGCTGGCATCTCACTCTCTTTGAATCTTCTTTATCATGCCAGGATTAGCAGGAAAAAGCAAAAAATTTCAGAATTGCACCTTGCAATGTGGAGATATTACTGTTTGTGCATTTACAATATTCATTGATTTTTGCCATTGAAAAACGTCCAGAAATGTTTGAAGCTACTGACTGAATGAAAGGAGCTGGCATCTCACTCTCTTTGAATCTTCTTTATCATGCTAGGATTAGCAGGAAAAAGCAAAAAATTTCAGAATTGCACCTTGCAATGCGGAGAAATTACTGTGTGTGCATTTACAATATTCATTGATTTTTGCCATTGAAAAACATCATGTTATTCATATACCAGAAATGTTTGAAGCTATTGACTGAATGAAAAGAGCTGGCATCTCACTCTCTTTGAATCTTCTTTATCATGCCAGGATTAGCAGGAAAAAGCAAAAAATTTCAGAATTGCACCTTGCAATGTGGAGATATTACTGTTTGTGCATTTACAATATTCATTGATTTTTGCCATTGAAAAACGTCCAGAAATGTTTGAAGCTACTGACTGAATGAAAGGAGCTGGCATCTCACTCTCTTTGAAACTTCTTTATCATGCTAGGATTAGCAGGAAAAAGCAAAAAATTTCAGAATTGCACCTTGCAATGCGGAGAAATTACTGTTTGTGCATTTACAATATTCATTGATTTTTGCCATTGAAAAACATGTTATTCATATACCAGAAATGTTTGAAGCTACTGACTGAATGAAAAGAGCTGGCATCTCACTCTCTTTGAATCTTCTTTATCATGCCAGGATTAGCAGGAAAAAGCAAACAATTTCAGAATTGCACCTTGCAATGTGGAGATATTACTGTTTGTGCATTTACAATATTCATTGATTTTTGCCATTGAAAAACGTCCAGAAATGTTTGAAGCTACTGACTGAATGAAAGGAGCTGGCATCTCACTCTCTTTGAAACTTCTTTATCATGCTAGGATTAGCAGGAAAAAGCAAAAAATTTCAGAATTGCACCTTGCAATGCGGAGAAATTACTGTTTGTGCATTTACAATATTCATTGATTTTTGCCATTGAAAAACATGTTATTCATATACCAGAAATGTTTGAAGCTACTGACTGAATGAAAAGAGCTGGCATCTCACTCTCTTTGAATCTTCTTTATCATGCCAGGATTAGCAGGAAAAAGCAAAAAATTTCAGAATTGCACGTTGCAATGTGGAGATATTACTGTTTGTGCATTTACAATATTCATTGATTTTTGCCATTGAAAAACGTCCAGAAATGTTTGAAGCTACTGACTGAATGAAAGGAGCTGGCATCTCACTCTCTTTGAATCTTCTTTATCATGCTAGGATTAGCAGGAAAAAGCAAAAAATTTCAGAATTGCACCTTGCAATGTGGAGAAATTACTGTGTGTGCATTTACAATATTCATTGATTTTTGCCATTGAAAAACATCGTTATTCATATACCAGAAATGTTTGAAGCTACTGACTGAATGAAAAGAGCTGGCATCTCACTCTCTTTGAATCTTCTTTATCATGCCAGGATTAGCAGGAAAAAGCAAAAAATTTCAGAATTGCACCTTGCAATGTGGAGATATTACTGTTTGTGCATTTACAATATTCATTGATTTTTGCCATTGAAAAACATCATGTTATTCATATACCAGAAATGTTTGAAGCTACTGACTGAATGAAAAGAGCTGGCATCTCACTCTCTTTGAATCTTCTTTATCATGCCAGGATTAGCAGGAAAAAGCAAAAAATTTCAGAATTGCACCTTGCAATGTGGAGATATTACTGTTTGTGCATTTACAATATTCATTGATTTTTGCCATTGAAAAACATGTTATTCATATACCAGAAATGTTTGAAGCTACTGACTGAATGAAAAGAGCTGGCATCTCACTCTCTTTGAATCTTCTTTATCATGCCAGGATTAGCAGGAAAAAGCAAAAAATTTCAGAATTGCACCTTGCAATGTGGAGATATTACTGTTTGTGCATTTACAATATTCATTGATTTTTGCCATTGAAAAACGTCCAGAAATGTTTGAAGCTACTGACTGAATGAAAGGAGCTGGCATCTCACTCTCTTTGAATCTTCTTTATCATGCTAGGATTAGCAGGAAAAAGCAAAAAATTTCAGAATTGCACCTTGCAATGCGGAGAAATTACTGTGTGTGCATTTACAATATTCATTGATTTTTGCCATTGAAAAACATCATGTTATTCATATACCAGAAATGTTTGAAGCTATTGACTGAATGAAAAGAGCTGGCATCTCACTCTCTTTGAATCTTCTTTATCATGCCAGGATTAGCAGGAAAAAGCAAAAAATTTCAGAATTGCACCTTGCAATGTGGAGATATTACTGTTTGTGCATTTACAATATTCATTGATTTTTGCCATTGAAAAACGTCCAGAAATGTTTGAAGCTACTGACTGAATGAAAGGAGCTGGCATCTCACTCTCTTTGAAACTTCTTTATCATGCTAGGATTAGCAGGAAAAAGCAAAAAATTTCAGAATTGCACCTTGCAATGCGGAGAAATTACTGTTTGTGCATTTACAATATTCATTGATTTTTGCCATTGAAAAACATGTTATTCATATACCAGAAATGTTTGAAGCTACTGACTGAATGAAAAGAGCTGGCATCTCACTCTCTTTGAATCTTCTTTATCATGCCAGGATTAGCAGGAAAAAGCAAAAAATTTCAGAATTGCACCTTGCAATGTGGAGATATTACTGTTTGTGCATTTACAATATTCATTGATTTTTGCCATTGAAAAACGTCCAGAAATGTTTGAAGCTACTGACTGAATGAAAGGAGCTGGCATCTCACTCTCTTTGAATCTTCTTTATCATGCTAGGATTAGCAGGAAAAAGCAAAAAATTTCAGAATTGCACCTTGCAATGTGGAGAAATTACTGTGTGTGCATTTACAATATTCATTGATTTTTGCCATTGAAAAACATCGTTATTCATATACCAGAAATGTTTGAAGCTACTGACTGAATGAAAAGAGCTGGCATCTCACTCTCTTTGAATCTTCTTTATCATGCCAGGATTAGCAGGAAAAAGCAAAAAATTTCAGAATTGCACCTTGCAATGTGGAGATATTACTGTTTGTGCATTTACAATATTCATTGATTTTTGCCATTGAAAAACATCATGTTATTCATATACCAGAAATGTTTGAAGCTACTGACTGAATGAAAAGAGCTGGCATCTCACTCTCTTTGAATCTTCTTTATCATGCCAGGATTAGCAGGAAAAAGCAAAAAATTTCAGAATTGCACCTTGCAATGTGGAGATATTACTGTTTGTGCATTTAAAATATTCATTGATTTTTGCCATTGAAAAACGTCCAGAAATGTTTGAAGCTACTGACTGAATGAAAGGAGCTGGCATCTCACTCTCTTTGAATCTTCTTTATCATGCTAGGATTAGCAGGAAAAAGCAAAAAATTTCAGAATTGCACCTTGCAATGCGGAGAAATTACTGTGTGTGCATTTACAATATTCATTGATTTTTGCCATTGAAAAACATCATGTTATTCATATACCAGAAATGTTTGAAGCTACTGACTGAATGAAAGGAGCTGGCATCTCACTCTCTTTGAATCTTCTTTATCATGCCAGGATTAGCAGGAAAAAGCAAAAAATTTCAGAATTGCACCTTGCAATGTGGAGATATTACTGTTTGTGCATTTACAATATTCATTGATTTTTGCCATTGAAAAACGTCCAGAAATGTTTGAAGCTACTGACTGAATGAAAGGAGCTGGCATCTCACTCTCTTTGAAACTTCTTTATCATGCTAGGATTAGCAGGAAAAAGCAAAAAATTTCAGAATTGCACCTTGCAATGCGGAGAAATTACTGTTTGTGCATTTACAATATTCATTGATTTTTGCCATTGAAAAACATGTTATTCATATACCAGAAATGTTTGAAGCTACTGACTGAATGAAAAGAGCTGGCATCTCACTCTCTTTGAATCTTCTTTATCATGCCAGGATTAGCAGGAAAAAGCAAAAAATTTCAGAATTGCACCTTGCAATGTGGAGATATTACTGTTTGTGCATTTACAATATTCATTGATTTTTGCCATTGAAAAACGTCCAGAAATGTTTGAAGCTACTGACTGAATGAAAGGAGCTGGCATCTCACTCTCTTTGAATCTTCTTTATCATGCTAGGATTAGCAGGAAAAAGCAAAAAATTTCAGAATTGCACCTTGCAATGTGGAGAAATTACTGTGTGTGCATTTACAATATTCATTGATTTTTGCCATTGAAAAACATCGTTATTCATATACCAGAAATGTTTGAAGCTACTGACTGAATGAAAAGAGCTGGCATCTCACTCTCTTTGAATCTTCTTTATCATGCCAGGATTAGCAGGAAAAAGCAAAAAATTTCAGAATTGCACCTTGCAATGTGGAGATATTACTGTTTGTGCATTTACAATATTCATTGATTTTTGCCATTGAAAAACATCATGTTATTCATATACCAGAAATGTTTGAAGCTACTGACTGAATGAAAAGAGCTGGCATCTCACTCTCTTTGAATCTTCTTTATCATGCCAGGATTAGCAGGAAAAAGCAAAAAATTTCAGAATTGCACCTTGCAATGTGGAGATATTACTGTTTGTGCATTTAAAATATTCATTGATTTTTGCCATTGAAAAACGTCCAGAAATGTTTGAAGCTACTGACTGAATGAAAGGAGCTGGCATCTCACTCTCTTTGAATCTTCTTTATCATGCTAGGATTAGCAGGAAAAAGCAAAAAATTTCAGAATTGCACCTTGCAATGCGGAGAAATTACTGTGTGTGCATTTACAATATTCATTGATTTTTGCCATTGAAAAACATCATGTTATTCATATACCAGAAATGTTTGAAGCTACTGACTGAATGAAAGGAGCTGGCATCTCACTCTCTTTGAATCTTCTTTATCATGCTAGGATTAGCAGGAAAAAGCAAAAAATTTCAGAATTGCACCTTGCAATGCGGAGAAATTACTGTGTGTGCATTTACAATATTCATTGATTTTTGCCATTGAAAAACATGTTATTCATATACCAGAAATGTTTGAAGCTACTGACTGAATGAAAAGAGCTGGCATCTCACTCTCTTTGAATCTTCTTTATCATGCCAGGATTAGCAGGAAAAAGCAAAAAATTTCAGAATTGCACCTTGCAATGTGGAGATATTACTGTTTGTGCATTTACAATATTCATTGATTTTTGCCATTGAAAAACGTCCAGAAATGTTTGAAGCTACTGACTGAATGAAAGGAGCTGGCATCTCACTCTCTTTGAATCTTCTTTATCATGCTAGGATTAGCAGGAAAAAGCAAAAAATTTCAGAATTGCACCTTGCAATGCGGAGAAATTACTGTGTGTGCATTTACAATATTCATTGATTTTTGCCATTGAAAAACATGTTATTCATATACCAGAAATGTTTGAAGCTACTGACTGAATGAAAAGAGCTGGCATCTCACTCTCTTTGAATCTTCTTTATCATGCCAGGATTAGCAGGAAAAAGCAAAAAATTTCAGAATTGCACCTTGCAATGTGGAGATATTACTGTTTGTGCATTTACAATATTCATTGATTTTTGCCATTGAAAAACGTCCAGAAATGTTTGAAGCTACTGACTGAATGAAAGGAGCTGGCATCTCACTCTATTTGAATCTTCTTTATCATGCTAGGATTAGCAGGAAAAAGCAAAAAATTTCAGAATTGCACCTTGCAATGCGGAGAAATTACTGTTTGTGCATTTACAATATTCATTGATTTTTGCCATTGAAAAACATCATGTTATTCATATACCAGAAATGTTTGAAGCTACTGACTGAATGAAAAGAGCTGGCATCTCACTCTCTTTGAATCTTCTTTATCATGCTAAGAGGAGCAGGAAAAAGCAAAAAATTTCAGAATTGCACGTTGCAATGTGGAGATATTACTGTTTGTGCATTTACAATATTCATTGATTTTTGCCATTGAAAAACGTCCAGAAATGTTTGAAGCTACTGACTGAATGAAAAGAGCTGGCATCTCACTCTCTTTGAATCTTCTTTATCATGCTAAGAGGAGCAGGAAAAAGCAAAAAATTTCAGAATTGCACGTTGCAATGTGGAGATATTACTGTTTGTGCATTTACAATATTCATTGATTTTTGCCATTGAAAAACGTCCAGAAATGTTTGAAGCTACTGACTGAATGAAAGGAGCTGGCATCTCACTCTCTTTGAATCATCTTTATCATGCTAGGATTAGCAGGAAAAAGCAAAAAATTTCAGAATTGCACCTTGCAATGCGGAGAAATTACTGTTTGTGCATTTACAATATTCATTGATTTTTGCCATTGAAAAACATGTTATTCATATACCAGAAATGTTTGAAGCTACTGACTGAATGAAAAGAGCTGGCATCTCACTCTCTTTGAATCTTCTTTATCATGCCAGGATTAGCAGGAAAAAGCAAAAAATTTCAGAATTGCACCTTGCAATGTGGAGATATTACTGTTTGTGCATTTACAATATTCATTGATTTTTGCCATTGAAAAACGTCCAGAAATGTTTGAAGCTACTGACTGAATGAAAGGAGCTGGCATCTCACTCTCTTTGAATCTTCTTTATCATGCTAGGATTAGCAGGAAAAAGCAAAAAATTTCAGAATTGCACATTGCAATGCGGAGAAATTACTGTTTGTGCATTTACAATATTCATTGATTTTTGCCATTGAAAAACATCATGTTATTCATATACCAGAAATCTTTGAAGCTACTGACTGAATGAAAGGAGCTGGCATCTCACTCTCTTTGAATCTTCTTTATCATGCTAGGATTAGCAGGAAAAAGCAAAAAATTTCAGAATTGCACCTTGCAATGCGGAGAAATTACTGTGTGTGCATTTACAATATTCATTGATTTTTGCCATTGAAAAACATGTTATTCATATACCAGAAATGTTTGAAGCTACTGACTGAATGAAAAGAGCTGGCATCTCACTCTCTTTGAATCTTCTTTATCATGCCAGGATTAGCAGGAAAAAGCAAAAAATTTCAGAATTGCACCTTGCAATGTGGAGATATTACTGTTTGTGCATTTACAATATTCATTGATTTTTGCCATTGAAAAACGTCCAGAAATGTTTGAAGCTACTGACTGAATGAAAGGAGCTGGCATCTCACTCTCTTTGAATCTTCTTTATCATGCTAGGATTAGCAGGAAAAAGCAAAAAATTTCAGAATTGCACCTTGCAATGCGGAGAAATTACTGTTTGTGCATTTACAATATTCATTGATTTTTGCCATTGAAAAACATGTTATTCATATACCAGAAATGTTTGAAGCTACTGACTGAATGAAAAGAGCTGGCATCTCACTCTCTTTGAATCTTCTTTATCATGCCAGGATTAGCAGGAAAAAGCAAAAAATTTCAGAATTGCACGTTGCAATGTGGAGATATTACTGTTTGTGCATTTACAATATTCATTGATTTTTGCCATTGAAAAACGTCCAGAAATGTTTGAAGCTACTGACTGAATGAAAGGAGCTGGCATCTCACTCTCTTTGAATCTTCTTTATCATGCTAGGATTAGCAGGAAAAAGCAAAAAATTTCAGAATTGCACCTTGCAATGCGGAGAAATTACTGTGTGTGCATTTACAATATTCATTGATTTTTGCCATTGAAAAACATCGTTATTCATATACCAGAAATGTTTGAAGCTACTGACTGAATGAAAGGAGCTGGCATCTCACTCTCTTTGAATGTTCTTTATCATGCCAGGATTAGCAGGAAAAAGCAAAAAATTTCAGAATTGCACCTTGCAATGTGGAGATATTACTGTTTGTGCATTTACAATATTCATTGATTTTTGCCATTGAAAAACATCATGTTATTCATATACCAGAAATGTTTGAAGCTACTGACTGAATGAAAAGAGCTGGCATCTCACTCTCTTTGAATCTTCTTTATCATGCCAGGATTAGCAGGAAAAAGCAAAAAATTTCAGAATTGCACCTTGCAATGTGGAGATATTACTGTTTGTGCATTTACAATATTCATTGATTTTTGCCATTGAAAAACGTCCAGAAATGTTTGAAGCTACTGACTGAATGAAAGGAGCTGGCATCTCACTCTCTTTTAATCTTCTTTATCATGCTAGGATTAGCAGGAAAAAGCAAAAAATTTCAGAATTGCACCTTGCAATGCGGAGAAATTACTGTGTGTGCATTTACAATATTCATTGATTTTTGCCATTGAAAAACATCATGTTATTCATATACCAGAAATGTTTGAAGCTACTGACTGAATGAAAGGAGCTGGCATCTCACTCTGTTTGAATCTTCTTTATCATGCTAGGATTATCAGGAAAAAGCAAAAAATTTCAGAATTGCACCTTGCAATGCGGAGAAATTACTGTTTGTGCATTTACAATATTCATTGATTTTTGCCATTGAAAAACATCATGTTATTCATATACCAGAAATGTTTGAAGCTACTGACTGAATGAAAAGAGCTGGCATCTCACTCTCTTTGAATCTTCTTTATCATGCCAGGATTAGCAGGAAAAAGCAAAAAATTTCAGAATTGCACCTTGCAATGTGGAGATATTACTGTTTGTGCATTTACAATATTCATTGATTTTTGCCATTGAAAAACGTCCAGAAATGTTTGAAGCTACTGACTGAATGAAAGGAGCTGGCATCTCACTCTCTTTGAATCTTCTTTATCATGCTAGGATTAGCAGGAAAAAGCAAAAAATTTCAGAATTGCACCTTGCAATGCGGAGAAATTACTGTGTGTGCATTTACAATATTCATTGATTTTTGCCATTGAAAAACATCGTTATTCATATACCAGAAATGTTTGAAGCTACTGACTGAATGAAAAGAGCTGGCATCTCACTCTCTTTGAATCTTCTTTATCATGCCAGGATTAGCAGGAAAAAGCAAAAAATTTCAGAATTGCACCTTGCAATGTGGAGATATTACTGTTTGTGCATTTACAATATTCATTGATTTTTGCCATTGAAAAACATGTTATTCATATACCAGAAATGTTTGAAGCTACTGACTGAATGAAAAGAGCTGGCATCTCACTCTCTTTGAATCTTCTTTATCATGCCAGGATTAGCAGGAAAAAGCAAAAAATTTCAGAATTGCACCTTGCAATGTGGAGATATTACTGTTTGTGCATTTACAATATTCATTGATTTTTGCCATTGAAAAACGTCCAGAAATGTTTGAAGCTACTGACTGAATGAAAGGAGCTGGCATCTCACTCTCTTTGAATCTTCTTTATCATGCTAGGATTAGCAGGAAAAAGCAAAAAATTTCAGAATTGCACCTTGCAATGCGGAGAAATTACTGTGTGTGCATTTACAATATTCATTGATTTTTGCCATTGAAAAACATCATGTTATTCATATACCAGAAATGTTTGAAGCTACTGACTGAATGAAAAGAGCTGGCATCTCACTCTCTTTGAATCTTCTTTATCATGCCAGGATTAGCAGGAAAAAGCAAAAAATTTCAGAATTGCACCTTGCAATGTGGAGATATTACTGTTTGTGCATTTACAATATTCATTGATTTTTGCCATTGAAAAACGTCCAGAAATGTTTGAAGCTACTGACTGAATGAAAGGAGCTGGCATCTCACTCTCTTTGAATCTTCTTTATCATGCTAGGATTAGCAGGAAAAAGCAAAAAATTTCAGAATTGCACCTTGCAATGCGGAGAAATTACTGTTTGTGCATTTACAATATTCATTGATTTTTGCCATTGAAAAACATGTTATTCATATACCAGAAATGTTTGAAGCTACTGACTGAATGAAAAGAGCTGGCATCTCACTCTCTTTGAATCTTCTTTATCATGCCAGGATTAGCAGGAAAAAGCAAAAAATTTCAGAATTGCACCTTGCAATGTGGAGATATTACTGTTTGTGCATTTACAATATTCATTGATTTTTGCCATTGAAAAACGTCCAGAAATGTTTGAAGCTACTGACTGAATGAAAGGAGCTGGCATCTCACTCTCTTTGAATCTTCTTTATCATGCTAGGATTAGCAGGAAAAAGCAAAAAATTTCAGAATTGCACCTTGCAATGCGGAGAAATTACTGTGTGTGCATTTACAATATTCATTGATTTTTGCCATTGAAAAACATCATGTTATTCATATACCAGAAATGTTTGAAGCTACTGACTGAATGAAAGGAGCTGGCATCTCACTCTCTTTGAATCTTCTTTATCATGCTAGGATTAGCAGGAAAAAGCAAAAAATTTCAGAATTGCACATTGCAATGCGGAGAAATTACTGTTTGTGCATTTACAATATTCATTGATTTTTGCCATTGAAAAACATCATGTTATTCATATACCAGAAATGTTTGAAGCTACTGACTGAATGAAAAGAGCTGGCATCTCACTCTCTTTGAATCTTCTTTATCATGCCAGGATTAGCAGGAAAAAGCAAAAAATTTCAGAATTGCACCTTGCAATGTGGAGATATTACTGTTTGTGCATTTACAATATTCATTGATTTTTGCCATTGAAAAACGTCCAGAAATGTTTGAAGCTACTGACTGAATGAAAGGAGCTGGCATCTCACTCTCTTTGAATCTTCTTTATCATGCTAGGATTAGCAGGAAAAAGCAAAAAATTTCAGAATTGCACCTTGCAATGCGGAGAAATTACTGTGTGTGCATTTACAATATTCATTGATTTTTGCCATTGAAAAACATCGTTATTCATATACCAGAAATGTTTGAAGCTACTGACTGAATGAAAAGAGCTGGCATCTCACTCTCTTTGAATCTTCTTTATCATGCCAGGATTAGCAGGAAAAAGCAAAACATTTCAGAATTGCACCTTGCAATGTGGAGATATTACTGTTTGTGCATTTACAATATTCATTGATTTTTGCCATTGAAAAACATGTTATTCATACACCAGAAATGTTTGAAGCTACTGACTGAATGAAAAGAGCTGGCATCTCACTCTCTTTGAATCTTCTTTATCATGCCAGGATTAGCAGGAAAAAGCAAAAAATTTCAGAATTGCACCTTGCAATGTGGAGATATTACTGTTTGTGCATTTACAATATTCATTGATTTTTGCCATTGAAAAACGTCCAGAAATGTTTGAAGCTACTGACTGAATGAAAGGAGCTGGCATCTCACTCTCTTTGAATCTTCTTTATCATGCTAGGATTAGCAGGAAAAAGCAAAAAATTTCAGAATTGCACCTTGCAATGCGGAGAAATTACTGTGTGTGCATTTACAATATTCATTGATTTTTGCCATTGAAAAACATCATGTTATTCATATACCAGAAATGTTTGAAGCTACTGACTGAATGAAAAGAGCTGGCATCTCACTCTCTTTGAATCTTCTTTATCATGCCAGGATTAGCAGGAAAAAGCAAAAAATTTCAGAATTGCACCTTGCAATGTGGAGATATTACTGTTTGTGCATTTACAATATTCATTGATTTTTGCCATTGAAAAACGTCCAGAAATGTTTGAAGCTACTGACTGAATGAAAGGAGCTGGCATCTCACTCTCTTTGAATCTTCTTTATCATGCTAGGATTAGCAGGAAAAAGCAAAAAATTTCAGAATTGCACCTTGCAATGCGGAGAAATTACTGTGTGTGCATTTACAATATTCATTGATTTTTGCCATTGAAAAACATCGTTATTCATATACCAGAAATGTTTGAAGCTACTGACTGAATGAAAGGATCTGGCATCTCACTCTCTTTGAATCTTCTTTATCATGCCAGGATTAGCAGGAAAAAGCAAAACATTTCAGAATTGCACCTTGCAATGTGGAGATATTACTGTTTGTGCATTTACAATATTCATTGATTTTTGCCATTGAAAAACATCATGTTATTCATATACCAGAAATGTTTGAAGCTACTGACTGAATGAAAAGAGCTGGCATCTCACTCTCTTTGAATCTTCTTTATCATGCCAGGATTAGCAGGAAAAAGCAAAAAATTTCAGAATTGCACCTTGCAATGTGGAGATATTACTGTTTGTGCATTTACAATATTCATTGATTTTTGCCATTGAAAAACGTCCAGAAATGTTTGAAGCTACTGACTGAATGAAAGGAGCTGGCATCTCACTCTCTTTTAATCTTCTTTATCATGCTAGGATTAGCAGGAAAAAGCAAAAAATTTCAGAATTGCACCTTGCAATGCGGAGAAATTACTGTGTGTGCATTTACAATATTCATTGATTTTTGCCATTGAAAAACATCATGTTATTCATATACCAGAAATGTTTGAAGCTACTGACTGAATGAAAGGAGCTGGCATCTCACTCTCTTTGAATCTTCTTTATCATGCTAGGATTAGCAGGAAAAAGCAAAAAATTTCAGAATTGCACCTTGCAATGCGGAGAAATTACTGTTTGTGCATTTACAATATTCATTGATTTTTGCCATTGAAAAACATCATGTTATTCATATACCAGAAATGTTTGAAGCTACTGACTGAATGAAAAGAGCTGGCATCTCACTCTCTTTGAATCTTCTTTATCATGCCAGGATTAGCAGGAAAAAGCAAAAAATTTCAGAATTGCACCTTGCAATGTGGAGATATTACTGTTTGTGCATTTACAATATTCATTGATTTTTGCCATTGAAAAACGTCCAGAAATGTTTGAAGCTACTGACTGAATGAAAGGAGCTGGCATCTCACTCTCTTTGAATCTTCTTTATCATGCTAGGATTAGCAGGAAAAAGCAAAAAATTTCAGAATTGCACCTTGCAATGCGGAGAAATTACTGTGTGTGCATTTACAATATTCATTGATTTTTGCCATTGAAAAACATCGTTATTCATATACCAGAAATGTTTGAAGCTACTGACTGAATGAAAAGAGCTGGCATCTCACTCTCTTTGAATGTTCTTTATCATGCCAGGATTAGCAGGAAAAAGCAAAAAATTTCAGAATTGCACCTTGCAATGTGGAGATATTACTGTTTGTGCATTTACAATATTCATTGATTTTTGCCATTGAAAAACATGTTATTCATATACCAGAAATGTTTGAAGCTACTGACTGAATGAAAAGAGCTGGCATCTCACTCTCTTTGAATCTTCTTTATCATGCCAGGATTAGCAGGAAAAAGCAAAAAATTTCAGAATTGCACCTTGCAATGTGGAGATATTACTGTTTGTGCATTTACAATATTCATTGATTTTTGCCATTGAAAAACGTCCAGAAATGTTTGAAGCTACTGACTGAATGAAAGGAGCTGGCATCTCACTCTCTTTGAATCTTCTTTATCATGCTAGGATTAGCAGGAAAAAGCAAAAAATTTCAGAATTGCACCTTGCAATGCGGAGAAATTACTGTGTGTGCATTTACAATATTCATTGATTTTTGCCATTGAAAAACATCATGTTATTCATATACCAGAAATGTTTGAAGCTACTGACTGAATGAAAAGAGCTGGCATCTCACTCTCTTTGAATCTTCTTTATCATGCCAGGATTAGCAGGAAAAAGCAAACAATTTCAGAATTGCACCTTGCAATGTGGAGATATTACTGTTTGTGCATTTACAATATTCATTGATTTTTGCCATTGAAAAACGTCCAGAAATGTTTGAAGCTACTGACTGAATGAAAGGAGCTGGCATCTCACTCTCTTTGAAACTTCTTTATCATGCTAGGATTAGCAGGAAAAAGCAAAAAATTTCAGAATTGCACCTTGCAATGCGGAGAAATTACTGTTTGTGCATTTACAATATTCATTGATTTTTGCCATTGAAAAACATGTTATTCATATACCAGAAATGTTTGAAGCTACTGACTGAATGAAAAGAGCTGGCATCTCACTCTCTTTGAATCTTCTTTATCATGCCAGGATTAGCAGGAAAAAGCAAAAAATTTCAGAATTGCACGTTGCAATGTGGAGATATTACTGTTTGTGCATTTACAATATTCATTGATTTTTGCCATTGAAAAACGTCCAGAAATGTTTGAAGCTACTGACTGAATGAAAGGAGCTGGCATCTCACTCTCTTTGAATCTTCTTTATCATGCTAGGATTAGCAGGAAAAAGCAAAAAATTTCAGAATTGCACCTTGCAATGTGGAGAAATTACTGTGTGTGCATTTACAATATTCATTGATTTTTGCCATTGAAAAACATCGTTATTCATATACCAGAAATGTTTGAAGCTACTGACTGAATGAAAAGAGCTGGCATCTCACTCTCTTTGAATCTTCTTTATCATGCCAGGATTAGCAGGAAAAAGCAAAAAATTTCAGAATTGCACCTTGCAATGTGGAGATATTACTGTTTGTGCATTTACAATATTCATTGATTTTTGCCATTGAAAAACGTCCAGAAATGTTTGAAGCTACTGACTGAATGAAAGGAGCTGGCATCTCACTCTCTTTGAATCTTCTTTATCATGCTAGGATTAGCAGGAAAAAGCAAAAAATTTCAGAATTGCACCTTGCAATGCGGAGAAATTACTGTGTGTGCATTTACAATATTCATTGATTTTTGCCATTGAAAAACATCATGTTATTCATATACCAGAAATGTTTGAAGCTACTGACTGAATGAAAAGAGCTGGCATCTCACTCTCTTTGAATCTTCTTTATCATGCCAGGATTAGCAGGAAAAAGCAAACAATTTCAGAATTGCACCTTGCAATGTGGAGATATTACTGTTTGTGCATTTACAATATTCATTGATTTTTGCCATTGAAAAACGTCCAGAAATGTTTGAAGCTACTGACTGAATGAAAGGAGCTGGCATCTCACTCTCTTTGAAACTTCTTTATCATGCTAGGATTAGCAGGAAAAAGCAAAAAATTTCAGAATTGCACCTTGCAATGCGGAGAAATTACTGTTTGTGCATTTACAATATTCATTGATTTTTGCCATTGAAAAACATGTTATTCATATACCAGAAATGTTTGAAGCTACTGACTGAATGAAAAGAGCTGGCATCTCACTCTCTTTGAATCTTCTTTATCATGCCAGGATTAGCAGGAAAAAGCAAAAAATTTCAGAATTGCACGTTGCAATGTGGAGATATTACTGTTTGTGCATTTACAATATTCATTGATTTTTGCCATTGAAAAACGTCCAGAAATGTTTGAAGCTACTGACTGAATGAAAGGAGCTGGCATCTCACTCTCTTTGAATCTTCTTTATCATGCTAGGATTAGCAGGAAAAAGCAAAAAATTTCAGAATTGCACCTTGCAATGTGGAGAAATTACTGTGTGTGCATTTACAATATTCATTGATTTTTGCCATTGAAAAACATCGTTATTCATATACCAGAAATGTTTGAAGCTACTGACTGAATGAAAAGAGCTGGCATCTCACTCTCTTTGAATCTTCTTTATCATGCCAGGATTAGCAGGAAAAAGCAAAAAATTTCAGAATTGCACCTTGCAATGTGGAGATATTACTGTTTGTGCATTTACAATATTCATTGATTTTTGCCATTGAAAAACATCATGTTATTCATATACCAGAAATGTTTGAAGCTACTGACTGAATGAAAAGAGCTGGCATCTCACTCTCTTTGAATCTTCTTTATCATGCCAGGATTAGCAGGAAAAAGCAAAAAATTTCAGAATTGCACCTTGCAATGTGGAGATATTACTGTTTGTGCATTTACAATATTCATTGATTTTTGCCATTGAAAAACATGTTATTCATATACCAGAAATGTTTGAAGCTACTGACTGAATGAAAAGAGCTGGCATCTCACTCTCTTTGAATCTTCTTTATCATGCCAGGATTAGCAGGAAAAAGCAAAAAATTTCAGAATTGCACCTTGCAATGTGGAGATATTACTGTTTGTGCATTTACAATATTCATTGATTTTTGCCATTGAAAAACGTCCAGAAATGTTTGAAGCTACTGACTGAATGAAAGGAGCTGGCATCTCACTCTCTTTGAATCTTCTTTATCATGCTAGGATTAGCAGGAAAAAGCAAAAAATTTCAGAATTGCACCTTGCAATGCGGAGAAATTACTGTGTGTGCATTTACAATATTCATTGATTTTTGCCATTGAAAAACATCATGTTATTCATATACCAGAAATGTTTGAAGCTATTGACTGAATGAAAAGAGCTGGCATCTCACTCTCTTTGAATCTTCTTTATCATGCCAGGATTAGCAGGAAAAAGCAAAAAATTTCAGAATTGCACCTTGCAATGTGGAGATATTACTGTTTGTGCATTTACAATATTCATTGATTTTTGCCATTGAAAAACGTCCAGAAATGTTTGAAGCTACTGACTGAATGAAAGGAGCTGGCATCTCACTCTCTTTGAAACTTCTTTATCATGCTAGGATTAGCAGGAAAAAGCAAAAAATTTCAGAATTGCACCTTGCAATGCGGAGAAATTACTGTTTGTGCATTTACAATATTCATTGATATTTGCCATTGAAAAACATGTTATTCATATACCAGAAATGTTTGAAGCTACTGACTGAATGAAAAGAGCTGGCATCTCACTCTCTTTGAATCTTCTTTATCATGCCAGGATTAGCAGGAAAAAGCAAACAATTTCAGAATTGCACCTTGCAATGTGGAGATATTACTGTTTGTGCATTTACAATATTCATTGATTTTTGCCATTGAAAAACGTCCAGAAATGTTTGAAGCTACTGACTGAATGAAAGGAGCTGGCATCTCACTCTCTTTGAAACTTCTTTATCATGCTAGGATTAGCAGGAAAAAGCAAAAAATTTCAGAATTGCACCTTGCAATGCGGAGAAATTACTGTTTGTGCATTTACAATATTCATTGATTTTTGCCATTGAAAAACATGTTATTCATATACCAGAAATGTTTGAAGCTACTGACTGAATGAAAAGAGCTGGCATCTCACTCTCTTTGAATCTTCTTTATCATGCCAGGATTAGCAGGAAAAAGCAAAAAATTTCAGAATTGCACGTTGCAATGTGGAGATATTACTGTTTGTGCATTTACAATATTCATTGATTTTTGCCATTGAAAAACGTCCAGAAATGTTTGAAGCTACTGACTGAATGAAAGGAGCTGGCATCTCACTCTCTTTGAATCTTCTTTATCATGCTAGGATTAGCAGGAAAAAGCAAAAAATTTCAGAATTGCACCTTGCAATGCGGAGAAATTACTGTGTGTGCATTTACAATATTCATTGATTTTTGCCATTGAAAAACATCATGTTATTCATATACCAGAAATGTTTGAAGCTATTGACTGAATGAAAAGAGCTGGCATCTCACTCTCTTTGAATCTTCTTTATCATGCCAGGATTAGCAGGAAAAAGCAAAAAATTTCAGAATTGCACCTTGCAATGTGGAGATATTACTATTTGTGCATTTACAATATTCATTGATTTTTGCCATTGAAAAACGTCCAGAAATGTTTGAAGCTACTGACTGAATGAAAGGAGCTGGCATCTCACTCTCTTTGAAACTTCTTTATCATGCTAGGATTAGCAGGAAAAAGCAAAAAATTTCAGAATTGCACCTTGCAATGCGGAGAAATTACTGTTTGTGCATTTACAATATTCATTGATATTTGCCATTGAAAAACATGTTATTCATATACCAGAAATGTTTGAAGCTACTGACTGAATGAAAAGAGCTGGCATCTCACTCTCTTTGAATCTTCTTTATCATGCCAGGATTAGCAGGAAAAAGCAAACAATTTCAGAATTGCACCTTGCAATGTGGAGATATTACTGTTTGTGCATTTACAATATTCATTGATTTTTGCCATTGAAAAACGTCCAGAAATGTTTGAAGCTACTGACTGAATGAAAGGAGCTGGCATCTCACTCTCTTTGAAACTTCTTTATCATGCTAGGATTAGCAGGAAAAAGCAAAAAATTTCAGAATTGCACCTTGCAATGCGGAGAAATTACTGTTTGTGCATTTACAATATTCATTGATTTTTGCCATTGAAAAACATGTTATTCATATACCAGAAATGTTTGAAGCTACTGACTGAATGAAAAGAGCTGGCATCTCACTCTCTTTGAATCTTCTTTATCATGCCAGGATTAGCAGGAAAAAGCAAAAAATTTCAGAATTGCACGTTGCAATGTGGAGATATTACTGTTTGTGCATTTACAATATTCATTGATTTTTGCCATTGAAAAACGTCCAGAAATGTTTGAAGCTACTGACTGAATGAAAGGAGCTGGCATCTCACTCTCTTTGAATCTTCTTTATCATGCTAGGATTAGCAGGAAAAAGCAAAAAATTTCAGAATTGCACCTTGCAATGTGGAGAAATTACTGTGTGTGCATTTACAATATTCATTGATTTTTGCCATTGAAAAACATCGTTATTCATATACCAGAAATGTTTGAAGCTACTGACTGAATGAAAAGAGCTGGCATCTCACTCTCTTTGAATCTTCTTTATCATGCCAGGATTAGCAGGAAAAAGCAAAAAATTTCAGAATTGCACCTTGCAATGTGGAGATATTACTGTTTGTGCATTTACAATATTCATTGATTTTTGCCATTGAAAAACATCATGTTATTCATATACCAGAAATGTTTGAAGCTACTGACTGAATGAAAAGAGCTGGCATCTCACTCTCTTTGAATCTTCTTTATCATGCCAGGATTAGCAGGAAAAAGCAAAAAATTTCAGAATTGCACCTTGCAATGTGGAGATATTACTGTTTGTGCATTTACAATATTCATTGATTTTTGCCATTGAAAAACATGTTATTCATATACCAGAAATGTTTGAAGCTACTGACTGAATGAAAAGAGCTGGCATCTCACTCTCTTTGAATCTTCTTTATCATGCCAGGATTAGCAGGAAAAAGCAAAAAATTTCAGAATTGCACCTTGCAATGTGGAGATATTACTGTTTGTGCATTTACAATATTCATTGATTTTTGCCATTGAAAAACGTCCAGAAATGTTTGAAGCTACTGACTGAATGAAAGGAGCTGGCATCTCACTCTCTTTGAATCTTCTTTATCATGCTAGGATTAGCAGGAAAAAGCAAAAAATTTCAGAATTGCACCTTGCAATGCGGAGAAATTACTGTGTGTGCATTTACAATATTCATTGATTTTTGCCATTGAAAAACATCATGTTATTCATATACCAGAAATGTTTGAAGCTATTGACTGAATGAAAAGAGCTGGCATCTCACTCTCTTTGAATCTTCTTTATCATGCCAGGATTAGCAGGAAAAAGCAAAAAATTTCAGAATTGCACCTTGCAATGTGGAGATATTACTGTTTGTGCATTTACAATATTCATTGATTTTTGCCATTGAAAAACGTCCAGAAATGTTTGAAGCTACTGACTGAATGAAAGGAGCTGGCATCTCACTCTCTTTGAAACTTCTTTATCATGCTAGGATTAGCAGGAAAAAGCAAAAAATTTCAGAATTGCACCTTGCAATGCGGAGAAATTACTGTTTGTGCATTTACAATATTCATTGATTTTTGCCATTGAAAAACATGTTATTCATATACCAGAAATGTTTGAAGCTACTGACTGAATGAAAAGAGCTGGCATCTCACTCTCTTTGAATCTTCTTTATCATGCCAGGATTAGCAGGAAAAAGCAAAAAATTTCAGAATTGCACCTTGCAATGTGGAGATATTACTGTTTGTGCATTTACAATATTCATTGATTTTTGCCATTGAAAAACGTCCAGAAATGTTTGAAGCTACTGACTGAATGAAAGGAGCTGGCATCTCACTCTCTTTGAATCTTCTTTATCATGCTAGGATTAGCAGGAAAAAGCAAAAAATTTCAGAATTGCACCTTGCAATGTGGAGAAATTACTGTGTGTGCATTTACAATATTCATTGATTTTTGCCATTGAAAAACATCGTTATTCATATACCAGAAATGTTTGAAGCTACTGACTGAATGAAAAGAGCTGGCATCTCACTCTCTTTGAATCTTCTTTATCATGCCAGGATTAGCAGGAAAAAGCAAAAAATTTCAGAATTGCACCTTGCAATGTGGAGATATTACTGTTTGTGCATTTACAATATTCATTGATTTTTGCCATTGAAAAACATCATGTTATTCATATACCAGAAATGTTTGAAGCTACTGACTGAATGAAAAGAGCTGGCATCTCACTCTCTTTGAATCTTCTTTATCATGCCAGGATTAGCAGGAAAAAGCAAAAAATTTCAGAATTGCACCTTGCAATGTGGAGATATTACTGTTTGTGCATTTAAAATATTCATTGATTTTTGCCATTGAAAAACGTCCAGAAATGTTTGAAGCTACTGACTGAATGAAAGGAGCTGGCATCTCACTCTCTTTGAATCTTCTTTATCATGCTAGGATTAGCAGGAAAAAGCAAAAAATTTCAGAATTGCACCTTGCAATGCGGAGAAATTACTGTGTGTGCATTTACAATATTCATTGATTTTTGCCATTGAAAAACATCATGTTATTCATATACCAGAAATGTTTGAAGCTACTGACTGAATGAAAGGAGCTGGCATCTCACTCTCTTTGAATCTTCTTTATCATGCCAGGATTAGCAGGAAAAAGCAAAAAATTTCAGAATTGCACCTTGCAATGTGGAGATATTACTGTTTGTGCATTTACAATATTCATTGATTTTTGCCATTGAAAAACGTCCAGAAATGTTTGAAGCTACTGACTGAATGAAAGGAGATGGCATCTCACTCTCTTTGAAACTTCTTTATCATGCTAGGATTAGCAGGAAAAAGCAAAAAATTTCAGAATTGCACCTTGCAATGCGGAGAAATTACTGTTTGTGCATTTACAATATTCATTGATTTTTGCCATTGAAAAACATGTTATTCATATACCAGAAATGTTTGAAGCTACTGACTGAATGAAAAGAGCTGGCATCTCACTCTCTTTGAATCTTCTTTATCATGCCAGGATTAGCAGGAAAAAGCAAAAAATTTCAGAATTGCACCTTGCAATGTGGAGATATTACTGTTTGTGCATTTACAATATTCATTGATTTTTGCCATTGAAAAACGTCCAGAAATGTTTGAAGCTACTGACTGAATGAAAGGAGCTGGCATCTCACTCTCTTTGAATCTTCTTTATCATGCTAGGATTAGCAGGAAAAAGCAAAAAATTTCAGAATTGCACCTTGCAATGTGGAGAAATTACTGTGTGTGCATTTACAATATTCATTGATTTTTGCCATTGAAAAACATCGTTATTCATATACCAGAAATGTTTGAAGCTACTGACTGAATGAAAAGAGCTGGCATCTCACTCTCTTTGAATCTTCTTTATCATGCCAGGATTAGCAGGAAAAAGCAAAAAATTTCAGAATTGCACCTTGCAATGTGGAGATATTACTGTTTGTGCATTTACAATATTCATTGATTTTTGCCATTGAAAAACATCATGTTATTCATATACCAGAAATGTTTGAAGCTACTGACTGAATGAAAAGAGCTGGCATCTCACTCTCTTTGAATCTTCTTTATCATGCCAGGATTAGCAGGAAAAAGCAAAAAATTTCAGAATTGCACCTTGCAATGTGGAGATATTACTGTTTGTGCATTTAAAATATTCATTGATTTTTGCCATTGAAAAACGTCCAGAAATGTTTGAAGCTACTGACTGAATGAAAGGAGCTGGCATCTCACTCTCTTTGAATCTTCTTTATCATGCTAGGATTAGCAGGAAAAAGCAAAAAATTTCAGAATTGCACCTTGCAATGCGGAGAAATTACTGTGTGTGCATTTACAATATTCATTGATTTTTGCCATTGAAAAACATCATGTTATTCATATACCAGAAATGTTTGAAGCTACTGACTGAATGAAAGGAGCTGGCATCTCACTCTCTTTGAATCTTCTTTATCATGCTAGGATTAGCAGGAAAAAGCAAAAAATTTCAGAATTGCACCTTGCAATGCGGAGAAATTACTGTTTGTGCATTTACAATATTCATTGATTTTTGCCATTGAAAAACATCATGTTATTCATATACCAGAAATGTTTGAAGCTACTGACTGAATGAAAAGAGCTGGCATCTCACTCTCTTTGAATCTTCTTTATCATGCCAGGATTAGCAGGAAAAAGCAAAAAATTTCAGAATTGCACCTTGCAATGTGGAGATATTACTGTTTGTGCATTTACAATATTCATTGATTTTTGCCATTGAAAAACGTCCAGAAATGTTTGAAGCTACTGACTGAATGAAAGGAGCTGGCATCTCACTCTCTTTGAATCTTCTTTATCATGCTAGGATTAGCAGGAAAAAGCAAAAAATTTCAGAATTGCACCTTGCAATGCGGAGAAATTACTGTGTGTGCATTTACAATATTCATTGATTTTTGCCATTGAAAAACATCGTTATTCATATACCAGAAATGTTTGAAGCTACTGACTGAATGAAAGGAGCTGGCATCTCACTCTCTTTGAATCTTCTTTATCATGCTAGGATTAGCAGGAAAAAGCAAAAAATTTCAGAATTGCACCTTGCAATGCGGAGAAATTACTGTTTGTGCATTTACAATATTCATTGATTTTTGCCATTGAAAAACATCATGTTATTCATATACCAGAAATGTTTGAAGCTACTGACTGAATGAAAAGAGCTGGCATCTCACTCTCTTTGAATCTTCTTTATCATGCCAGGATTAGCAGGAAAAAGCAAAAAATTTCAGAATTGCACCTTGCAATGTGGAGATATTACTGTTTGTGCATTTACAATATTCATTGATTTTTGCCATTGAAAAACGTCCAGAAATGTTTGAAGCTACTGACTGAATGAAAGGAGCTGGCATCTCACTCTCTTTGAATCTTCTTTATCATGCTAGGATTAGCAGGAAAAAGCAAAAAATTTCAGAATTGCACCTTGCAATGCGGAGAAATTACTGTGTGTGCATTTACAATATTCATTGATTTTTGCCATTGAAAAACATCGTTATTCATATACCAGAAATGTTTGAAGCTACTGACTGAATGAAAAGAGCTGGCATCTCACTCTCTTTGAATCTTCTTTATCATGCCAGGATTAGCAGGAAAAAGCAAAAAATTTCAGAATTGCACCTTGCAATGTGGAGATATTACTGTTTGTGCATTTACAATATTCATTGATTTTTGCCATTGAAAAACATGTTATTCATATACCAGAAATGTTTGAAGCTACTGACTGAATGAAAAGAGCTGGCATCTCACTCTCTTTGAATCTTCTTTATCATGCCAGGATTAGCAGGAAAAAGCAAAAAATTTCAGAATTGCACCTTGCAATGTGGAGATATTACTGTTTGTGCATTTACAATATTCATTGATTTTTGCCATTGAAAAACGTCCAGAAATGTTTGAAGCTACTGACTGAATGAAAGGAGCTGGCATCTCACTCTCTTTGAATCTTCTTTATCATGCTAGGATTAGCAGGAAAAAGCAAAAAATTTCAGAATTGCACCTTGCAATGCGGAGAAATTACTGTGTGTGCATTTACAATATTCATTGATTTTTGCCATTGAAAAACATCATGTTATTCATATACCAGAAATGTTTGAAGCTACTGACTGAATGAAAAGAGCTGGCATCTCACTCTCTTTGAATCTTCTTTATCATGCCAGGATTAGCAGGAAAAAGCAAAAAATTTCAGAATTGCACCTTGCAATGTGGAGATATTACTGTTTGTGCATTTACAATATTCATTGATTTTTGCCATTGAAAAACATGTTATTCATATACCAGAAATGTTTGAAGCTACTGACTGAATGAAAAGAGCTGGCATCTCACTCTCTTTGAATCTTCTTTATCATGCCAGGATTAGCAGGAAAAAGCAAAAAATTTCAGAATTGCAAATTGCAATGTGGAGATATTACTGTTTGTGCATTTACAATATTCATTGATTTTTGCCATTGAAAAACGTCCAGAAATGTTTGAAGCTACTGACTGAATGAAAGGAGCTGACATCTCACTCTCTTTGAATCTTCTTTATCATGCTAGGATTAGCAGGAAAAAGCAAAAAATTTCAGAATTGCACCTTGCAATGCGGAGAAATTACTTTGTGTGCATTTACAATATTCATTGATTTTTGCCATTGAAAAACATCATGTTATTCATATACCAGAAATGTTTGAAGCTACTGACTGAATGAAAAGAACTGGCATCTCACTCTCTTTGAATCTTCTTTATCATGCCAGGATTAGCAGGAAAAAGCAAAAAATTTCAGAATTGCACCTTGCAATGTGGAGATATTACTGTTTGTGCATTTACAATATTCATTGATTTTTGCCATTGAAAAACGTCCAGAAATGTTTGAAGCTACTGACTGAATGAAAGGAGCTGGCATCTCACTCTCTTTGAAACTTCTTTATCATGCTAGGATTAGCAGGAAACAGCAAAAAATTTCAGAATTGCACCTTGCAATGCGGAGAAATTACTGTTTGTGCATTTACAATATTCATTGATTTTTGCCATTGAAAAACATGTTATTCATATACCAGAAATGTTTGAAGCTACTGACTGAATGAAAAGAGCTGGCATCTCACTCTCTTTGAATCTTCTTTATCATGCCAGGATTAGCAGGAAAAAGCAAAAAATTTCAGAATTGCACGTTGCAATGTGGAGATATTACTGTTTGTGCATTTACAATATTCATTGATTTTTGCCATTGAAAAACGTCCAGAAATGTTTGAAGCTACTGACTGAATGAAAGGAGCTGGCATCTCACTCTCTTTGAATCTTCTTTATCATGCTAGGATTAGCAGGAAAAAGCAAAAAATTTCAGAATTGCACCTTGCAATGTGGAGAAATTACTGTGTGTGCATTTACAATATTCATTGATTTTTGCCATTGAAAAACATCGTTATTCATATACCAGAAATGTTTGAAGCTACTGACTGAATGAAAAGAGCTGGCATCTCACTCTCTTTGAATCTTCTTTATCATGCCAGGATTAGCAGGAAAAAGCAAAAAATTTCAGAATTGCACCTTGCAATGTGGAGATATTACTGTTTGTGCATTTACAATATTCATTGATTTTTGCCATTGAAAAACATCATGTTATTCATATACCAGAAATGTTTGAAGCTACTGACTGAATTAAAAGAGCTGGCATCTCACTCTCTTTGAATCTTCTTTATCATGCCAGGATTAGCAGGAAAAAGCAAAAAATTTCAGAATTGCACCTTGCAATGTGGAGATATTACTGTTTGTGCATTTACAATATTCATTGATTTTTGCCATTGAAAAACGTCCAGAAATGTTTGAAGCTACTGACTGAATGAAAGGAGCTGGCATCTCACTCTCTTTGAATCTTCTTTATCATGCTAGGATTAGCAGGAAAAAGCAAAAAATTTCAGAATTGCACCTTGCAATGCGGAGAAATTACTGTGTGTGCATTTACAATATTCATTGATTTTTGCCATTGAAAAACATCATGTTATTCATATACCAGAAATGTTTGAAGCTACTGACTGAATGAAAGGAGCTGGCATCTCACTCTCTTTGAATCTTCTTTATCATGCTAGGATTAGCAGGAAAAAGCAAAAAATTTCAGAATTGCACCTTGCAATGCGGAGAAATTACTGTTTGTGCATTTACAATATTCATTGATTTTTGCCATTGAAAAACATCATGTTATTCATATACCAGAAATGTTTGAAGCTACTGACTGAATGAAAAGAGCTGGCATCTCACTCTCTTTGAATCTTCTTTATCATGCCAGGATTAGCAGGAAAAAGCAAAAAATTTCAGAATTGCACCTTGCAATGTGGAGATATTACTGTTTGTGCATTTACAATATTCATTGATTTTTGCCATTGAAAAACGTCCAGAAATGTTTGAAGCTACTGACTGAATGAAAGGAGCTGGCATCTCACTCTCTTTGAAACTTCTTTATCATGCTAGGATTAGCAGGAAAAAGCAAAAAATTTCAGAATTGCACCTTGCAATGCGGAGAAATTACTGTTTGTGCATTTACAATATTCATTGATTTTTGCCATTGAAAAACATGTTATTCATATACCAGAAATGTTTGAAGCAACTGACTGAATGAAAAGAGCTGGCATCTCACTCTCTTTGAATCTTCTTTATCATGCCAGGATTAGCAGGAAAAAGCAAAAAATTTCAGAATTGCACCTTGCAATGTGGAGATATTACTGTTTGTGCATTTACAATATTCATTGATTTTTGCCATTGAAAAACGTCCAGAAATGTTTGAAGCTACTGACTGAATGAAAGGAGCTGGCATCTCACTCTCTTTGAAACTTCTTTATCATGCTAGGATTAGCAGGAAAAAGCAAAAAATTTCAGAATTGCACCTTGCAATGCGGAGAAATTACTGTTTGTGCATTTACAATATTCATTGATTTTTGCCATTGAAAAACATGTTATTCATATACCAGAAATGTTTGAAGCTACTGACTGAATGAAAAGAGCTGGCATCTCACTCTCTTTGAATCTTCTTTATCATGCCAGGATTAGCAGGAAAAAGCAAAAAATTTCAGAATTGCACGTTGCAATGTGGAGATATTACTGTTTGTGCATTTACAATATTCATTGATTTTTGCCATTGAAAAACGTCCAGAAATGTTTGAAGCTACTGACTGAATGAAAGGAGCTGGCATCTCACTCTCTTTGAATCTTCTTTATCATGCTAGGATTAGCAGGAAAAAGCAAAAAATTTCAGAATTGCACCTTGCAATGTGGAGAAATTACTGTGTGTGCATTTACAATATTCATTGATTTTTGCCATTGAAAAACATCGTTATTCATATACCAGAAATGTTTGAAGCTACTGACTGAATGAAAAGAGCTGGCATCTCACTCTCTTTGAATCTTCTTTATCATGCCAGGATTAGCAGGAAAAAGCAAAAAATTTCAGAATTGCACCTTGCAATGTGGAGATATTACTGTTTGTGCATTTACAATATTCATTGATTTTTGCCATTGAAAAACATCATGTTATTCATATACCAGAAATGTTTGAAGCTACTGACTGAATTAAAAGAGCTGGCATCTCACTCTCTTTGAATCTTCTTTATCATGCCAGGATTAGCAGGAAAAAGCAAAAAATTTCAGAATTGCACCTTGCAATGTGGAGATATTACTGTTTGTGCATTTACAATATTCATTGATTTTTGCCATTGAAAAACGTCCAGAAATGTTTGAAGCTACTGACTGAATGAAAGGAGCTGGCATCTCACTCTCTTTGAATCTTCTTTATCATGCTAGGATTAGCAGGAAAAAGCAAAAAATTTCAGAATTGCACCTTGCAATGCGGAGAAATTACTGTGTGTGCATTTACAATATTCATTGATTTTTGCCATTGAAAAACATCATGTTATTCATATACCAGAAATGTTTGAAGCTACTGACTGAATGAAAGGAGCTGGCATCTCACTCTCTTTGAATCTTCTTTATCATGCTAGGATTAGCAGGAAAAAGCAAAAAATTTCAGAATTGCACCTTGCAATGCGGAGAAATTACTGTTTGTGCATTTACAATATTCATTGATTTTTGCCATTGAAAAACATCATGTTATTCATATACCAGAAATGTTTGAAGCTACTGACTGAATGAAAAGAGCTGGCATCTCACTCTCTTTGAATCTTCTTTATCATGCCAGGATTAGCAGGAAAAAGCAAAAAATTTCAGAATTGCACCTTGCAATGTGGAGATATTACTGTTTGTGCATTTACAATATTCATTGATTTTTGCCATTGAAAAACGTCCAGAAATGTTTGAAGCTACTGACTGAATGAAAGGAGCTGGCATCTCACTCTCTTTGAAACTTCTTTATCATGCTAGGATTAGCAGGAAAAAGCAAAAAATTTCAGAATTGCACCTTGCAATGCGGAGAAATTACTGTTTGTGCATTTACAATATTCATTGATTTTTGCCATTGAAAAACATGTTATTCATATACCAGAAATGTTTGAAGCAACTGACTGAATGAAAAGAGCTGGCATCTCACTCTCTTTGAATCTTCTTTATCATGCCAGGATTAGCAGGAAAAAGCAAAAAATTTCAGAATTGCACGTTGCAATGTGGAGATATTACTGTTTGTGCATTTACAATATTCATTGATTTTTGCCATTGAAAAACGTCCAGAAATGTTTGAAGCTACTGACTGAATGAAAGGAGCTGGCATCTCACTCTCTTTGAATCTTCTTTATCATGCTAGGATTAGCAGGAAAAAGCAAAAAATTTCAGAATTGCACCTTGCAATGCGGAGAAATTACTGTGTGTGCATTTACAATATTCATTGATTTTTGCCATTGAAAAACATCATGTTATTCATATACCAGAAATGTTTGAAGCTACTGACTGAATGAAAGGAGCTGGCATCTCACTCTCTTTGAATCTTCTTTATCATGCTAGGATTAGCAGGAAAAAGCAAAAAATTTCAGAATTGCACCTTGCAATGCGGAGAAATTACTGTTTGTGCATTTACAATATTCATTGATTTTTGCCATTGAAAAACATCATGTTATTCATATGCCAGAAATGTTTGAAGCTACTGACTGAATGAAAAGAGCTGGCATCTCACTCTCTTTGAATCTTCTTTATCATGCTAGGATTAGCAGGAAAAAGCAAAAAATTTCAGAATTGCACCTTGCAATGCGGAGAAATTACTGTGTGTGCATTTACAATATTCATTGATTTTTGCCATTGAAAAACATCGTTATTCATATACCAGAAATGTTTGAAGCTACTGACTGAATGAAAAGAGCTGGCATCTCACTCTCTTTGAATCTTCTTTATCATGCCAGGATTAGCAGGAAAAAGCAAAAAATTTCAGAATTGCACCTTGCAATGTGGAGATATTACTGTTTGTGCATTTACAATATTCATTGATTTTTGCCATTGAAAAACATGTTATTCATATACCAGAAATGTTTGAAGCTACTGACTGAATGAAAAGAGCTGGCATCTCACTCTCTTTGAATCTTCTTTATCATGCCAGGATTAGCAGGAAAAAGCAAAAAATTTCAGAATTGCACCTTGCAATGTGGAGATATTACTGTTTGTGCATTTACAATATTCATTGATTTTTGCCATTGAAAAACGTCCAGAAATGTTTGAAGCTACTGACTGAATGAAAGGAGCTGGCATCTCACTCTCTTTGAATCTTCTTTATCATGCTAGGATTAGCAGGAAAAAGCAAAAAATTTCAGAATTGCACCTTGCAATGCGGAGAAATTACTGTGTGTGCATTTACAATATTCATTGATTTTTGCCATTGAAAAACATCATGTTATTCATATACCAGAAATGTTTGAAGCTACTGACTGAATGAAAAGAGCTGGCATCTCACTCTCTTTGAATCTTCTTTATCATGCCAGGATTAGCAGGAAAAAGCAAAAAATTTCAGAATTGCACCTTGCAATGTGGAGATATTACTGTTTGTGCATTTACAATATTCATTGATTTTTGCCATTGAAAAACATGTTATTCATATACCAGAAATGTTTGAAGCTACTGACTGAATGAAAAGAGCTGGCATCTCACTCTCTTTGAATCTTCTTTATCATGCCAGGATTAGCAGGAAAAAGCAAAAAATTTCAGAATTGCACCTTGCAATGTGGAGATATTACTGTTTGTGCATTTACAATATTCATTGATTTTTGCCATTGAAAAACGTCCAGAAATGTTTGAAGCTACTGACTGAATGAAAGGAGCTGGCATCTCACTCTCTTTGAATCTTCTTTATCATGCTAGGATTAGCAGGAAAAAGCAAAAAATTTCAGAATTGCACCTTGCAATGCGGAGAAATTACTGTGTGTGCATTTACAATATTCATTGATTTTTGAAATTGAAAAACATGTTATTGATATACCAGAAATGTTTGAAGCTACTGACTGAATGAAAGGAGCTGGCATCTCACTCTCTTTGAATCTTCTTTATCATGCTAGGATTAGCAGGAAAAAGCAAAAAATTTCAGAATTGCACCTTGCAATGCGGAGAAATTACTGTTTGTGCATTTACAATATTCATTGATTTTTGCCATTGAAAAACATCATGTTATTCATATACCAGAAATGTTTGAAGCTACTGACTGAATGAAAAGAGCTGGCATCTCACTCTCTTTGAATCTTCTTTATCATGCCAGGATTAGCAGGAAAAGCAAAAAATTTCAGAATTGCACCTTGCAATGTGGAGATATTACTGTTTGTGCATTTACAATATTCATTGATTTTTGCCATTGAAAAACGTCCAGAAATGTTTGAAGCTACTGACTGAATGAAAGGAGCTGGCATCTCACTCTCTTTGAATCTTCTTTATCATGCTAGGATTAGCAGGAAAAAGCAAAAAATTTCAGAATTGCACCTTGCAATGCGGAGAAATTACTGTGTGTGCATTTACAATATTCATTGATTTTTGCCATTGAAAAACATCGTTATTCATATACCAGAAATGTTTGAAGCTACTGACTGAATGAAAAGAGCTGGCATCTCACTCTCTTTGAATCTTCTTTATCATGCCAGGATTAGCAGGAAAAAGCAAAAAATTTCAGAATTGCACCTTGCAATGTGGAGATATTACTGTTTGTGCATTTACAATATTCATTGATTTTTGCCATTGAAAAACATGTTATTCATATACCAGAAATGTTTGAAGCTACTGACTGAATGAAAAGAGCTGGCATCTCACTCTCTTTGAATCTTCTTTATCATGCCAGGATTAGCAGGAAAAAGCAAAAAATTTCAGAATTGCACCTTGCAATGTGGAGATATTACTGTTTGTGCATTTACAATATTCATTGATTTTTGCCATTGAAAAACGTCCAGAAATGTTTGAAGCTACTGACTGAATGAAAGGAGCTGGCATCTCACTCTCTTTGAATCTTCTTTATCATGCTAGGATTAGCAGGAAAAAGCAAAAAATTTCAGAATTGCACCTTGCAATGCGGAGAAATTACTGTGTGTGCATTTACAATATTCATTGATTTTTGCCATTGAAAAACATCATGTTATTCATATACCAGAAATGTTTGAAGCTACTGACTGAATGAAAAGAGCTGGCATCTCACTCTCTTTGAATCTTCTTTATCATGCCAGGATTAGCAGGAAAAAGCAAAAAATTTCAGAATTGCACCTTGCAATGTGGAGATATTACTGTTTGTGCATTTACAATATTCATTGATTTTTGCCATTGAAAAACATGTTATTCATATACCAGAAATGTTTGAAGCTACTGACTGAATGAAAAGAGCTGGCATCTCACTCTCTTTGAATCTTCTTTATCATGCCAGGATTAGCAGGAAAAAGCAAAAAATTTCAGAATTGCACCTTGCAATGTGGAGATATTACTGTTTGTGCATTTACAATATTCATTGATTTTTGCCATTGAAAAACGTCCAGAAATGTTTGAAGCTACTGACTGAATGAAAGGAGCTGGCATCTCACTCTCTTTGAATCTTCTTTATCATGCTAGGATTAGCAGGAAAAAGCAAAAAATTTCAGAATTGCACCTTGCAATGCGGAGAAATTACTGTGTGTGCATTTACAATATTCATTGATTTTTGAAATTGAAAAACATGTTATTCATATACCAGAAATGTTTGAAGCTACTGACTGAATGAAAAGAGCTGGCATCTCACTCTCTTTGAATCTTCTTTATCATGCCAGGATTAGCAGGAAAAAGCAAAAAATTTCAGAATTGCACCTTGCAATGTGGAGATATTACTGTTTGTGCATTTACAATATTCATTGATTTTTGCCATTGAAAAACGTCCAGAAATGTTTGAAGCTACTGACTGAATGAAAGGAGCTGGCATCTCACTCTCTTTGAATCTTCTTTATCATGCTAGGATTAGCAGGAAAAAGCAAAAAATTTCAGAATTGCACCTTGCAATGCGGAGAAATTACTGTGTGTGCATTTATAATATTCATTGATTTTTGCCTTTGAAAAACATGTTATTCATATACCAGAAATGTTTGAAGCTACTGACTGAATGAAAAGAGCTGGCATCTCACTCTCTTTGAATCTTCTTTATCATGCCAGGATTAGCAGGAAAAAGCAAAAAATTTCAGAATTGCACGTTGCAATGTGGAGATATTACTGTTTGTGCATTTACAATATTCATTGATTTTTGCCATTGAAAAACGTCCAGAAATGTTTGAAGCTACTGACTGAATGAAAGGAGCTGGCATCTCACTCTCTTTGAATCTTCTTTATCATGCTAGGATTAGCAGGAAAAAGCAAAAAATTTCAGAATTGCACCTTGCAATGCGGAGAAATTACTGTGTGTGCATTTACAATATTCATTGATTTTTGAAATTGAAAAAGATGTTATTCATATACCAGAAATGTTTGAAGCTACTGACTGAATGAAAAGAGCTGGCATCTGACTCTCTTTGAATCTTCTTTATCATGCCAGGAATAGCAGGAAAAAGAAAAAAATTTCAGAATTGCACCTTGCAATGTGGAGATATTACTGTTTGTGCATTTACAATATTCATTGATTTTTGCCATTGAAAAACGTCCAGAAATGTTTGAAGCTACTGACTGAATGAAAGGAGCTGGCATCTCACTCTCTTTGAATCTTCTTTATCATGCTAGGATTAGCAGGAAAAAGCAAAAAATTTCAGAATTGCACCTTGCAATGCGGAGAAATTACTGTGTGTGCATTTATAATATTCATTGATTTTTGCCATTGAAAAACATGTTATTCATATACCAGAAATGTTTGAAGCTACTGACTGAATGAAAAGAGCTGGCATCTCACTCTCTTTGAATCTTCTTTATCATGCCAGGATTAGCAGGAAAAAGCAAAAAATTTCAGAATTGCACGTTGCAATGTGGCGATATTACTGTTTGTGCATTTACAATATTCATTGATTTTTGCCATTGAAAAACGTCCAGAAATGTTTGAAGCTACTGACTGAATGAAAGGAGCTGGCATCTCACTCTCTTTGAATCTTCTTTATCATGCTAGGATTAGCAGGAAAAAGCAAAAAATTTCAGAATTGCACCTTGCAATGCGGAGAAATTACTGTTTGTGCATTTACAATATTCATTGATTTTTGCCATTGAAAAACATGTTATTCATATACCAGAAATGTTTGAAGCTACTGACTGAATGAAAAGAGCTGGCATCTCACTCTCTTTGAATCTTCTTTATCATGCCAGGATTAGCAGGAAAAAGCAAAAAATTTCAGAATTGCACCTTGCAATGTGGAGATATTACTGTTTGTGCATTTACAATATTCATTGATTTTTGCCATTGAAAAACGTCCAGAAATGTTTGAAGCTACTGACTGAATGAAAGGAGCTGGCATCTCACTCTCTTTGAATCTTCTTTATCATGCTAGGATTAGCAGGAAAAAGCAAAAAATTTCAGAATTGCACCTTGCAATGCGGAGAAATTACTGTGTGTGCATTTACAATATTCATTGATTTTTGCCATTGAAAAACATCGTTATTCATATACCAGAAATGTTTGAAGCTACTGACTGAATGAAAAGAGCTGGCATCTCACTCTCTTTGAATCTTCTTTATCATGCCAGGATTAGCAGGAAAAAGCAAAAAATTTCAGAATTGCACCTTGCAATGTGGAGATATTACTGTTTGTGTATTTACAATATTCATTGATTTTTGCCATTGAAAAACATCATGTTATTCATATACCAGAAATGTTTGAAGCTACTGACTGAATGAAAAGAGCTGGCATCTCACTCTCTTTGAATCTTCTTTATCATGCCAGGATTAGCAGGAAAAAGCAAAAAATTTCAGAATTGCACCTTGCAATGTGGAGATATTACTGTTTGTGCATTTACAATATTCATTGATTTTTGCCATTGAAAAACGTCCAGAAATGTTTGAAGCTACTGACTGAATGAAAGGAGCTGGCATCTCACTCTCTTTGAATCTTCTTTATCATGCTAGGATTAGCAGGAAAAAGCAAAACATTTCAGAATTGCACCTTGCAATGCGGAGAAATTACTGTGTGTGCATTTACAATATTCATTGATTTTTGCCATTGAAAAACATCATGTTATTCATATACCAGAAATGTTTGAAGCTACTGACTGAATGAAAGGAGCTGGCATCTCACTCTCTTTGAATCTTCTTTATCATGCTAGGATTAGCAGGAAAAAGCAAAAAATTTCAGAATTGCACCTTGCAATGCGGAGAAATTACTGTTTGTGCATTTACAATATTCATTGATTTTTGCCATTGAAAAACATCATGTTATTCATATACCAGAAATGTTTGAAGCTACTGACTGAATGAAAAGAGCTGGCATCTCACTCTCTTTGAATCTTCTTTATCATGCCAGGATTAGCAGGAAAAAGCAAAAAATTTCAGAATTGCACCTTGCAATGTGGAGATATTACTGTTTGTGCATTTACAATATTCATTGATTTTTGCCATTGAAAAACGTCCAGAAATGTTTGAAGCTACTGACTGAATGAAAGGAGCTGGCATCTCACTCTCTTTGAATCTTCTTTATCATGCTAGGATTAGCAGGAAAAAGCAAAAAATTTCAGAATTGCACCTTGCAATGCGGAGAAATTACTGTGTGTGCATTTACAATATTCATTGATTTTTGCCATTGAAAAACATCGTTATTCATATACCAGAAATGTTTGAAGCTACTGACTGAATGAAAAGAGCTGGCATCTCACTCTCTTTGAATCTTCTTTATCATGCCAGGATTAGCAGGAAAAAGCAAAAAATTTCAGAATTGCACCTTGCAATGTGGAGATATTACTGTTTGTGCATTTACAATATTCATTGATTTTTGCCATTGAAAAACATGTTATTCATATACCAGAAATATTTGAAGCTACTGACTGAATGAAAAGAGCTGGCATCTCACTCTCTTTGAATCTTCTTTATCATGCCAGGATTAGCAGGAAAAAGCAAAAAATTTCAGAATTGCACCTTGCAATGTGGAGATATTACTGTTTGTGCATTTTCAATATTCATTGATTTTTGCCATTGAAAAACGTCCAGAAATGTTTGAAGCTACTGACTGAATGAAAGGAGCTGGCATCTCACTCTCTTTGAATCTTCTTTATCATGCTAGGATTAGCAGGAAAAAGCAAAAAATTTCAGAATTGCACCTTGCAATGCGGAGAAATTACTGTGTGTGCATTTACAATATTCATTGATTTTTGCCATTGAAAAACATCATGTTATTCATATACCAGAAATGTTTGAAGCTACTGACTGAATGAAAAGAGCTGACATCTCACTCTCTTTGAATCTTCTTTATCATGCCAGGATTAGCAGGAAAAAGCAAAAAATTTCAGAATTGCACCTTGCAATGTGGAGATATTACTGTTTGTGCATTTACAATATTCATTGATTTTTGCCATTGAAAAACATGTTATTCATATACCAGAAATGTTTGAAGCTACTGACTGAATGAAAAGAGCTGGCATCTCACTCTCTTTGAATCTTCTTTATCATGCCAGGATTAGCAGGAAAAAGCAAAAAATTTCAGAATTGCACCTTGCAATGTGGAGATATTACTGTTTGTGCATTTACAATATTCATTGATTTTTGCCATTGAAAAACGTCCAGAAATGTTTGAAGCTACTGACTGAATGAAAGGAGCTGGCATCTCACTCTCTTTGAATCTTCTTTATCATGCTAGGATTAGCAGGAAAAAGCAAAAAATTTCAGAATTGCACCTTGCAATGCGGAGAAATTACTGTGTGTGCATTTACAATATTCATTGATTTTTGAAATTGAAAAACATGTTATTCATATACCAGAAATGTTTGAAGCTACTGACTGAATGAAAAGAGCTGGCATCTCACTCTCTTTGAATCTTCTTTATCATGCCAGGATTAGCAGGAAAAAGCAAAAAAATTCAGAATTGCACCTTGCAATGTGGAGATATTACTGTTTGTGCATTTACAATATTCATTGATTTTTGCCATTGAAAAACGTCCAGAAATGTTTGAAGCTACTGACTGAATGAAAGGAGCTGGCATCTCACTCTCTTTGAATCTTCTTTATCATGCTAGGATTAGCAGGAAAAAGCAAAAAATTTCAGAATTGCACCTTGCAATGCGGAGAAATTACTGTGTGTGCATTTATAATATTCATTGATTTTTGCCATTGAAAAACATGTTATTCATATACCAGAAATGTTTGAAGCTACTGACTGAATGAAAAGAGCTGGCATCTCACTCTCTTTGAATCTTCTTTATCATGCCAGGATTAGCAGGAAAAAGCAAAAAATTTCAGAATTGCACGTTGCAATGTGGAGATATTACTGTTTGTGCATTTACAATATTCATTGATTTTTGCCATTGAAAAACGTCCAGAAATGTTTGAAGCTACTGACTGAATGAAAGGAGCTGGCATCTCACTCTCTTTGAATCTTCTTTATCATGCTAGGATTAGCAGGAAAAAGCAAAAAATTTCAGAATTGCACCTTGCAATGCGGAGAAATTACTGTTTGTGCATTTACAATATTCATTGATTTTTGCCATTGAAAAACATGTTATTCATATACCAGAAATGTTTGAAGCTACTGACTGAATGAAAAGAGCTGGCATCTCACTCTCTTTGAATCTTCTTTATCATGCCAGGATTAGCAGGAAAAAGCAAAAAATTTCAGAATTGCACCTTGCAATGTGGAGATATTACTGTTTGTGCATTTACAATATTCATTGATTTTTGACATTGAAAAACGTCCAGAAATGTTTGAAGCTACTGACTGAATGAAAGGAGCTGGCATCTCACTCTCTTTGAATCTTCTTTATCATGCTAGGATTAGCAGGAAAAAGCAAAAAATTTCAGAATTGCACCTTGCAATGCGGAGAAATTACTGTTTGTGCATTTACAATATTCATTGATTTTTGCCATTGAAAAACATGTTATTCATATACCAGAAATGTTTGAAGCTACTGACTGAATGAAAAGAGCTGGCATCTCACTCTCTTTGAATCTTCTTTATCATGCCAGGATTAGCAGGAAAAAGCAAAAAATTTCAGAATTGCACCTTGCAATGTGCAGATATTACTGTTTGTGCATTTACAATATTCATTGATTTTTGCCATTGAAAAACGTCCAGAAATGTTTGAAGCTACTGACTGAATGAAAGGAGCTGGCATCTCACTCTCTTTGAATCTTCTTTATCATGCTAGGATTAGCAGGAAAAAGCAAAAAATTTCAGAATTGCACCTTGCAATGCGGAGAAATTACTGTTTGTGCATTTACAATATTCATTGATTTTTGCCATTGAAAAACATGTTATTCATATACCAGAAATGTTTGAAGCTACTGACTGAATGAAAAGAGCTGGCATCTCACTCTCTTTGAATCTTCTTTATCATGCCAGGATTAGCAGGAAAAAGCAAAAAATTTCAGAATTGCACGTTGCAATGTGGAGATATTACTGTTTGTGCATTTACAATATTCATTGATTTTTGCCATTGAAAAACGTCCAGAAATGTTTGAAGCTACTGACTGAATGAAAGGAGCTGGCATCTCACTCTCTTTGAATCTTCTTTATCATGCTAGGATTAGCAGGAAAAAGCAAAAAATTTCAGAATTGCACCTTGCAATGCGGAGAAATTACTGTGTGTGCATTTACAATATTCATTGATTTTTGCCATTGAAAAACATCGTTATTCATATACCAGAAATGTTTGAAGCTACTGACTGAATGAAAAGAGCTGGCATCTCACTCTCTTTGAATCTTCTTTACCATGCCAGGATTAGCAGGAAAAAGCAAAAAATTTCAGAATTGCACCTTGCAATGTGGAGATATTACTGTTTGTGCATTTACAATTTTCATTGATTTTTGCCATTGAAAAACATCATGTTATTCATATACCAGAAATGTTTGAAGCTACTGACTGAATGAAAAGAGCTGGCATCTCACTCTCTTTGAATCTTCTTTATCATGCCAGGATTAGCAGGAAAAAGCAAAAAATTTCAGAATTGCACCTTGCAATGTGGAGATATTACTGTTTGTGCATTTACAATATTCATTGATTTTTGCCATTGAAAAACGTCCAGAAATGTTTGAAGCTACTGACTGAATGAAAGGAGCTGGCATCTCACTCTCTTTGAATCTTCTTTATCATGCTAGGATTAGCAGGAAAAAGCAAAAAATGTCAGAATTGCACCTTGCAATGCGGAGAAATTACTGTGTGTGCATTTACAATATTCATTGATTTTTGCCATTGAAAAACATCATGTTATTCATATACCAGAAATGTTTGAAGCTACTGACTGAATGAAAGGAGCTGGCATCTCACTCTCTTTGAATCTTCTTTATCATGCTAGGATTAGCAGGAAAAAGCAAAAAATTTCAGAATTGCACCTTGCAATGCGGAGAAATTACTGTTTGTGCATTTACAATATTCATTGATTTTTGCCATTGAAAAACATCATGTTATTCATATACCAGAAATGTTTGAAGCTACTGACTGAATGAAAAGAGCTGGCATCTCACTCTCTTTGAATCTTCTTTATCATGCCAGGATTAGCAGGAAAAAGCAAAAAATTTCAGAATTGCACCTTGCAATGTGGAGATATTACTGTTTGTGCATTTACAATATTCATTGATTTTTGCCATTGAAAAACGTCCAGAAATGTTTGAAGCTACTGACTGAATGAAAGGAGCTGGCATCTCACTCTCTTTGAATCTTCTTTATCATGCTAGGATTAGCAGGAAAAAGCAAAAAATTTCAGAATTGCACCTTGCAATGCGGAGAAATTACTGTGTGTGCATTTACAATATTCATTGATTTTTGCCATTGAAAAACATCATGTTATTCATATACCAGAAATGTTTGAAGCTACTGACTGAATGAAAAGAGCTGGCATCTCACTCTCTTTGAATCTTCTTTATCATGCTAGGATTAGCAGGAAAAAGCAAAAAATTTCAGAATTGCACCTTGCAATGCGGAGAAATTACTGTGTGTGCATTTACAATATTCATTGATTTTTGAAATTGAAAAACATGTTATTCATATACCAGAAATGTTTGAAGCTACTGACTGAATGAAAAGAGCTGGCATCTCACTCTCTTTGAATCTTCTTTATCATGCCAGGATTAGCAGGAAAAAGCAAAAAATTTCAGAATTGCACCTTGCAATGTGGAGATATTACTGTTTGTGCATTTACAATATTCATTGATTTTTGCCATTGAAAAACGTCCAGAAATGTTTGAAGCTACTGACTGAATGAAAGGAGCTGGCATCTCACTCTCTTTGAATCTTCTTTATCATGCTAGGATTAGCAGGAAAAAGCAAAAAATTTCAGAATTGCACCTTGCAATGCGGAGAAATTACTGTGTGTGCATTTATAATATTCATTGATTTTTGCCATTGAAAAACATGTTATTCATATACCAGAAATGTTTGAAGCTACTGACTGAATGAAAAGAGCTGGCATCTCACTCTCTTTGAATCTTCTTTATCATGCCAGGATTAGCAGGAAAAAGCAAAAAATTTCAGAATTGCACGTTGCAATGTGGAGATATTACTGTTTGTGCATTTACAATATTCATTGATTTTTGCCATTGAAAAACGTCCAGAAATGTTTGAAGCTACTGACTGAATGAAAGGAGCTGGCATCTCACTCTCTTTGAATCTTCTTTATCATGCTAGGATTAGCAGGAAAAAGCAAAAAATTTCAGAATTGCACATTGCAATGCGGAGAAATTACTGTTTGTGCATTTACAATATTCATTGATTTTTGCCATTGAAAAACATCATGTTATTCATATACCAGAAATGTTTGAAGCTACTGACTGAATGAAAGGAGCTGGCATCTCACTCTCTTTGAATCTTCTTTATCATGCTAGGATTAGCAGGAAAAAGCAAAAAATTTCAGAATTGCACCTTGCAATGCGGAGAAATTACTGTTTGTGCATTTACAATATTCATTGATTTTTGCCATTGAAAAACGTTATTCATATACCAGAAATGTTTGAAGCTACTGACTGAATGAAAAGAGCTGGCATCTCACTCTCTTTGAATCTTCTTTATCATGCCAGGATTAGCAGGAAAAAGCAAAAAATTTCAGAATTGCACCTTGCAATGTGGAGATATTACTGTTTGTGCATTTACAATATTCATTGATTTTTGCCATTGAAAAACGTCCAGAAATGTTTGAAGCTACTGACTGAATGAAAGGAGCTGGCATCTCACTCTCTTTGAATCTTCTTTATCATGCTAGGATTAGCAGGAAAAAGCAAAAAATTTCAGAATTGCACCTTGCAATGCGGAGAAATTACTGTTTGTGCATTTACAATATTCATTGATTTTTTCCATTGAAAAACATGTTATTCATATACCAGAAATGTTTGAAGCTACTGACTGAATGAAAAGAGCTGGCATCTCACTCTCTTTGAATCTTCTTTATCATGCCAGGATTAGCAGGAAAAAGCAAAAAATTTCAGAATTGCACCTTGCAATGTGGAGATATCACTGTTTGTGCATTTACAATATTCATTGATTTTTGCCATTGAAAAACGTCCAGAAATGTTTGAAGCTACTGACTGAATGAAAGGAGCTGGCATCTCACTCTCTTTGAATCTTCTTTATCATGCTAGGATTAGCAGGAAAAAGCAAAAAATTTCAGAATTGCACCTTGCAATGCGGAGAAATTACTGTTTGTGCATTTACAATATTCATTGATTTTTGCCATTGAAAAACATGTTATTCATATACCAGAAATGTTTGAAGCTACTGACTGAATGAAAAGAGCTGGCATCTCACTCTCTTTGAATCTTCTTTATCATGCCAGGATTAGCAGGAAAAAGCAAAAAATTTCAGAATTGCACCTTGCAATGTGGAGATATTACTGTTTGTGCATTTACAATATTCATTGATTTTTGCCATTGAAAAACGTCCAGAAATGTTTGAAGCTACTGACTGAATGAAAGGAGCTGGCATCTCACCCTCTTTGAATCTTCTTTATCATGCTAGGATTAGCAGGAAAAAGCAAAAAATTTCAGAATTGCACCTTGCAATGCGGAGAAATTACTGTTTGTGCATTTACAATATTCATTGATTTTTGCCATTGAAAAACATCGTTATTCATATACCAGAAATGTTTGAAGCTACTGACTGAATGAAAAGAGCTGGCATCTCACTCTCTTTGAATCTTCTTTATCATGCCAGGATTAGCAGGAAAAAGCAAAAAATTTCAGAATTGCACGTTGCAATGTGGAGATATTACTGTTTGTGCATTTACAATATTCATTGATTTTTGCCATTGAAAAACGTCCAGAAATGTTTGAAGCTACTGACTGAATGAAAGGAGCTGGCATCTCACTCTCTTTGAATCTTCTTTATCATGCTAGGATTAGCAGGAAAAAGCAAAAAATTTCAGAATTGCACCTTGCAATGCGGAGAAATTACTGTGTGTGCATTTACAATATTCATTGATTTTTGCCATTGAAAAACATCGTTATTCATATTCCAGAAATGTTTGAAGCTACTGACTGAATGAAAAGAGCTGGCATCTCACTCTCTTTGAATCTTCTTTATCATGCCAGGATTAGCAGGAAAAAGCAAAAAATTTCAGAATTGCACCTTGCAATGTGGAGATATTACTGTTTGTGCATTTACAATATTCATTGATTTTTGCCATTGAAAAACGTCCAGAAATGTTTGAAGCTACTGACTGAATGAAAGGAGCTGGCATCTCACTCTCTTTGAATCTTCTTTATCATGCTAGGATTAGCAGGAAAAAGCAAAAAATTTCAGAATTGCACCTTGCAATGCGGAGAAATTACTGTTTGTGCATTTACAATATTCATTGATTTTTGCCATTGAAAAACATGTTATTCATATACCAGAAATGTTTGAAGCTACTGACTGAATGAAAAGAGCTGGCATCTCACTCTCTTTGAATCTTCTTTATCATGCCAAGATTAGCAGGAAAAAGCAAAAAATTTCAGAATTGCACGTTGCAATGTGGAGATATTACTGTTTGTGCATTTACAATATTCATTGATTTTTGCCATTGAAAAACATCCAGAAATGTTTGAAGCTACTGACTGAATGAAAGGAGCTGGCATCTCACTCTCTTTGAATCTTCTTTATCATGCTAGGATTAGCAGGAAAAAGCAAAAAATTTCAGAATTGCACCTTGCAATGCGGAGAAATTACTGTGTGTGCATTTACAATATTCATTGATTTTTGCCATTGAAAAACATCGTTATTCATATACCAGAAATGTTTGAAGCTACTGACTGAATGAAAAGAGCTGGCATCTCACTCTCTTTGAATCTTCTTTATCATGCCAGGATTAGCAGGAAAAAGCAAAAAATTTCAGAATTGCACCTTGCAATGTGGAGATATTACTGTTTGTGCATTTACAATATTCATTGATTTTTGCCATTGAAAAACGTCCAGAAATGTTTGAAGCTACTGACTGAATGAAAGGAGCTGGCATCTCACTCTCTTTGAATCTTCTTTATCATGCCAAAATTAGCAGGAAAAAGCAAAAAATTTCAGAATTGCACCTTGCAATGTGGAGATATTACTGTTTGTGCATTTACAATATTCATTGATTTTTGCCATTGAAAAACGTCCAGAAATGTTTGAAGCTACTGACTGAATGAAAGGAGCTGGCATCTCACTCTCTTTGAATCTTCTTTAACATGCTAGGATTAGCAGGAAAAAGCAAAAAATTTCAGAATTGCACCTTGCAATGCGGAGAAATTACTGTGTGTGCATTTACAATATTCATTGATTTTTGCCATTGAAAAACATCGTTATTCATATACCAGAAATGTTTGAAGCTACTGACTGAATGAAAAGAGCTGGCATCTCACTCTCTTTGAATCTTCTTTATCATGCCAGGATTAGCAGGAAAAAGCAAAAAATTTCAGAATTGCACCTTGCAATGCGGAGAAATTACTGTGTGTGCATTTACAATATTCATTGATTTTTGCCATTGAAAAACATCGTTATTCATATACCAGAAATGTTTGAAGCTACTGACTGAATGAAAAGAGCTGGCATCTCACTCTCTTTGAATCTTCTTTATCATGCCAGGATTAGCAGGAAAAAGCAAAAAATTTCAGAATTGCACCTTGCAATGTGGAGATATTACTGTTTGTGCATTTACAATATTCATTGATTTTTGCCATTGAAAAACATGTTATTCATATACCAGAAATGTTTGAAGATACTGACTGAATGAAAAGAGCTGGCATCTCACTCGCTTTGAATCTTCTTTATCATGCCAGGATTAGCAGGAAAAAGCAAAAAATTTCAGAATTGCACCTTGCAATGTGGAGATATTACTGTTTGTGCATTTACAATATTCATTGATTTTTGCCATTGAAAAACGTCCAGAAATGTTTGAAGCTACTGACTGAATGAAAGGAGCTGGCATCTCACTCTCTTTGAATATTCTTTATCATGCTAGGATTAGCAGGAAAAAGCAAAAAATTTCAGAATTGCACCTTGCAAGGCGGAGAAATTACTGTGTGTGCATTTACAATATTCATTGATTTTTGAAATTGAAAAACATGTTATTCATATACCAGAAATGTTTGAAGCTACTGACTGAATGAAAAGAGCTGGCATCTCACTCTCTTTGAATCTTCTTTATCATGCCAGGATTAGCAGGAAAAAGCAAAAAATTTCAGAATTGCACCTTGCAATGTGGAGATATTACTGTTTGTGCATTTACAATATTCATTGATTTTTGCCATTGAAAAACGTCCAGAAATGTTTGAAGCTACTGACTGAATGAAAGGAGCTGGCATCTCACTCTCTTTGAATCTTCTTTATCATGCTAGGATTAGCAGGAAAAAGCAAAAAATTTCAGAATTGCACATTGCAATGCGGAGAAATTACTGTTTGTGCATTTACAATATTCATTGATTTTTGCCATTGAAAAACATCATGTTATTCATATACCAGAAATGTTTGAAGCTACTGACTGAATGAAAGGAGCTGGCATCTCACTCTCTTTGAATCTTCTTTATCATGCTAGGATTAGCAGGAAAAAGCAAAAAATTTCAGAATTGCACCTTGCAATGCGGAGAAATTACTGTTTGTGCATTTACAATATTCATTGATTTTTTCCATTGAAAAACATGTTATTCATATACCAGAAATGTTTGAAGCTACTGACTGAATGAAAAGAGCTGGCATCTCACTCTCTTTGAATCTTCTTTATCATGCCAGGATTAGCAGGAAAAAGCAAAACATTTCAGAATTGCACCTTGCAATGTGGAGATATTACTGTTTGTGCATTTACAATATTCATTGATTTTTGCCATTGAAAAACGTCCAGAATTGTTTGAAGCTACTGACTGAATGAAAGGAGCTGGCATCTCACTCTCTTTGAATCTTCTTTATCATGCTAGGATTAGCAGGAAAAAGCAAAAAATTTCAGAATTGCACCTTGCAATGCGGAGAAATTACTGTTTGTGCATTTACAATATTCATTGATTTTTGCCATTGAAAAACATGTTATTCATATACCAGAAATGTCTGAAGCTACTGACTGAATGAAAAGAGCTGGCATCTCACTCTCTTTGAATCTTCTTTATCATGCCAGGATTAGCAGGAAAAAGCAAAAAATTTCAGAATTGCACCTTGCAATGTGGAGATATTACTGTTTGTGCATTTACAATATTCATTGATTTTTGCCATTGAAAAACGTCCAGAAATGTTTGAAGCTACTGACTGAATGAAAGGAGCTGGCATCTCACCCTCTTTGAATCTTCTTTATCATGCTAGGATTAGCAGGAAAAAGCAAAAAATTTCAGAATTGCACCTTGCAATGCGGAGAAATTACTGTTTGTGCATTTACAATATTCATTGATTTTTGCCATTGAAAAACATGTTATTCATATACCAGAAATGTTTGAAGCTACTGACTGAATGAAAAGAGCTGGCATCTCACTCTCTTTGAATCTTCTTTATCATGCCAGGATTAGCAGGAAAAAGCAAAAAATTTCAGAATTGCACGTTGCAATGTGGAGATATTACTGTTTGTGCATTTACAATATTCATTGATTTTTGCCATTGAAAAACGTCCAGAAATGTTTGAAGCTACTGACTGAATGAAAGGAGCTGGCATCTCACTCTCTTTGAATCTTCTTTATCATGCTAGGATTAGCAGGAAAAAGCAAAAAATTTCAGAATTGCACCTTGCAATGCGGAGAAATTACTGTGTGTGCATTTACAATATTCATTGATTTTTGCCATTGAAAAACATCGTTATTCATATACCAGAAATGTTTGAAGCTACTGACTGAATGAAAAGAGCTGGCATCTCACTCTCTTTGAATCTTCTTTATCATGCCAGGATTAGCAGGAAAAAGCAAAAAATTTCAGAATTGCACCTTGCAATGTGGAGATATTACTGTTTGTGCATTTACAATATTCATTGATTTTTGCCTTTGAAAAACGTCCAGAAATGTTTGAAGCTACTGACTGAATGAAAGGAGCTGGCATCTCACTCTCTTTGAATCTTCTTTATCATGCTAGGATTAGCAGGAAAAAGCAAAAAATTTCAGAATTGCACCTTGCAATGCGGAGAAATTACTGTTTGTGCATTAACAATATTCATTGATTTTTGCCATTGAAAAACATGTTATTCATATACCAGAAATGTTTGAAGCTACTGACTGAATGAAAAGAGCTGGCATCTCACTCTCTTTGAATCTTCTTTATCATGCCAGGATTAGCAGGAAAAAGCAAAAAATTTCAGAATTGCACGTTGCAATGTGGAGATATTACTGTTTGTGCATTTACAATATTCATTGATTTTTGCCATTGAAAAACATCCAGAAATGTTTGAAGCTACTGACTGAATGAAAGGAGCTGGCATCTCACTCTCTTTGAATCTTCTTTATCATGCTAGGATTAGCAGGAAAAAGCAAAAAATTTCAGAATTGCACCTTGCAATGCGGAGAAATTACTGTGTGTGCATTTACAATATTCATTGATTTTTGCCATTGAAAAACATCGTTATTCATATACCAGAAATGTTTGAAGCTACTGACTGAATGAAAAGAGCTGGCATCTCACTCTCTTTGAATCTTCTTTATCATGCCAGGATTAGCAGGAAAAAGCAAAAAATTTCAGAATTGCACCTTGCAATGTGGAGATATTACTGTTTGTGCATTTACAATATTCATTGATTTTTGCCATTGAAAAACATCATGTTATTCATATACCAGAAATGTTTGAAGCTACTGACTGAATGAAAAGAGCTGGCATCTCACTCTCTTTGAATCTTCTTTATCATGCCAGGATTAGCAGGAAAAAGCAAAAAATTTCAGAATTGCACCTTGCAATGTGGAGATATTACTGTTTGTGCATTTACAATATTCATTGATTTTTGCCATTGAAAAACGTCCAGAAATGTTTGAAGCTACTGACTGAATGAAAGGAGCTGGCATCTCACTCTCTTTGAATCTTCTTTATCATGCTAGGATTAGCAGGAAAAAGCAAAAAATGTCAGAATTGCACCTTGCAATGCGGAGAAATTACTGTGTGTGCATTTACAATATTCATTGATTTTTGCCATTGAAAAACATCATGTTATTCATATACCAGAAATGATTGAAGCTACTGACTGAATGAAAGGAGCTGGCATCTCACTCTCTTTGAATCTTCTTTATCATGCTAGGATTAGCAGGAAAAAGCAAAAAATTTCAGAAATGCACCTTGCAATGCGGAGAAATTACTGTTTGTGCATTTACAATATTCATTGATTTTTGCCATTGAAAAACATCATGTTATTCATATACCAGAAATGTTTGAAGCTACTGACTGAATGAAAAGAGCTGGCATCTCACTGTCTTTGAATCTTCTTTATCATGCCAGGATTAGCAGGAAAAAGCAAAAAATTTCAGAATTGCACCTTGCAATGTGGAGATATTACTGTTTGTGCATTTACAATATTCATTGATTTTTGCCATTGAAAAACGTCCAGAAATGTTTGAAGCTACTGACTGAATGAAAGGAACTGGCATCTCACTCTCTTTGAATCTTCTTTATCATGCTAGGATTAGCAGGAAAAAGCAAAAAATTTCAGAATTGCACCTTGCAATGCGGAGAAATTACTGTGTGTGCATTTACAATATTCATTGATTTTTGCCATTGAAAAACATCGTTATTCATATACCAGAAATGTTTGAAGCTACTGACTGAATGAAAAGAGCTGGCATCTCACTCTCTTTGAATCTTCTTTATCATGCCAGGATTAGCAGGAAAAAGCAAAAAATTTCAGAATTGCACCTTGCAATGTGGAGATATTACTGTTTGTGCATTTACAATATTCATTGATTTTTGCCATTGAAAAACGTCCAGAAATGTTTGAAGCTACTGACTGAATGAAAGGAGCTGGCATCTCACTCTCTTTGAATCTTCTTTATCATGCTAGGATTAGCAGGAAAAAGCAAAAAATTTCAGAATTGCACCTTGCAATGCGGAGAAATTACTGTGTGTGCATTTACAATATTCATTGATTTTTGCCATTGAAAAACATCATGTTATTCATATACCAGAAATGTTTGAAGCTACTGACTGAATGAAAAGAGCTGGCATCTCACTCTCTTTGAATCTTCTTTATCATGCCAGGATTAGTAGGAAAAAGCAAAAAATTTCAGAATTGCACCTTGCAATGTGGAGATATTACTGTTTGTGCATTTACAATATTCATTGATTTTTGCCATTGAAAAACATGTTATTCATATACCAGAAATGTTTGAAGCTACTGACTGAATGAAAAGAGCTGGCATCTCACTCTCTTTGAATCTTCTTTATCATGCCAGGATTAGCAGGAAAAAGCAAAAAATTTCAGAATTGCACCTTGCAATGTGGAGATATTACTGTTTGTGCATTTACAATATTCATTGATTTTTGCCATTGAAAAACGTCCAGAAATGTTTGAAGCTACTGACTGAATGAAAGGAGCTGGCATCTCACTCTCTTTGAATCTTCTTTATCATGCTAGGATTAGCAGGAAAAAGCAAAAAATTTCAGAATTGCACCTTGCAATGCGGAGAAATTACTGTGTGTGCATTTACAATATTCATTGATTTTTGCCATTGAAAAACATCGTTATTCATATACCAGAAATGTTTGAAGCTACTGACTGAATGAAAAGAGCTGGCATCTCACTCTCTTTGAATCTTCTTTATCATGCCAGGATTAGCAGGAAAAAGCAAAAAATTTCAGAATTGCACCTTGCAATGTGGAGATATTACTGTTTGTGCATTTACAATATTCATTGATTTTTGCCATTGAAAAACATCATGTTATTCATATACCAGAAATGTTTGAAGCTACTGACTGAATGAAAAGAGCTGGCATCTCACTCTCTTTGAATCTTCTTTATCATGCCAGGATTAGCAGGAAAAAGCAAAAAATTTCAGAATTGCACCTTGCAATGTGGAGATATTACTGTTTGTGCATTTACAATATTCATTGATTTTTGCCATTGAAAAACGTCCAGAAATGTTTGAAGCTACTGACTGAATGAAAGGAGCTGGCATCTCACTCTCTTTGAATCTTCTTTATCATGCTAGGATTAGCAGGAAAAAGCAAAAAATGTCAGAATTGCACCTTGCAATGCGGAGAAATTACGGTGTGTGCATTTACAATATTCATTGATTTTTGCCATTGAAAAACATCATGTTATTCATATACCAGAAATGTTTGAAGCTACTGACTGAATGAAAGGAGCTGGCATCTCACTCTCTTTGAATCTTCTTTATCATGCTAGGATTAGCAGGAAAAAGCAAAAAATTTCAGAATTGCACCTTGCAATGCGGAGAAATTACTGTTTGTGCATTTACAATATTCATTGATTTTTGCCATTGAAAAACATCATGTTATTCATATACCAGAAATGTTTGAAGCTACTGACTGAATGAAAAGAGCTGGCATCTCACTCTCTTTGAATCTTCTTTATCATGCCAGGATTAGCAGGAAAAAGCAAAAAATTTCAGAATTGCACCTTGCAATGTGGAGATATTACTGTTTGTGCATTTACAATATTCATTGATTTTTGCCATTGAAAAACGTCCAGAAATGTTTGAAGCTACTGACTGAATGAAAGGAGCTGGCATCTCACTCTCTTTGAATCTTCTTTATCATGCTAGGATTAGCAGGAAAAAGCAAAAAATTTCAGAATTGCACCTTGCAATGCGGAGAAATTACTGTGTGTGCATTTACAATATTCATTGATTTTTGCCATTGAAAAACATCATGTTATTCATATACCAGAAATGTTTGAAGCTACTGACTGAATGAAAAGAGCTGGCATCTCACTCTCTTTGAATCTTCTTTATCATGCCAGGATTAGCAGGAAAAAGCAAAAAATTTCAGAATTGCACCTTGCAATGTGGAGATATTACTGTTTGTGCATTTACAATATTCATTGATTTTTGCCATTGAAAAACATGTTATTCATATACCAGAAATGTTTGAAGCTACTGACTGAATGAAAAGAGCTGGCATCTCACTCTCTTTGAATCTTCTTTATCATGCCAGGATTAGCAGGAAAAAGCAAAAAATTTCAGAATTGCACCTTGCAATGTGGAGATATTACTGTTTGTGCATTTACAATATTCATTGATTTTTGCCATTGAAAAACGTCCAGAAATGTTTGAAGCTACTGACTGAATGAAAGGAGCTGGCATCTCACTCTCTTTGAATCTTCTTTATCATGCTAGGATTAGCAGGAAAAAGCAAAAAATTTCAGAATTGCACCTTGCAATGCGGAGAAATTACTGTGTGTGCATTTACAATATTCATTGATTTTTGAAATTGAAAAACATGTTATTCATATACCAGAAATGTTTGAAGCTACTGACTGAATGAAAAGAGCTGGCATCTCACTCTCTTTGAATCTTCTTTATCATGCCAGGATTAGCAGGAAAAAGCAAAAAATTTCAGAATTGCACCTTGCAATGTGGAGATATTACTGTTTGTGCATTTACAATATTCATTGATTTTTGCCATTGAAAAACGTCCAGAAATGTTTGAAGCTACTGACTGAATGAAAGGAGCTGGCATCTCACTCTCTTTGAATCTTCTTTATCATGCTAGGATTAGCAGGAAAAAGCAAAAAATTTCAGAATTGCACCTTGCAATGCGGAGAAATTACTGTGTGTGCATTTATAATATTCATTGATTTTTGCCATTGAAAAACATGTTATTCATATACCAGAAATGTTTGAAGCTACTGACTGAATGAAAAGAGCTGGCATCTCACTCTCTTTGAATCTTCTTTATCATGCCAGGATTAGCAGGAAAAAGCAAAAAATTTCAGAATTGCACGTTGCAATGTGGAGATATTACTGTTTGTGCATTTACAATATTCATTGATTTTTGAAATTGAAAAACGTCCAGAAATGTTTGAAGCTACTGACTGAATGAAAGGAGCTGGCATCTCACTCTCTTTGAATCTTCTTTATCATGCTAGGATTAGCAGGAAAAAGCAAAAAATTTCAGAATTGCACATTGCAATGCGGAGAAATTACTGTTTGTGCATTTACAATATTCATTGATTTTTGCCATTGAAAAACATCATGTTATTCATATACCAGAAATGTTTGAAGCTACTGACTGAATGAAAGGAGCTGGCATCTCACTCTCTTTGAATCTTCTTTATCATGCTAGGATTAGCAGGAAAAAGCAAAAAATTTCAGAATTGCACCTTGCAATGCGGAGAAATTACTGTTTGTGCATTTACAATATTCATTGATTTTTTCCATTGAAAAACATGTTATTCATATACCAGAAATGTTTGAAGCTACTGACTGAATGAAAAGAGCTGGCATCTCACTCTCTTTGAATCTTCTTTATCATGCCAGGATTAGCAGGAAAAAGCAAAAAATTTCAGAATTGCACCTTGCAATGTGGAGATATTACTGTTTGTGCATTTACAATATTCATTGATTTTTGCCATTGAAAAACGTCCAGAAATGTTTGAAGCTACTGACTGAATGAAAGGAGCTGGCATCTCACTCTCTTTGAATCTTCTTTATCATGCTAGGATTAGCAGGAAAAAGCAAAAAATTTCAGAATTGCACCTTGCAATGCGGAGAAATTACTGTTTGTGCATTTACAATATTCATTGATTTTTGCCATTGAAAAACATGTTATTCATATACCAGAAATGTTTGAAGCTACTGACTGAATGAAAAGAGCTGGCATCTCACTCTCTTTGAATCTTCTTTATCATGCCAGGACTAGCAGGAAAAAGCAAAAAATTTCAGAAATGCACCTTGCAATGTGGAGATATTACTGTTTGTGCATTTACAATATTCATTGATTTTTGCCATTGAAAAACGTCCAGAAATGTTTGAAGCTACTGACTGAATGAAAGGAGCTGGCATCTCACTCTCTTTGAATCTTCTTTATCATGTTAGGATTAGCAGGAAAAAGCAAAAAATTTCAGAATTGCACCTTGCAATGCGGAGAAATTACTGTTTGTGCATTTACAATATTCATTGATTTTTGCCATTGAAAAACATGTTATTCATATACCAGAAATGTTTGAAGCTACTGACTGAATGAAAAGAGCTGGCATCTCACTCTCTTTGAATCTTCTTTATCATGCCAGGATTAGCAGGAAAAAGCAAAAAATTTCAGAATTGCACCTTGCAATGTGGAGATATTACTGTTTGTGCATTTACAATATTCATTGATTTTTGCCATTGAAAAACGTCCAGAAATGTTTGAAGCTACTGACTGAATGAAAGGAGCTGGCATCTCACTCTCTTTGAATCTTCTTTATCATGCTAGGATTAGCAGGAAAAAGCAAAAAATTTCAGAATTGCACCTTGCAATGCGGAGAAATTACTGTTTGTGCATTTACAATATTCATTGATTTTTGCCATTGAAAAACATGTTATTCATATACCAGAAATGTTTGAAGCTACTGACTGAATGAAAAGAGCTGGCATCTCACTCTCTTTGAATCTTCTTTATCATGCCAGGATTAGCAGGAAAAAGCAAAAAATTTCAGAATTGCACGTTGCAATGTGGAGATATTACTGTTTGTGCATTTACAATATTCATTGATTTTTGCCATTGAAAAACGTCCAGAAATGTTTGTAGCTACTGACTGAATGAAAGGAGCTGGCATCTCACTCTCTTTGAATCTTCTTTATCATGCTAGGATTAGCAGGAAAAAGCAAAAAATTTCAGAATTGCACCTTGCAATGCGGAGAAATTACTGTGTGTGCATTTACAATATTCATTGATTTTTGCCATTGAAAAACATCGTTATTCATATACCAGAAATGTTTGAAGCTACTGACTGAATGAAAAGAGCTGGCATCTCACTCTCTTTGAATCTTCTTTATCATGCCAGGATTAGCAGGAAAAAGCAAAAAATTTCAGAATTGCACCTTGCAATGTGGAGATATTACTGTTTGTGCATTTACAATATTCATTGATTTTTGCCATTGAAAAACATCATGTTATTCATATACCAGAAATGTTTGAAGCTACTGACTGAATGAAAAGAGCTGGCATCTCACTCTCTTTGAATCTTCTTTATCATGCCAGGATTAGCAGGAAAAAGCAAAAAATTTCAGAATTGCACCTCGCAATGTGGAGATATTACTGTTTGGGCATTTACAATATTCATTGATTTATGCCATTGAAAAACGTCCAGAAATGTTTGAAGCTACTGACTGAATGAAAGGAGCTGGCATCTCACTCTCTTTGAATCTTCTTTATCATGCTAGGATTAGCAGGAAAAAGCAAAAAATTTCAGAATTGCACCTTGCAATGCGGAGACATCACTGTGTGTGCATTTACAATATTCATTGATTTTTGCCATTGAAAAACATCATGTTATTCATATACCAGAAATGTTTGAAGCTACTGACTGAATGAAAGGAGCTGGCATCTCACTCTCTTTGAATCTTCTTTATCATGCTAGGATTAGCAGGAAAAAGCAAAAAATTTCAGAATTGCACCTTGCAATGCGGAGAAATTACTGTTTGCGCATTTACAATATTCATTGATTTTTGCCATTGAAAAACATCATGTTATTCATATACCAGAAATGTTTGAAGCTACTGACTGAATGAAAAGAGCTGGCATCTCACTCTCTTTGAATCTTCTTTATCATGCCAGGATTAGCAGGAAAAAGCAAAAAATTTCAGAATTGCACCTTGCAATGTGGAGATATTACTGTTTGTGCATTTACAATATTCATTGATTTTTGCCATTGAAAAACGTCCAGAAATGTTTGAAGCTACTGACTGAATGAAAGGAGCTGGCATCTCACTCTCTTTGAATCTTCTTTATCATGCTAGGATTAGCAGGAAAAAGCAAAAAATTTCAGAATTGCACCTTGCAATGCGGAGAAATTACTGTGTGTGCATTTACAATATTCATTGATTTTTGCCATTGAAAAACATCGTTATTCATATACCAGAAATGTTTGAAGCTACTGACTGAATGAAAAGAGCTGGCATCTCACTCTCTTTGAATCTTCTTTATCATGCCAGGATTAGCAGGAAAAAGCAAAAAATTTCAGAATTGCACCTTGCAATGTGGAGATATTACTGTTTGTGCATTTACAATATTCATTGATTTTTGCCATTGAAAAACATGTTATTCATATACCAGAAATGTTTGAAGCTACTGACTGAATGAAAAGAGCTGGCATCTCACTCTCTTTGAATCTTCTTTATCATGCCAGGATTAGCAGGAAAAAGCAAAAAATTTCAGAATTGCACCTTGCAATGTGGAGATATTACTGTTTGTGCATTTACAATATTCATTGATTTTTGCCATTGAAAAACGTCCAGAAATGTTTGAAGCTACTGACTGAATGAAAGGAGCTGGCATCTCACTCTCTTTGAATCTTCTTTATCATGCTAGGATTAGCAGGAAAAAGCAAAAAATTTCAGAATTGCACCTTGCAATGCGGAGAAATTACTGTTTGTGCATTTACAATATTCATTGATTTTTGCCATTGAAAAACATGTTATTCATATACCAGAAATGTTTGAAGCTACTGACTGAATGAAAAGAGCTGGCATCTCACTCTCTTTGAATCTTCTTTATCATGCCAGGATTAGCAGGAAAAAGCAAAAAATTTCAGAATTGCACGTTGCAATGTGGAGATATTACTGTTTGTGCATTTACAATATTCATTGATTTTTGCCATTGAAAAACGTCCAGAAATGTTTGTAGCTACTGACTGAATGAAAGGAGCTGGCATCTCACTCTCTTTGAATCTTCTTTATCATGCTAGGATTAGCAGGAAAAAGCAAAAAATTTCAGAATTGCACCTTGCAATGCGGAGAAATTACTGTGTGTGCATTTACAATATTCATTGATTTTTGCCATTGAAAAACATCGCTATTCATATACCAGAAATGTTTGAAGCTACTGACTGAATGAAAAGAGCTGGCATCTCACTCTCTTTGAATCTTCTTTATCATGCCAGGATTAGCAGGAAAAAGCAAAAAATTTCAGAATTGCACCTTGCAATGTGGAGATATTACTGTTTGTGCATTTACAATATTCATTGATTTTTGCCATTGAAAAACATCATGTTATTCATATACCAGAAATGTTTGAAGCTACTGACTGAATGAAAAGAGCTGGCATCTCACTCTCTTTGAATCTTCTTTATCATGCCAGGATTAGCAGGAAAAAGCAAAAAATTTCAGAATTGCACCTCGCAATATGGAGATATTACTGTTTGGGCATTTACAATATTCATTGATTTATGCCATTGAAAAACGTCCAGAAATGTTTGAAGCTACTGACTGAATGAAAGGAGCTGGCATCTCACTCTCTTTGAATCTTCTTTATCATGCTAGGATTAGCAGGAAAAAGCAAAAAATTTCAGAATTGCACCTTGCAATGCGGAGACATCACTGTGTGTGCATTTACAATATTCATTGATTTTTGCCATTGAAAAACATCATGTTATTCATATACCAGAAATGTTTGAAGCTACTGACTGAATGAAAGGAGCTGGCATCTCACTCTCTTTGAATCTTCTTTATCATGCTAGGATTAGCAGGAAAAAGCAAAAAATTTCAGAATTGCACCTTGCAATGCGGAGAAATTACTGTTTGCGCATTTACAATATTCATTGATTTTTGCCATTGAAAAACATCATGTTATTCATATACCAGAAATGTTTGAAGCTACTGACTGAATGAAAAGAGCTGGCATCTCACTCTCTTTGAATCTTCTTTATCATGCCAGGATTAGCAGGAAAAAGCAAAAAATTTCAGAATTGCACCTTGCAATGTGGAGATATTACTGTTTGTGCATTTACAATATTCATTGATTTTTGCCATTGAAAAACGTCCAGAAATGTTTGAAGCTACTGACTGAATGAAAGGAGCTGGCATCTCACTCTCTTTGAATCTTCTTTATCATGCTAGGATTAGCAGGAAAAAGCAAAAAATTTCAGAATTGCACCTTGCAATGCGGAGAAATTACTGTGTGTGCATTTACAATATTCATTGATTTTTGCCATTGAAAAACATCGTTATTCATATACCAGAAATGTTTGAAGCTACTGACTGAATGAAAAGAGCTGGCATCTCACTCTCTTTGAATCTTCTTTATCATGCCAGGATTAGCAGGAAAAAGCAAAAAATTTCAGAATTGCACCTTGCAATGTGGAGATATTACTGTTTGTGCATTTACAATATTCATTGATTTTTGCCATTGAAAAACATGTTATTCATATACCAGAAATGTTTGAAGCTACTGACTGAATGAAAAGAGCTGGCATCTCACTCTCTTTGAATCTTCTTTATCATGCCAGGATTAGCAGGAAAAAGCAAAAAATTTCAGAATTGCACCTTGCAATGTGGAGATATTACTGTTTGTGCATTTACAATATTCATTGATTTTTGCCATTGAAAAACGTCCAGAAATGTTTGAAGCTACTGACTGAATGAAAGGAGCTGGCATCTCACTCTCTTTGAATCTTCTTTATCATGCTAGGATTAGCAGGAAAAAGCAAAAAATTTCAGAATTGCACCTTGCAATGCGGAGAAATTACTGTGTGTGCATTTACAATATTCATTGATTTTTGCCATTGAAAAACATCATGTTATTCATATACCAGAAATGTTTGAAGCTACTGACTGAATGAAAAGAGCTGGCATCTCACTCTCTTTGAATCTTCTTTATCATGCCAGGATTAGCAGGAAAAAGCAAAAAATTTCAGAATTGCACCTTGCAATGTGGAGATATTACTGTTTGTGCATTTACAATATTCATTGATTTTTGCCATTGAAAAACATGTTATTCATATACCAGAAATGTTTGAAGCTACTGACTGAATGAAAAGAGCTGGCATCTCACTCTCTTTGAATCTTCTTTATCATGCCAGGATTAGCAGGAAAAAGCAAAAAATTTCAGAATTGCACCTTGCAATGTGGAGATATTACTGTTTGTGCATTTACAATATTCATTGATTTTTGCCATTGAAAAACATCCAGAAATGTTTGAAGCTACTGACTGAATGAAAGGAGCTGGCATCTCACTCTCTTTGAATCTTCTTTATCATGCTAGGATTAGCAGGAAAAAGCAAAAAATTTCAGAATTGCACCTTGCAATGCGGAGAAATTACTGTGTGTGCATTTACAATATTCATTGATTTTTGCCATTGAAAAACATCATGTTATTCATATACCAGAAATGTTTGAAGCTACTGACTGAATGAAAAGAGCTGGCATCTCACTCTCTTTGAATCTTCTTTATCATGCCAGGATTAGCAGGAAAAAGCAAAAAATTTCAGAATTGCACCTTGCAATGTGGAGATATTACTGTTTGTGCATTTACAATATTCATTGATTTTTGCCATTGAAAAACATGTTATTCATATACCAGAAATGTTTGAAGCTACTGACTGAATTAAAAGAGCTGGCATCTCACTCTCTTTGAATCTTCTTTATCATGCCAGGATTAGCAGGAAAAAGCAAAAAATTTCAGAATTGCACCTTGCAATGTGGAGATATTACTGTTTGTGCATTTACAATATTCATTGATTTTTGCCATTGAAAAACGTCCAGAAATGTTTGAAGCTACTGACTGAATGAAAGGAGCTGGCATCTCACTCTCTTTGAATCTTCTTTATCATGCTAGGATTAGCAGGAAAAAGCAAAAAATTTCAGAATTGCACCTTGCAATGCGGAGAAATTACTGTGTGTGCATTTACAATATTCATTGATTTTTGCCATTGAAAAACATCGTTATTCATATACCAGAAATGTTTGAAGCTACTGACTGAATGAAAAGAGCTGGCATCTCACTCTCTTTGAATCTTCTTTATCATGCCAGGATTAGCAGGAAAAAGCAAAAAATTTCAGAATTGCACCTTGCAATGTGGAGATATTACTGTTTGTGCATTTACAATATTCATTGATTTTTGCCATTGAAAAACATCATGTTATTCATATACCAGAAATGTTTGAAGCTACTGACTGAATGAAAAGAGCTGGCATCTCACTCTCTTTGAATCTTCTTTATCATGCCAGGATTAGCAGGAAAAAGCAAAAAATTTCAGAATTGCACCTTGCAATGTGGAGATATTACTGTTTGTGCATTTACAATATTCATTGATTTTTGCCATTGAAAAACGTCCAGAAATGTTTGAACCTACTGACTGAATGAAAGGAGCTGGCATCTCACTCTCTTTGAATCTTCTTTATCATGCTAGGATTAGCAGGAAAAAGCAAAAAATTTCAGAATTGCACCTTGCAATGCGGAGAAATTACTGTGTGTGCATTGACAATATTCATTGATTTTTGCCATTGAAAAACATCATGTTATTCATATACCAGAAATGTTTGAAGCTACTGACTGAATGAAAGGAGCTGGCATCTCACTCTCTTTGAATCTTCTTTATCATGCTAGGATTAGCAGGAAAAAGCAAAAAATTTCAGAATTGCACCTTGCAATGCGGAGAAATTACTGTTTGTGCATTTACAATATTCATTGATTTTTGCTATTGAAAAACATCATGTTATTCATATACCAGAAATGTTTGAAGCTACTGACTGAATGAAAAGAGCTGGCATCTCACTCTCTTTGAATCTTCTTTATCATGCCAGGATTAGCAGGAAAAAGCAAAAAATTTCAGAATTGCACCTTGCAATGTGGAGATATTACTGTTTGTGCATTTACAATATTCATTGATTTTTGCCATTGAAAAACGTCCAGAAATGTTTGAAGCTACTGTATGAATGAAAGGAGCTGGCATCTCACTCTCTTTGAAACTTCTTTATCATGCTAGGATTAGCAGGAAAAAGCAAAAAATTTCAGAATTGCACCTTGCAATGCGGAGAAATTACTGTGTGTGCATTTACAATATTCATTGATTTTTGCCATTGAAAAACATCGTTATTCATATACCAGAAATGTTTGAAGCTACTGACTGAATGAAAAGAGCTGGCATCTCACTCTCTTTGAATCTTCTTTATCATGCCAGGATTAGCAGGAAAAAGCAAAAAATTTCAGAATTGCACCTTGCAATGTGGAGATATTACTGTTTGTGCATTTACAATATTCATTGATTTTTGCCATTGAAAAACATGTTATTCATATACCAGAAATGTTTGAAGCTACTGACTGAATGAAAAGAGCTGGCATTTCACTCTCTTTGAATCTTCTTTATCATGCCAGGATTAGCAGGAAAAAGCAAAAAATTTCAGAATTGCACCTTGCAATGTGGAGATATTACTGTTTGTGCATTTTCAATATTCATTGATTTTTGCCATTGAAAAACGTCCAGAAATGTTTGAAGCTACTGACTGAATGAAAGGAGCTGGCATCTCACTCTCTTTGAATCTTCTTTATCATGCTAGGATTAGCAGGAAAAAGCAAAAAATTTCAGAATTGCACCTTGCAATGCGGAGAAATTACTGTGTGTGCATTTACAATATTCATTGATTTTTGCCATTGAAAAACATCATGTTATTCATATACCAGAAATGTTTGAAGCTACTGACTGAATGAAAAGAGCTGGCATCTCACTCTCTTTGAATCTTCTTTATCATGCCAGGATTAGCAGGAAAAAGCAAAAAATTTCAGAATTGCACCTTGCAATGTGGAGATATTACTGTTTGTGCATTTACAATATTCATTGATTTTTGCCATTGAAAAACGTCCAGAAATGTTTGAACCTACTGACTGAATGAAAGGAGCTGGCATCTCACTCTCTTTGAATCTTCTTTATCATGCTAGGATTAGCAGGAAAAAGCAAAAAATTTCAGAATTGCACCTTGCAATGCGGAGAAATTACTGTGTGTGCATTTACAATATTCATTGATTTTTGCCATTGAAAAACATCATGTTATTCATATACCAGAAATGTTTGAAGCTACTGACTGAATGAAAGGAGCTGGCATCTCACTCTCTTTGAATCTTCTTTATCATGCTAGGATTAGCAGGAAAAAGCAAAAAATTTCAGAATTGCACCTTGCAATGCGGAGAAATTACTGTTTGTGCATTTACAATATTCATTGATTTTTGCTATTGAAAAACATCATGTTATTCATATACCAGAAATGTTTGAAGCTACTGACTGAATGAAAAGAGCTGGCATCTCACTCTCTTTGAATCTTCTTTATCATGCCAGGATTAGCAGGAAAAAGCAAAAAATTTCAGAATTGCACCTTGCAATGTGGAGATATTACTGTTTGTACATTTACAATATTCATTGATTTTTGCCATTGAAAAACGTCCAGAAATGTTTGAAGCTACTGACTGAATGAAAGGAGCTGGCATCTCACTCTCTTTGAAACTTCTTTATCATGCTAGGATTAGCAGGAAAAAGCAAAAAATTTCAGAATTGCACCTTGCAATGCGGAGAAATTACTGTGTGTGCATTTACAATATTCATTGATTTTTGCCATTGAAAAACATCGTTATTCATATACCAGAAATGTTTGAAGCTACTGACTGAATGAAAAGAGCTGGCATCTCACTCTCTTTGAATCTTCTTTATCATGCCAGGATTAGCAGGAAAAAGCAAAAAATTTCAGAATTGCACCTTGCAATGTGGAGATATTACTGTTTGTGCATTTACAATATTCATTGATTTTTGCCATTGAAAAACATGTTATTCATATACCAGAAATGTTTGAAGCTACTGACTGAATGAAAAGAGCTGGCATCTCACTCTCTTTGAATCTTCTTTATCATGCCAGGATTAGCAGGAAAAAGCAAAAAATTTCAGAATTGCACCTTGCAATGTGGAGATATTACTGTTTGTGCATTTACAATATTCATTGATTTTTGCCATTGAAAAACGTCCAGAAATGTTTGAAGCTACTGACTGAATGAAAGAAGCTGGCATCTCACTCTCTTTGAATCTTCTTTATCATGCTAGGATTAGCAGGAAAAAGCAAAAAATTTCAGAATTGCACCTTGCAATGCGGAGAAATTACTGTGTGTGCATTTACAATATTCATTGATTTTTGCCATTGAAAAACATCATGTTATTCATATACCAGAAATGTTTGAAGCTACTGACTGAATGAAAAGAGCTGGCATCTCACTCTCTTTGAATCTTCTTTATCATGCCAGGATTAGCAGGAAAAAGCAAAAAATTTCAGAATTGCACCTTGCAATGTGGAGATATTACTGTTTGTGCATTTACAATATTCATTGATTTTTGCCATTGAAAAACATGTTATTCATATACCAGAAATGTTTGAAGCTACTGACTGAATGAAAAGAGCTGGCATCTCACTCTCTTTGAATCTTCTTTATCATGCCAGGATTAGCAGGAAAAAGCAAAAAATTTCAGAATTGCACCTTGCAATGTGGAGATATTACTGTTTGTGCATTTACAATATTCATTGATTTTTGCCATTGAAAAACGTCCAGAAATGTTTGAAGCTACTGACTGAATGAAAGGAGCTGGCATCTCACTCTCTTTGAATCTTCTTTATCATGCTAGGATTAGCAGGAAAAAGCAAAAAATTTCAGAATTGCACCTTGCAATGCGGAGAAATTACTGTGTGTGCATTTACAATATTCATTGATTTTTGCCATTGAAAAACATCATGTTATTCATATAACAGAAATGTTTGAAGCTACTGACTGAATGAAAAGAGCTGGCATCTCACTCTCTTTGAATCTTCTTTATCATGCCAGGATTAGCAGGAAAAAGCAAAAAATTTCAGAATTGCACCTTGCAATGTGGAGATATTACTGTTTGTGCATTTACAATATTCATTGATTTTTGCCATTGAAAAACGTCCAGAAATGTTTGAAGCTACTGACTGAATGAAAGGAGCTGGCATCTCACTCTCTTTGAATCTTCTTTATCATGCTAGGATTAGCAGGAAAAAGCAAAAAATTTCAGAATTGCACCTTGCAATGCGGAGAAATTACTGTGTGTGCATTTACAATATTCATTGATTTTTGCCATTGAAAAACGTCCAGAAATGTTTGAAGCTACTGACTGAATGAAAGGAGCTGGCATCTCACTCTCTTTGAATCTTCTTTATCATGCTAGGATTAGCAGGAAAAAGCAAAAAATTTCAGAATTGCACCTTGCAATGCGGAGAAATTACTGTGTGTGCATTTACAATATTCATTGATTTTTGCCATTGAAAAACATCATTATTCATATACCAGAAATGTTTGAAGCTACTGACTGAATGAAAAGAGCTGGCATCTCACTCTCTTTGAATCTTCTTTATCATGCCAGGATTAGCAGGAAAAAGCAAAAAATTTCAGAATTGCACCTTGCAATGTGGAGATATTACTGTTTGTGCATTTACAATATTCATTGATTTTTGCCATTGAAAAACGTCCAGAAATGTTTGAAGCTACTGACTGAATGAAAGTAGCTGGCATCTCACTCTCTTTGAATCTTCTTTATCATGCTAGGATTAGCAGGAAAAAGCAAAAAATTTCAGAATTGCACCTTGCAATGCGGAGAAATTACTGTTTGTGCATTTACAATATTCATTGATTTTTGCCATTGAAAAACATGTTATTCATATACCAGAAATGTTTGAAGCTACTGACTGAATGAAAAGAGCTGGCATCTCACTCTCTTTGAATCTTCTTTATCATGCCAGGATTAGCAGGAAAAAGCAAAAAATTTCAGAATTGCACCTTGCAATGTGGAGATATTACTGTTTGTGCATTTACAATATTCATTGATTTTTGCCATTGAAAAACGTCCAGAAATGTTTGAAGCTACTGACTGAATGAAAGGAGCTGGCATCTCACTCTCTTTGAATCTTCTTTATCATGCTAGGATTAGCAGGAAAAAGCAAAAAATTTCAGAATTGCACCTTGCAATGCGGAGAAATTACTGTGTGTGCATTTACAATATTCATTGATTTTTGCCATTGAAAAACATGTTATTCATATACCAGAAATGTTTGAAGCTACTGACTGAATGAAAAGAGCTGGCATCTCACTCTCTTTGAATCTTCTTTATCATGCCAGGATTAGCAGGAAAAAGCAAAAAATTTCAGAATTGCACCTTGCAATGTGGAGATATTACTGTTTGTGCATTTACAATATTCATTGATTTTTGCCATTGAAAAACGTCCAGAAATGTTTGAAGCTACTGACTGAATGAAAGGAGCTGGCATCTCAATCTCTTTGAATCTTCTTTATCATGCTAGGATTAGCAGGAAAAAGCAAAAAATTTCAGAATTGCACCTTGCAATGCGGAGAAATTACTGTGTGTGCATTTACAATATTCATTGATTTTTGCCATTGAAAAACATCGTTATTCATATACCAGAAATGTTTGAAGCTACTGACTGAATGAAAAGAGCTGGCATCTCACTCTCTTTGAATCTTCTTTATCATGCCAGGATTAGCAGGAAAAAGCAAAAAATTTCAGAATTGCACCTTGCAATGTGGAGATATTACTGTTTGTGCATTTACAATATTCATTGATTTTTGCCATTGAAAAACGTCCAGAAATGTTTGAAGCTACTGACTGAATGAAAGGAGCTGGCATCTCAATCTCTTTGAATCTTCTTTATCATGCTAGGATTAGCAGGAAAAAGCAAAAAATTTCAGAATTGCACCTTGCAATGCGGAGAAATAACTGTGTGTGCATTTACAATATTCATTGATTTTTGCCTTTGAAAAACATGTTATTCATATACCAGAAATGTTTGAAGCTACTGACTGAATGAAAAGAGCTGGCATCTCACTCTCTTTGAATCTTCTTTATCATGCCAGGATTAGCAGGAAAAAGCAAAAAATTTCAGAATTGCACCTTGCAATGTGGAGATATTACTGTTTGTTCATTTACAATATTCATTGATTTTTGCCATTGAAAAACGTCCAGAAATGTTTGAAGCTACTGACTGAATGAAAGGAGCTGGCATCTCACTCTCTTTGAATCTTCTTTATCATGCTAGGATTAGCAGGAAAAAGCAAAAAATTTCAGAATTGCACATTGCAATGCGGAGAAATTACTGTTTGTGCATTTACAATATTCATTGATTTTTGCCATTGAAAAACATCATGTTATTCATATACCAGAAATGTTTGAAGCTACTGACTGAATGAAAGGAGCTGGCATCTCACTCTCTTTGAATCTTCTTTATCATGCTAGGATTAGCAGGAAAAAGCAAAAAATTTCAGAATTGCACCTTGCAATGCGGAGAAATTACTGTTTGTGCATTTACAATATTCATTGATTTTTGCCATTGAAAAACATCGTTATTCATATACCAGAAATGTTTGAAGCTACTGACTGAATGAAAAGAGCTGGCATCTCACTCTCTTTGAATCTTCTTTATCATGCCAGGATTAGCAGGAAAAAGCAAAAAATTTCAGAATTGCACCTTGCAATGTGGAGATATTACTGTTTGTGCATTTACAATATTCATTGATTTTTGCCATTGAAAAACGTCCAGAAATGTTTGAAGCTACTGACTGAATGAAAGGAGCTGGCATCTCACTCTCTTTGAATCTTCTTTATCATGCTAGGATTAGCAGGAAAAAGCAAAAAATTTCAGAATTGCACCTTGCAATGCGGAGAAATTACTGTTTGTGCATTTACAATATTCATTGATTTTTGCCATTGAAAAACATGTTATTCATATACCAGAAATGTTTGAAGCTACTGACTGAATGAAAAGAGCTGGCATCTCACTCTCTTTGAATCTTCTTTATCATGCCAGGATGAGCAGGAAAAAGCAAAAAATTTCAGAATTGCACCTTGCAATGTGGAGATATTACTGTTTGTGCATTTACAATATTCATTGATTTTTGCCATTGAAAAACGTCCAGAAATGTTTGAAGCTACTGACTGAATGAAAAGAGCTGGCATCTCACTCTCTTTGAATCTTCTTTATCATGTTAAGAGGAGCAGGAAAAAGCAAAAAATTTCAGAATTGCACGTTGCAATGTGGAGATATTACTGTTTGTGCATTTACAATATTCATTGATTTTTGCCATTGAAAAACATGTTATTCATATACCAGAAATGTTTGAAGCTACTGACTGAATGAAAAGAGCTGGCATCTCACTCTCTTTGAATCTTCTTTATCATGCCAGGATTAGCAGGAAAAAGCAAAAAATTTCAGAATTGCACCTTGCAATGTGGAGATATTACTGTTTGTGCATTTACAATATTCATTGATTTTTGCCATTGAAAAACGTCCAGAAATGTTTGAAGCTACTGACTGAATGAAAGGAGCTGGCATCTCACTCTCTTTGAATCTTCTTTATCATGCTAGGATTAGCAGGAAAAAGCAAAAAATTTCAGAATTGCACCTTGCAATGCGGAGAAATTACTGTTTGTGCATTTACAATATTCATTGATTTTTGCCATTGAAAAACATCATGTTATTCAAATACCAGAAATGTTTGAAGCTACTGACTGAATGAAAAGAGCTGGCATCTCACTCTCTTTGAATCTTCTTTATCATGCTAAGAGGAGCAGGAAAAAGCAAAAAATTTCAGAATTGCACGTTGCAATGTGGAGATATTACTGTTTGTGCATTTACAATATTCATTGATTTTTGCCATTGAAAAACGTCCAGAAATGTTTGAAGCTACTGACTGAATGAAAGGAGCTGGCATCTCACTCTCTTTGAATCTTCTTTATCATGCTAGGATTAGCAGGAAAAAGCAAAAAATTTCAGAATTGCACATTGCAATGCGGAGAAATTACTGTTTGTGCATTTACAATATTCATTGATTTTTGCCATTGAAAAACATCATGTTATTCATATACCAGAAATGTTTGAAGCTACTGACTGAATGAAAGGAGCTGGCATCTCACTCTCTTTGAATCTTCTTTATCATGCTAGGATTAGCAGGAAAAAGCAAAAAATTTCAGAATTGCACCTTGCAATGCGGAGAAATTACTGTTTGTGCATTTACAATATTCATTGATTTTTGCCATTGAAAAACATCGTTATTCATATACCAGAAATGTTTGAAGCTACTGACTGAATGAAAAGAGCTGGCATCTCACTCTCTTTGAATCTTCTTTATCATGCCAGGATTAGCAGGAAAAAGCAAAAAATTTCAGAATTGCACCTTGCAATGTGGAGATATTACTGTTTGTGCATTTACAATATTCATTGATTTTTGCCATTGAAAAACGTCCAGAAATGTTTGAAGCTACTGACTGAATGAAAGGAGCTGGCATCTCACTCTCTTTGAATCTTCTTTATCATGCTAGGATTAGCAGGAAAAAGCAAAAAATTTCAGAATTGCACCTTGCAATGCGGAGAAATTACTGTTTGTGCATTTACAATATTCATTGATTTTTGCCATTGAAAAACATGTTATTCATATACCAGAAATGTTTGAAGCTACTGACTGAATGAAAAGAGCTGGCATCTCACTCTCTTTGAATCTTCTTTATCATGCCAGGATGAGCAGGAAAAAGCAAAAAATTTCAGAATTGCACCTTGCAATGTGGAGATATTACTGTTTGTGCATTTACAATATTCATTGATTTTTGCCATTGAAAAACGTCCAGAAATGTTTGAAGCTACTGACTGAATGAAAAGAGCTGGCATCTCACTCTCTTTGAATCTTCTTTATCATGTTAAGAGGAGCAGGAAAAAGCAAAAAATTTCAGAATTGCACGTTGCAATGTGGAGATATTACTGTTTGTGCATTTACAATATTCATTGATTTTTGCCATTGAAAAACATGTTATTCATATACCAGAAATGTTTGAAGCTACTGACTGAATGAAAAGAGCTGGCATCTCACTCTCTTTGAATCTTCTTTATCATGCCAGGATTAGCAGGAAAAAGCAAAAAATTTCAGAATTGCACCTTGCAATGTGGAGATATTACTGTTTGTGCATTTACAATATTCATTGATTTTTGCCATTGAAAAACGTCCAGAAATGTTTGAAGCTACTGACTGAATGAAAGGAGCTGGCATCTCACTCTCTTTGAATCTTCTTTATCATGCTAGGATTAGCAGGAAAAAGCAAAAAATTTCAGAATTGCACCTTGCAATGCGGAGAAATTACTGTTTGTGCATTTACAATATTCATTGATTTTTGCCATTGAAAAACATCATGTTATTCAAATACCAGAAATGTTTGAAGCTACTGACTGAATGAAAAGAGCTGGCATCTCACTCTCTTTGAATCTTCTTTATCATGCTAAGAGGAGCAGGAAAAAGCAAAAAATTTCAGAATTGCACGTTGCAATGTGGAGATATTACTGTTTGTGCATTTACAATATTCATTGATTTTTGCCATTGAAAAACGTCCAGAAATGTTTGAAGCTACTGACTGAATGAAAGGAGCTGGCATCTCACTCTCTTTGAATCTTCTTTATCATGCTAGGATTAGCAGGAAAAAGCAAAAAATTTCAGAATTGCACCTTGCAATGCGGAGAAATTACTGTTTGTGCATTTACAATATTCATTGATTTTTGCCATTGAAAAACATCATGTTATTCATATACCAGAAATGTTTGAAGCTACTGACTGAATGAAAAGAGCTGGCATCTCACTCTCTTTGAATCTTCTTTATCATGCTAAGAGGAGCAGGAAAAAGCAAAAAATTTCAGAATTGCACGTTGCAATGTGGAGATATTACTGTTTGTGCATTTACAATATTCATTGATTTTTGCCATTGAAAAACGTCCAGAAATGTTTGAAGCTACTGACTGAATGAAAGGAGCTGGCATCTCACTCTCTTTGAATCTTCTTTATCATGCTAGGATTAGCAGGAAAAAGCAAAAAATTTCAGAATTGCACCTTGCAATGCGGAGAAATTACTGTGTGTGCATTTACAATATTCATTGATTTTTGCCATTGAAAAACATCGTTATTCATATACCAGAAATGTTTGAAGCTACTGACTGAATGAAAAGAGCTGGCATCTCACTCTCTTTGAATCTTCTTTATCATGCCAGGATTAGCAGGAAAAAGCAAAAAATTTCAGAATTGCACCTTGCAATGTGGAGATATTACTGTTTGTGCATTTACAATATTCATTGATTTTTGCCATTGAAAAACATGTTATTCATATACCAGAAATGTTTGAAGCTACTGACTGAATGAAAAGAGCTGGCATCTCACTCTCTTTGAATCTTCTTTATCATGCCAGGATTAGCAGGAAAAAGCAAAAAATTTCAGAATTGCACCTTGCAATGTTTAGATATTACTGTTTGTGCATTTACAATATTCATTGATTTTTGCCATTGAAAAACGTCCAGAAATGTTTGAAGCTACTGACTGAATGATAGGAGCTGGCATCTCACTCTCTTTGAATCTTCTTTATCATGCTAGGATTAGCAGGAAAAAGCAAAAAATTTCAGAATTGCACCTTGCAATGCGGAGAAATTACTGTGTGTGCATTTACAATATTCATTGATTTTTGCCATTGAAAAACATCGTTATTCATATACCAGAAATGTTTGAAGCTACTGACTGAATGAAAAGAGCTGGCATCTCACTCTCTATGAATCTTCTTTATCATGCCAGGATTAGCAGGAAAAAGCAAAAAATTTCAGAATTGCACCTTGCAATGTGGAGATATTACTGTTTGTGCATTTACAATATTCATTGATTTTTGCCATTGAAAAACATGTTATTCATATACCAGAAATGTTTGAAGCTACTGACTGAATGAAAAGAGCTGGCATCTCACTCTCTTTGAATCTTCTTTATCATGCCAGGATTAGCAGGAAAAAGCAAAAAATTTCAGAATTGCACCTTGCAATGTGGAGATATTACTGTTTGTGCATTTACAATATTCATTGATTTTTGCCATTGAAAAACATGTTATTCATATACCAGAAATGTTTGAAGCTACTGACTGAATGAAAAGAGCTGGCATCTCACTCTCTTTGAATCTTCTTTATCATGCCAGGATTAGCAGGAAAAAGCAAAAAATTTCAGAATTGCACGTTGCAATGTGGAGATATTACTGTTTGTGCATTTACAATATTCATTGATTTTTGCCATTGAAAAATGTCCAGAAATGTTTGAAGCTACTGACTGAATGAAAGGAGCTGGCATCTCACTCTCTTTGAATCTTCTTTATCATGCTAGGATTAGCAGGAAAAAGCAAAAAATTTCAGAATTGCACCTTGCAATGCGGAGAAATTACTGTGAGTGCATTTACAATATTCATTGATTTTTGCCATTGAAAAACATCGTTATTCATATACCAGAAATGTTTGAAGCTACTGACTGAATGAAAAGAGCTGGCATCTCACTCTCTTTGAATCTTCTTTATCATGCCAGGATTAGCAGGAAAAAGCAAAAAATTTCAGAATTGCACCTTGCAATGTGGAGATATTACTGTTTGTGCATTTACAATATTCATTGATTTTTGCCATGGAAAAACATGTTATTCATATACCAGAAATGTTTGAAGCTACTGACTGAATGAAAAGAGCTGGCATCTCACTCTCTTTGAATCTTCTTTATCATGCCAGGATTAGCAGGAAAAAGCAAAAAATTTCAGAATTGCACCTTGCAATGTGGAGATATTACTGTTTGTGCATTTACAATATTCATTGATTTTTGCCATTGAAAAACATGTTATTCATATACCAGAAATGTTTGAAGCTACTGACTGAATGAAAAGAGCTGGCATCTCACTCTCTTTGAATCTTCTTTATCATGCCAGGATTAGCAGGAAAAAGCAAAAAATTTCAGAATTGCACCTTGCAATGTGGAGATATTACTGTTTGTGCATTTACAATATTCATTGATTTTTGCCATTGAAAAACGTCCAGAAATGTTTGAAGCTACTGACTGAATGAAAGGAGCTGGCATCTCACTCTCTTTGAATCTTCTTTATCATGCTAGGATTAGCAGGAAAAAGCAAAAAATTTCAGAATTGCACCTTGCAATGCGGAGAAATTACTGTGAGTGCATTTACAATATTCATTGATTTTTGCCATTGAAAAACATCGTTATTCATATACCAGAAATGTTTGAAGCTACTGACTGAATGAAAAGAGCTGGCATCTCACTCTCTTTGAATCTTCTTTATCATGCCAGGATTAGCAGGAAAAAGCAAAAAATTTCAGAATTGCACCTTGCAATGTGGAGATATTACTGTTTGTGCATTTACAATATTCATTGATTTTTGCCATGGAAAAACATGTTATTCATATACCAGAAATGTTTGAAGCTACTGACTGAATGAAAAGAGCTGGCATCTCACTCTCTTTGAATCTTCTTTATCATGCCAGGATTAGCAGGAAAAAGCAAAAAATTTCAGAATTGCACCTTGCAATGTGGAGATATTACTGTTTGTGCATTTACAATATTCATTGATTTTTGCCATTGAAAAACATGTTATTCATATACCAGAAATGTTTGAAGCTACTGACTGAATGAAAAGAGCTGGCATCTCACTCTCTTTGAATCTTCTTTATCATGCCAGGATTAGCAGGAAAAAGCAAAAAATTTCAGAATTGCACCTTGCAATGTGGAGATATTACTGTTTGTGCATTTACAATATTCATTGATTTTTGCCATTGAAAAACGTCCAGAAATGTTTGAAGCTACTGACTGAATGAAAGGAGCTGGCATCTCACTCTCTTTGAATCTTCTTTATCATGCTAGGATTAGCAGGAAAAAGCAAAAAATTTCAGAATTGCACCTTGCAATGCGGAGAAATTACTGTTTGTGCATTTACAATATTCATTGATTTTTGCCATTGAAAAACATGTTATTCATATACCAGAAATGTTTGAAGCTACTGACTGAATGAAAAGAGCTGGCATCTCACTCTCTTTGAATCTTCTTTATCATGCCAGGATTAGCAGGAAAAAGCAAAAAATTTCAGAATTGCACCTTGCAATGTGGAGATATTACTGTTTGTGCATTTACAATATTCATTGATTTTTGCCATTGAAAAACGTCCAGAAATGTTTGAAGCTACTGACTGAATGAAAAGAGCTGGCATCTCACTCTCTTTGAATCTTCTTTATCATGCTAAGAGGAGCAGGAAAAAGCAAAAAATTTCAGAATTGCACGTTGCAATGTGGAGATATTACTGTTTGTGCATTTACAATATTCATTGATTTTTGCCATTGAAAAACGTCCAGAAATGTTTGAAGCTACTGACTGAATGAAAAGAGCTGGCATCGCACTCTCTTTGAATATTCTTTATCATGCTAAGAGGAGCAGGAAAAAGCAAAAAATTTCAGAATTGCACGTTGCAATGTGGAGATATTACTGTTTGTGCATTTACAATATTCATTGATTTTTGCCATTGAAAAACATGTTATTCATATACCAGAAATGTTTGAAGCTACTGACTGAATGAAAAGAGCTGGCATCTCACTCTCTTTGAATCTTCTTTATCATGCCAGGACTAGCAGGAAAAAGCAAAAAATTTCAGAATTGCACCTTGCAATGTGGAGATATTACTGTTTGTGCATTTACAATATTCATTGATTTTTGCCATGGAAAAACGTCCAGAAATGTTTGAAGCTACTGACTGAATGAAAGGAGCTGGCATCTCACTCTCTTTGAATCTTCTTTATCATGCTAGGATTAGCAGGAAAAAGCAAAAAATTTCAGAATTGCACCTTGCAATGCGGAGAAATTACTGTTTGTGCATTTACAATATTCATTGATTTTTGCCAATGAAAAACATGTTATTCATATACCAGAAATGTTTGAAGCTACTGACTGAATGAAAAGAGCTGGCATCTCACTCTCTTTGAATCTTCTTTATCATGCCAGGATTAGCAGGAAAAAGCAAAAAATTTCAGAATTGCACCTTGCAATGTGGAGATATTACTGTTTGTGCATTTACAATATTCATTGATTTTTGCCATTGAAAAACGTCCAGAAATGTTTGAAGATACTGACTGAATGAAAAGAGCTGGCATCTCACTCTCTTTGAATCTTCTTTATCATGCTAAGAGGAGCAGGAAAAAGCAAAAAATTTCAGAATTGCACGTTGCAATGTGGAGATATTACTGTTTGTGCATTTACAATATTCATTGATTTTTGCCATTGAAAAACATGTTATTCATATACCAGAAATGTTTGAAGCTACTGACTGAATGAAAAGAGCTGGCATCTCACTCTCTTTGAATCTTCTTTATCATGCCAGGATTAGCAGGAAAAAGCAAAAAATTTCAGAATTGCACCTTGCAATGTGGAGATATTACTGTTTGTGCATTTACAATATTCATTGATTTTTGCCATTGAAAAACGTCCAGAAATGTTTGAAGCTACTGACTGAATGAAAGGAGCTGGCATCTCACTCTCTTTGAATCTTCTTTATCATGCTAGGATTAGCAGGAAAAAGCAAAAAATTTCAGAATTGCACCTTGCAATGCGGAGAAATTACTGTTTGTGCATTTACAATATTCATTGATTTTTGCCATTGAAAAACATGTTATTCATATACCAGAAATGTTTGAAGCTACTGACTGAATGAAAAGAGCTGGCATCTCACTCTCTTTGAATCTTCTTTATCATGCCAGGATTAGCAGGAAAAAGCAAAAAATTTCAGAATTGCACCTTGCAATGTGGAGATATTACTGTTTGTGCATTTACAATATTCATTGATTTTTGCCATTGAAAAACGTCCAGAAATGTTTGAAGCTACTGACTGAATGAAAGGAGCTGGCATCTCACTCTCTTTGAATCTTCTTTATCATGCTAGGATTAGCAGGAAAAAGCAAAAAATTTCAGAATTGCACCTTGCAATGCGGAGAAATTACTGTGTGTGCATTTACAATATTCATTGATTTTTGCCATTGAAAAACATCATTATTCATATACCAGAAATGTTTGAAGCTACTGACTGAATGAAAAGAGCTGGCATCTCACTCTCTTTGAATCTTCTTTATCATGCCAGGATTAGCAGGAAAAAGCAAAAAATTTCAGAATTGCACCTTGCAATGTGGAGATATTACTGTTTGTGCATTTACAATATTCATTGATTTTTGCCATTGAAAAACATGTTATTCATATACCAGAAATGTTTGAAGCTACTGACTGAATAAAAAGAGCTGGCATCTCACTCTCTTTGAATCTTCTTTATCCTGCCAGGATTAGCAGGAAAAAGCAAAAAATTTCAGAATTGCACCTTGCAATGTGGAGATATTACTGTTTGTGCATTTACAATATTCATTGATTTTTGCCATTGAAAAACATGTTATTCATATACCAGAAATGTTTGAAGCTACTGACTGAATGAAAAGAGCTGGCATCTCACTCTCTTTGAATCTTCTTTATCATGCCAGGATTAGCAGGAAAAAGCAAAAAATTTCAGAATTGCACGTTGCAATGTGGAGATATTACTGTTTGTGCATTTACAATATTCATTGATTTTTGCCATTGAAAAACGTCCAGAAATGTTTGAAGCTACTGACTGAATGAAAGGAGCTGGCATCTCACTCTCTTTGAATCTTCTTTATCATGCTAGGATTAGCAGGAAAAAGCAAAAAATTTCAGAATTGCACCTTGCAATGCGGAGAAATTACTGTTTGTGCTTTTACAATATTCATTGATTTTTGCCATTGAAAAACATGTTATTCATATACCAGAAATGTTTGAAGCTACTGACTGAATGAAAAGAGCTGGCATCTCACTCTCTTTGAATCTTCTTTATCATGCCAGGATTAGCAGGAAAAAGCAAAAAATTTCAGAATTGCACCTTGCAATGTGGAGATATTACTGTTTGTGCATTTACAATATTCATTGATTTTTGCCATTGAAAAACGTCCAGAAATGTTTGAAGCTACTGACTGAATGAAAAGAGCTGGCATCTCACTCTCTTTGAATCTTCTTTATCATGCTAAGAGGAGCAGGAAAAAGCAAAAAATTTCAGAATTGCACGTTGCAATGTGGAGATATTACTGTTTGTGCATTTACAATATTCATTGATTTTTGCCATTGAAAAACGTCCAGAAATGTTTGAAGCTACTGACTGAATGAAAAGAGCTGGCATTTCACTCTCTTTGAATCTTCTTTATCATGCTAAGAGGACCAGGAAAAAGCAAAAAATTTCAGAATTGCACGTTGCAATGTCTAGATATTACTGTTTGTGCATTTACAATATTCATTGATTTTTGCCATTGAAAAACGTCCAGAAATGTTTGAAGCTACTGACTGAATGAAAGGAGCTGGCATCTCACTCTCTTTGAATCATCTTTATCATGCTAGGATGAGCAGGAAAAAGCAAAAAATTTCAGAATTGCACCTTGCAATGCGGAGAAATTACTGTTTGTGCATTTACAATATTCATTGATTTTTGCCATTGAAAAACATGTTATTCATATACCAGAAATGTTTGAAGCTACTGACTGAATGAAAAGAGCTGGCATCTCACTCTCTTTGAATCTTCTTTATCATGCCAGGATTAGCAGGAAAAAGCAAAAAATTTCAGAATTGCACCTTGCAATGTGGAGATATTACTGTTTGTGCATTTACAATATTCATTGATTTTTGCCATTGAAAAACGTCCAGAAATGTTTGAAGCTACTGACTGAATGAAAGGAGCTGGCATCTCACTCTCTTTGAATCTTCTTTATCATGCTAGGATTAGCAGGAAAATGAAAAAATTTCAGAATTGCACCTTGCAATGCGGAGAAATTACTGTGTGTGCATTTACAATATTCATTGATTTTTGCCATTGAAAAACATCGTTATTCATATACCAGAAATGTTTGAAGCTACTGACTGAATGAAAAGAGCTGGCATCTCACTCTCTTTGAATCTTCTTTATCATGCCAGGATTAGCAGGAAAAAGCAAAAAATTTCAGAATTGCACCTTGCAATGTGGAGATATTACTGTTTGTGCATTTACAATATTCATTGATTTTTGCCATTGAAAAACGTCCAGAAATGTTTGAAGCTACTGACTGAATGAAAGGAGCTGGCATCTCACTCTCTTTGAATCTTCTTTATCATGCTAGGATTAGCAGGAAAAAGCAAAAAATTTCAGAATTGCACCTTGCAATGCGGAGAAATTACTGTTTGTGCATTTACAATATTCATTGATTTTTGCCAATGAAAAACATGTTATTCATATACCAGAAATGTTTGAAGCTACTGACTGAATGAAAAGAGCTGGCATCTCACTCTCTTTGAATCTTCTTTATCATGCCAGGATTAGCAGGAAAAAGCAAAAAATTTCAGAATTGCACCTTGCAATGTGGAGATATTACTGTTTGTGCATTTACAATATTCATTGATTTTTGCCATTGAAAAACGTCCAGAAATGTTTGAAGATACTGACTGAATGAAAAGAGCTGGCATCTCACTCTCTTTGAATCTTCTTTATCATGCTAAGAGGAGCAGGAAAAAGCAAAAAATTTCAGAATTGCACGTTGCAATGTGGAGATATTACTGTTTGTGCATTTACAATATTCATTGATTTTTGCCATTGAAAAACATGTTATTCATATACCAGAAATGTTTGAAGCTACTGACTGAATGAAAAGAGCTGGCATCTCACTCTCTTTGAATCTTCTTTATCATGCCAGGATTAGCAGGAAAAAGCAAAAAATTTCAGAATTGCACCTTGCAATGTGGAGATATTACTGTTTGTGCATTTACAATATTCATTGATTTTTGCCATTGAAAAACGTCCAGAAATGTTTGAAGCTACTGACTGAATGAAAGGAGCTGGCATCTCACTCTCTTTGAATCTTCTTTATCATGCTAGGATTAGCAGGAAAAAGCAAAAAATTTCAGAATTGCACCTTGCAATGCGGAGAAATTACTGTTTGTGCATTTACAATATTCATTGATTTTTGCCATTGAAAAACATGTTATTCATATACCAGAAATGTTTGAAGCTACTGACTGAATGAAAAGAGCTGGCATCTCACTCTCTTTGAATCTTCTTTATCATGCCAGGATTAGCAGGAAAAAGCAAAAAATTTCAGAATTGCACCTTGCAATGTGGAGATATTACTGTTTGTGCATTTACAATATTCATTGATTTTTGCCATTGAAAAACGTCCAGAAATGTTTGAAGCTACTGACTGAATGAAAGGAGCTGGCATCTCACTCTCTTTGAATCTTCTTTATCATGCTAGGATTAGCAGGAAAAAGCAAAAAATTTCAGAATTGCACCTTGCAATGCGGAGAAATTACTGTGTGTGCATTTACAATATTCATTGATTTTTGCCATTGAAAAACATCGTTATTCATATACCAGAAATGTTTGAAGCTACTGACTGAATGAAAAGAGCTGGCATCTCACTCTCTTTGAATCTTCTTTATCATGCCAGGATTAGCAGGAAAAAGCAAAAAATTTCAGAATTGCACCTTGCAATGTGGAGATATTACTGTTTGTGCATTTACAATATTCATTGATTTTTGCCATTGAAAAACATGTTATTCATATACCAGAAATGTTTGAAGCTACTGACTGAATAAAAAGAGCTGGCATCTCACTCTCTTTGAATCTTCTTTATCCTGCCAGGATTAGCAGGAAAAAGCAAAAAATTTCAGAATTGCACCTTGCAATGTGGAGATATTACTGTTTGTGCATTTACAATATTCATTGATTTTTGCCATTGAAAAACATGTTATTCATATACCAGAAATGTTTGAAGCTACTGACTGAATGAAAAGAGCTGGCATCTCACTCTCTTTGAATCTTCTTTATCATGCCAGGATTAGCAGGAAAAAGCAAAAAATTTCAGAATTGCACGTTGCAATGTGGAGATATTACTGTTTGTGCATTTACAATATTCATTGATTTTTGCCATTGAAAAACGTCCAGAAATGTTTGAAGCTACTGACTGAATGAAAGGAGCTGGCATCTCACTCTCTTTGAATCTTCTTTATCATGCTAGGATTAGCAGGAAAAAGCAAAAAATTTCAGAATTGCACCTTGCAATGCGGAGAAATTACTGTTTGTGCTTTTACAATATTCATTGATTTTTGCCATTGAAAAACATGTTATTCATATACCAGAAATGTTTGAAGCTACTGACTGAATGAAAAGAGCTGGCATCTCACTCTCTTTGAATCTTCTTTATCATGCCAGGATTAGCAGGAAAAAGCAAAAAATTTCAGAATTGCACCTTGCAATGTGGAGATATTACTGTTTGTGCATTTACAATATTCATTGATTTTTGCCATTGAAAAACGTCCAGAAATGTTTGAAGCTACTGACTGAATGAAAAGAGCTGGCATCTCACTCTCTTTGAATCTTCTTTATCATGCTAAGAGGAGCAGGAAAAAGCAAAAAATTTCAGAATTGCACGTTGCAATGTGGAGATATTACTGTTTGTGCATTTACAATATTCATTGATTTTTGCCATTGAAAAACGTCCAGAAATGTTTGAAGCTACTGACTGAATGAAAAGAGCTGGCATTTCACTCTCTTTGAATCTTCTTTATCATGCTAGGATTAGCAGGAAAAAGCAAAAAATTTCAGAATTGCACCTTGCAATGCGGAGAAATTACTGTGTGTGCATTTACAATATTCATTGATTTTTGCCATTGAAAAACATCATTATTCATATACCAGAAATGTTTGAAGCTACTGACTGAATGAAAAGAGCTGGCATCTCACTCTCTTTGAATCTTCTTTATCATGCCAGGATTAGCAGGAAAAAGCAAAAAATTTCAGAATTGCACCTTGCAATGTGGAGATATTACTGTTTGTGCATTTACAATATTCATTGATTTTTGCCATTGAAAAACATGTTATTCATATACCAGAAATGTTTGAAGCTACTGACTGAATAAAAAGAGCTGGCATCTCACTCTCTTTGAATCTTCTTTATCCTGCCAGGATTAGCAGGAAAAAGCAAAAAATTTCAGAATTGCACCTTGCAATGTGGAGATATTACTGTTTGTGCATTTACAATATTCATTGATTTTTGCCATTGAAAAACATGTTATTCATATACCAGAAATGTTTGAAGCTACTGACTGAATGAAAAGAGCTGGCATCTCACTCTCTTTGAATCTTCTTTATCATGCCAGGATTAGCAGGAAAAAGCAAAAAATTTCAGAATTGCACGTTGCAATGTGGAGATATTACTGTTTGTGCATTTACAATATTCATTGATTTTTGCCATTGAAAAACGTCCAGAAATGTTTGAAGCTACTGACTGAATGAAAGGAGCTGGCATCTCACTCTCTTTGAATCTTCTTTATCATGCTAGGATTAGCAGGAAAAAGCAAAAAATTTCAGAATTGCACCTTGCAATGCGGAGAAATTACTGTTTGTGCTTTTACAATATTCATTGATTTTTGCCATTGAAAAACATGTTATTCATATACCAGAAATGTTTGAAGCTACTGACTGAATGAAAAGAGCTGGCATCTCACTCTCTTTGAATCTTCTTTATCATGCCAGGATTAGCAGGAAAAAGCAAAAAATTTCAGAATTGCACCTTGCAATGTGGAGATATTACTGTTTGTGCATTTACAATATTCATTGATTTTTGCCATTGAAAAACGTCCAGAAATGTTTGAAGCTACTGACTGAATGAAAAGAGCTGGCATCTCACTCTCTTTGAATCTTCTTTATCATGCTAAGAGGAGCAGGAAAAAGCAAAAAATTTCAGAATTGCACGTTGCAATGTGGAGATATTACTGTTTGTGCATTTACAATATTCATTGATTTTTGCCATTGAAAAACGTCCAGAAATGTTTGAAGCTACTGACTGAATGAAAAGAGCTGGCATTTCACTCTCTTTGAATCTTCTTTATCATGCTAAGAGGACCAGGAAAAAGCAAAAAATTTCAGAATTGCACGTTGCAATGTCTAGATATTACTGTTTGTGCATTTACAATATTCATTGATTTTTGCCATTGCAAAACGTCCAGAAATGTTTGAAGCTACTGACTGAATGAAAGGAGCTGGCATCTCACTCTCTTTGAATCATCTTTATCATGCTAGGATTAGCAGGAAAAAGCAAAAAATTTCAGAATTGCACCTTGCAATGCGGAGAAATTACTGTTTGTGCATTTACAATATTCATTGATTTTTGCCATTGAAAAACATGTTATTCATATACCAGAAATGTTTGAAGCTACTGACTGAATGAAAAGAGCTGGCATCTCACTCTCTTTGAATCTTCTTTATCATGCCAGGATTAGCAGGAAAAAGCAAAAAATTTCAGAATTGCACCTTGCAATGTGGAGATATTACTGTTTGTGCATTTACAATATTCATTGATTTTTGCCATTGAAAAACGTCCAGAAATGTTTGAAGCTACTGACTGAATGAAAGGAGCTGGCATCTCACTCTCTTTGAATCTTCTTTATCATGCTAGGATTAGCAGGAAAATGAAAAAATTTCAGAATTGCACCTTGCAATGCGGAGAAATTACTGTGTGTGCATTTACAATATTCATTGATTTTTGCCATTGAAAAACATCGTTATTCATATACCAGAAATGTTTGAAGCTACTGACTGAATGAAAAGAGCTGGCATCTCACTCTCTTTGAATCTTCTTTATCATGCCAGGATTAGCAGGAAAAAGCAAAAAATTTCAGAATTGCACCTTGCAATGTGGAGATATTACTGTTTGTGCATTTACAATATTCATTGATTTTTGCCATTGAAAAACGTCCAGAAATGTTTGAAGCTACTGACTGAATGAAAGGAGCTGGCATCTCACTCTCTTTGAATCTTCTTTATCATGCTAGGATTAGCAGGAAAAAGCAAAAAATTTCAGAATTGCACATTGCAATGCGGAGAAATTACTGTTTGTGCATTTACAATATTCATTGATTTTTGCCATTGAAAAACATCGTTATTCATATACCAGAAATGTTTGAAGCTACTGACTGAATGAAAAGAGCTGGCATCTCACTCTCTTTGAATCTTCTTTATCATGCCAGGATTAGCAGGAAAAAGCAAAAAATTTCAGAATTGCACCTTGCAATGTGGAGATATTACTGTTTGTGCATTTACAATATTCATTGATTTTTGCCATTGAAAAACATGTTATTCATATACCAGAAATGTTTGAAGCTACTGACTGAATAAAAAGAGCTGGCATCTCACTCTCTTTGAATCTTCTTTATCCTGCCAGGATTAGCAGGAAAAAGCAAAAAATTTCAGAATTGCACCTTGCAATGTGGAGATATTACTGTTTGTGCATTTACAATATTCATTGATTTTTGCCATTGAAAAACATGTTATTCATATACCAGAAATGTTTGAAGCTACTGACTGAATGAAAAGAGCTGGCATCTCACTCTCTTTGAATCTTCTTTATCATGCCAGGATTAGCAGGAAAAAGCAAAAAATTTCAGAATTGCACGTTGCAATGTGGAGATATTACTGTTTGTGCATTTACAATATTCATTGATTTTTGCCATTGAAAAACGTCCAGAAATGTTTGAAGCTACTGACTGAATGAAAGGAGCTGGCATCTCACTCTCTTTGAATCTTCTTTATCATGCTAGGATTAGCAGGAAAAAGCAAAAAATTTCAGAATTGCACCTTGCAATGCGGAGAAATTACTGTTTGTGCTTTTACAATATTCATTGATTTTTGCCATTGAAAAACATGTTATTCATATACCAGAAATGTTTGAAGCTACTGACTGAATGAAAAGAGCTGGCATCTCACTCTCTTTGAATCTTCTTTATCATGCCAGGATTAGCAGGAAAAAGCAAAAAATTTCAGAATTGCACCTTGCAATGTGGAGATATTACTGTTTGTGCATTTACAATATTCATTGATTTTTGCCATTGAAAAACGTCCAGAAATGTTTGAAGCTACTGACTGAATGAAAAGAGCTGGCATCTCACTCTCTTTGAATCTTCTTTATCATGCTAAGAGGAGCAGGAAAAAGCAAAAAATTTCAGAATTGCACGTTGCAATGTGGAGATATTACTGTTTGTGCATTTACAATATTCATTGATTTTTGCCATTGAAAAACGTCCAGAAATGTTTGAAGCTACTGACTGAATGAAAAGAGCTGGCATTTCACTCTCTTTGAATCTTCTTTATCATGCTAAGAGGACCAGGAAAAAGCAAAAAATTTCAGAATTGCACGTTGCAATGTCTAGATATTACTGTTTGTGCATTTACAATATTCATTGATTTTTGCCATTGAAAAACGTCCAGAAATCTTTGAAGCTACTGACTGAATGAAAGGAGCTGGCATCTCACTCTCTTTGAATCATCTTTATCATGCTAGGATTAGCAGGAAAAAGCAAAAAATTTCAGAATTGCACCTTGCAATGCGGAGAAATTACTGTTTGTGCATTTACAATATTCATTGATTTTTGCCATTGAAAAACATGTTATTCATATACCAGAAATGTTTGAAGCTACTGACTGAATGAAAAGAGCTGGCATCTCACTCTCTTTGAATCTTCTTTATCATGCCAGGATTAGCAGGAAAAAGCAAAAAATTTCAGAATTGCACCTTGCAATGTGGAGATATTACTGTTTGTGCATTTACAATATTCATTGATTTTTGCCATTGAAAAACGTCCAGAAATGTTTGAAGCTACTGACTGAATGAAAGGAGCTGGCATCTCACTCTCTTTGAATCTTCTTTATCATGCTAGGATTAGCAGGAAAATGAAAAAATTTCAGAATTGCACCTTGCAATGCGGAGAAATTACTGTGTGTGCATTTACAATATTCATTGATTTTTGCCATTGAAAAACATCGTTATTCATATACCAGAAATGTTTGAAGCTACTGACTGAATGAAAAGAGCTGGCATCTCACTCTCTTTGAATCTTCTTTATCATGCCAGGATTAGCAGGAAAAAGCAAAAAATTTCAGAATTGCACCTTGCAATGTGGAGATATTACTGTTTGTGCATTTACAATATTCATTGATTTTTGCCATTGAAAAACGTCCAGAAATGTTTGAAGCTACTGACTGAATGAAAGGAGCTGGCATCTCACTCTCTTTGAATCTTCTTTATCATGCTAGGATTAGCAGGAAAAAGCAAAAAATTTCAGAATTGCACATTGCAATGCGGAGAAATTACTGTTTGTGCATTTACAATATTCATTGATTTTTGCCATTGAAAAACATCATGTTATTCATATACCAGAAATGTTTGAAGCTACTGACTGAATGAAAGGAGCTGGCATCTCACTCTCTTTGAATCTTCTTTATCATGCTAGGATTAGCAGGAAAAAGCAAAAAATTTCAGAATTGCACCTTGCAATGCGGAGAAATTACTGTGTGTGCATTTACAATATTCATTGATTTTTGCCATTGAAAAACATGTTATTCATATACCAGAAATGTTTGAAGCTACTGACTGAATGAAAAGAGCTGGCATCTCACTCTCTTTGAATCTTCTTTATCATGCCAGGATTAGCAGGAAAAAGCAAAAAATTTCAGAATTGCACGTTGCAATGTGGAGATATTACTGTTTGTGCATTTACAATATTCATTGATTTTTGCCATTGAAAAACGTCCAGAAATGTTTGAAGCTACTGACTGAATGAAAGGAGCTGGCATCTCACTCTCTTTGAATCATCTTTATCATGCTAGGATTAGCAGGAAAAAGCAAAAAATTTCAGAATTGCACCTTGCAATGCGGAGAAATTACTGTTTGTGCATTTACAATATTCATTGATTTTTGCCATTGAAAAACATGTTATTCATATACCAGAAATGTTTGAAGCTACTGACTGAATGAAAAGAGCTGGCATCTCACTCTCTTTGAATCTTCTTTATCATGCCAGGATTAGCAGGAAAAAGCAAAAAATTTCAGAATTGCACCTTGCAATGTGGAGATATAACTGTTTGTACATTTACAATATTCATTGATTTTTGCCATTGAAAAACGTCCAGAAATGTTTGAAGATACTGACTGAATGAAAAGAGCTGGCATCTCACTCTCTTTGAATCTTCTTTATCATGCTAAGAGGAGCAGGAAAAAGCAAAAAATTTCAGAATTGCACGTTGCAATGTGGAGATATTACTGTTTGTGCATTTACAATATTCATTGATTTTTGCCATTGAAAAACATGTTATTCATATACCAGAAATGTTTGAAGCTACTGACTGAATGAAAAGAGCTGGCATCTCACTCTCTTTGAATCTTCTTTATCATGCCAGGATTAGCAGGAAAAAGCAAAAAATTTCAGAATTGCACCTTGCAATGTGGAGATATTACTGTTTGTGCATTTACAATATTCATTGATTTTTGCCATTGAAAAACGTCCAGAAATGTTTGAAGCTACTGACTGAATGAAAGGAGCTGGCATCTCACTCTCTTTGAATCTTCTTTATCATGCTAGGATTAGCAGGAAAAAGCAAAAAATTTCAGAATTGCACCTTGCAATGCGGAGAAATTACTGTTTGTGCATTTACAATATTCATTGATTTTTGCCATTGAAAAACATCATGTTATTCATATACCAGAAATGTTTGAAGCTACTGACTGAATGAAAAGAGCTGGCATCTCACTCTCTTTGAATCTTCTTTATCATGCCAGGATTAGCAGGAAAAAGCAAAAAATTTCAGAATTGCACCTTGCAATGTGGAGATATTACTGTTTGTGCATTTACAATATTCATTGATTTTTGCCATTGAAAAACGTCCAGAAATGTTTGAAGCTACTGACTGAATGAAAGGAGCTGGCATCTCACTCTCTTTGAATCTTCTTTATCATGCTAGGATTAGCAGGAAAAAGCAAAAAATTTCAGAATTGCACATTGCAATGCGGAGAAATTACTGTTTGTGCATTTACAATATTCATTGATTTTTGCCATTGAAAAACATCATGTTATTCATATACCAGAAATGTTTGAAGCTACTGACTGAATGAAAGGAGCTGGCATCTCACTCTCTTTGAATCTTCTTTATCATGCTAGGATTAGCAGGAAAAAGCAAAAAATTTCAGAATTGCACCTTGCAATGCGGAGAAATTACTGTGTGTGCATTTACAATATTCATTGATTTTTGCCATTGAAAAACATGTTATTCATATACCAGAAATGTTTGAAGCTACTGACTGAATGAAAAGAGCTGGCATCTCACTCTCTTTGAATCTTCTTTATCATGCCAGGATTAGCAGGAAAAAGCAAAAAATTTCAGAATTGCACGTTGCAATGTGGAGATATTACTGTTTGTGCATTTACAATATTCATTGATTTTTGCCATTGAAAAACGTCCAGAAATGTTTGAAGCTACTGACTGAATGAAAGGAGCTGGCATCTCACTCTCTTTGAATCATCTTTATCATGCTAGGATTAGCAGGAAAAAGCAAAAAATTTCAGAATTGCACCTTGCAATGCGGAGAAATTACTGTTTGTGCATTTACAATATTCATTGATTTTTGCCATTGAAAAACATGTTATTCATATACCAGAAATGTTTGAAGCTACTGACTGAATGAAAAGAGCTGGCATCTCACTCTCTTTGAATCTTCTTTATCATGCCAGGATTAGCAGGAAAAAGCAAAAAATTTCAGAATTGCACCTTGCAATGTGGAGATATAACTGTTTGTACATTTACAATATTCATTGATTTTTGCCATTGAAAAACGTCCAGAAATGTTTGAAGATACTGACTGAATGAAAAGAGCTGGCATCTCACTCTCTTTGAATCTTCTTTATCATGCTAAGAGGAGCAGGAAAAAGCAAAAAATTTCAGAATTGCACGTTGCAATGTGGAGATATTACTGTTTGTGCATTTACAATATTCATTGATTTTTGCCATTGAAAAACATGTTATTCATATACCAGAAATGTTTGAAGCTACTGACTGAATGAAAAGAGCTGGCATCTCACTCTCTTTGAATCTTCTTTATCATGCCAGGATTAGCAGGAAAAAGCAAAAAATTTCAGAATTGCACCTTGCAATGTGGAGATATTACTGTTTGTGCATTTACAATATTCATTGATTTTTGCCATTGAAAAACGTCCAGAAATGTTTGAAGCTACTGACTGAATGAAAGGAGCTGGCATCTCACTCTCTTTGAATCTTCTTTATCATGCTAGGATTAGCAGGAAAAAGCAAAAAATTTCAGAATTGCACCTTGCAATGCGGAGAAATTACTGTTTGTGCATTTACAATATTCATTGATTTTTGCCATTGAAAAACATCATGTTATTCATATACCAGAAATGTTTGAAGCTACTGACTGAATGAAAAGAGCTGGCATCTCACTCTCTTTGAATCTTCTTTATCATGCTAAGAGGAGCAGGAAAAAGCAAAAAATTTCAGAATTGCACGTTGCAATGTGGAGATATTACTGTTTGTGCATTTACAATATTCATTGATTTTTGCCATTGAAAAACGTCCAGAAATGTTTGAAGCTACTGACTGAATGAAAGGAGCTGGCATCTCACTCTCTTTGAATCTTCTTTATCATTCTAGGTTTAGCAGGAAAAAGCAAAAAATTTCAGAATTGCACCTTGCAATGCGGAGAAATTACTGTTTGTGCATTTACAATATTCATTGATTTTTGCCATTGAAAAACATCATGTTATTCATATACCAGAAATGTTTGAAGCTACTGACTGAATGAAAAGAGCTGGCATCTCACTCTCTTTGAATCTTCTTTATCATGCTAAGAGGAGCAGGAAAAAGCAAAAAATTTCAGAATTGCACGTTGCAATGTGGAGATATTACTGTTTGTGCATTTACAATATTCATTGATTTTTGCCATTGAAAAACGTCCAGAAATGTTTGAAGCTACTGACTGAATGAAAAGAGCTGGCATCTCACTCTCTTTGAATCTTCTTTATCATGCTAAGAGGAGCAGGAAAAAGCAAAAAATTTCAGAATTGCACGTTGCAATGTGGAGATAGTACTGTTTGTGCATTTACAATATTCATTGATTTTTGCCATTGAAAAACATGTTATTCATATACCAGAAATGTTTGAAGCTACTGACTGAATGAAAAGAGCTGGCATCTCACTCTCTTTGAATCTTCTTTATCATGCCAGGATTAGCAGGAAAAAGCAAAAAATTTCAGAATTGCACCTTGCAATGTGGAGATATTACTGTTTGTGCATTTACAATATTCATTGATTTTTGCCATTGAAAAACGTCCAGAAATGTTTGAAGCTACTGACTGAATGAAAGGAGCTGGCATCTCACTCTCTTTGAATCTTCCTTATCATGCTAGGATTAGCAGGAAAAAGCAAAAAATTTCAGAATTGCACCTTGCAATGCGGAGAAATTACTGTTTGTGCATTTACAATATTCATTGATTTTTGCCATTGAAAAACATCATGTTATTCATATACCAGAAATGTTTGAAGCTACTGACTGAATGAAAAGAGCTGGCATCTCACTCTCTTTGAATCTTCTTTATCATGCTAAGAGGAGCAGGAAAAAGCAAAAAATTTCAGAATTGCACGTTGCAATGTGGAGATATTACTGTTTGTGCATTTACAATATTCATTGATTTTTGCCATTGAAAAACGTCCAGAAATGTTTGAAGCTACTGACTGAATGAAAAGAGCTGGCATCTCACTCTCTTTGAATCTTCTTTATCATGCCAGGATTAGCAGGAAAAAGCAAAAAATTTCAGAATTGCACGTTGCAATGTGGAGATATTACTGTTTGTGCATTTACAATATTCATTGATTTTTGCCATTGAAAAACGTCCAGAAATGTTTGAAGCTACTGACTGAATGAAAGGAGCTGGCATCTCACTCTCTTTGAATCATCTTTATCATGCTAGGATTAGCAGGAAAAAGCAAAAAATTTCAGAATTGCACCTTGCAATGCGGAGAAATTACTGTTTGTGCATTTACAATATTCATTGATTTTTGCCATTGAAAAACATCATGTTATTCATATACCAGAAATGTTTGAAGCTACTGACTGAATGAAAGGAGCTGGCATCTCACTCTCTTTGAATCTTCTTTATCATGCTAGGATTAGCAGGAAAAAGCAAAAAATTTCAGAATTGCACCTTGCAATGCGGAGAAATTACTGTGTGTGCATTTACAATATTCATTGATTTTTGCCATTGAAAAACATGTTATTCATATACCAGAAATGTTTGAAGCTACTGACTGAATGAAAAGAGCTGGCATCTCACTCTCTTTGAATCTTCTTTATCATGCCAGGATTAGCAGGAAAAAGCAAAAAATTTCAGAATTGCACCTTGCAATGTGGAGATATTACTGTTTGTGCATTTACAATATTCATTGATTTTTGCCATTGAAAAACGTCCAGAAATGTTTGAAGCTACTGACTGAATGAAAGGAGCTGGCATCTCACTCTCTTTGAATCTTCTTTATCATGCTAGGATTAGCAGGAAAAAGCAAAAAATTTCAGAATTGCACCTTGCAATGCGGAGAAATTACTGTGTGTGCATTTACAATATTCATTGATTTTTGCCATTGAAAAACATGTTATTCATATACCAGAAATGTTTGAAGCTACTGACTGAATGAAAAGAGCTGGCATCTCACTCTCTTTGAATCTTCTTTATCATGCCAGGATTAGCAGGAAAAAGCAAAAAATTTCAGAATTGCACGTTGCAATGTGGAGATATTACTGTTTGTGCATTTACAATATTCATTGATTTTTGCCATTGAAAAACGTCCAGAAATGTTTGAAGCTACTGACTGAATGAAAGGAGCTGGCATCTCACTCTCTTTGAATCTTCTTTATCATGCTAGGATTAGCAGGAAAAAGCAAAAAATTTCAGAATTGCACATTGCAATGCGGAGAAATTACTGTTTGTGCATTTACAATATTCATTGATTTTTGCCATTGAAAAACATCATGTTATTCATATACCAGAAATGTTTGAAGCTACTGACTGAATGAAAGGAGCTGGCATCTCACTCTCTTTGAATCTTCTTTATCATGCTAGGATTAGCAGGAAAAAGCAAAAAATTTCAGAATTGCACCTTGCAATGCGGAGAAATTACTGTTTGTGCATTTACAATATTCATTGATTTTTGCCATTGAAAAACATGTTATTCATATACCTGAAATGTTTGAAGCTACTGACTGAATGAAAAGAGCTGGCATCTCACTCTCTTTGAATCTTCTTTATCATGCTAGGATTAGCAGGAAAAAGCAAAAAATTTCAGAATTGCACCTTGCAATGTGGAGATATTACTGTTTGTGCATTTACAATATTCATTGATTTTTGCCATTGAAAAACGTCCAGAAATGTTTGAAGCTACTGACTGAATGAAAGGAGCTGGCATCTCACTCTCTTTGAATCTTCTTTATCATGCTAGGATTAGCAGGAAAAAGCAAAAAATTTCAGAATTGCACCTTGCAATGCGGAGAAATTACTGTTTGTGCATTTACAATATTCATTGATTTTTGCCATTGAAAAACATGTTATTCATATATCAAAAATGTTTGAAGCTACTGACTGAATGAAAAGAGCTGGCATCTCACTCTCTTTGAATCTTCTTTATCATGCCAGGATTAGCAGGAAAAAGCAAAAAATTTCAGAATTGCACGTTGCAATGTGGAGATATTACTGTTTGTGCATTTACAATATTCATTGATTTTTGCCATTGAAAAACGTCCAGAAATGTTTGAAGCTACTGACTGAATGAAAGGAGCTGGCATCTCACTCTCTTTGAATCTTCTTTATCATGCTAGGATTAGCAGGAAAAAGCAAAAAATTTCAGAATTGCACCTTGCAATGCGGAGAAATTACTGTGTGTGCATTTACAATATTCATTGATTTTTGCCATTGAAAAACATCGTTATTCATATACCAGAAATGTTTGAAGCTACTGACTGAATGAAAAGAGCTGGCATCTCACTCTCTTTGAATCTTCTTTATCATGCCAGGATTAGCAGGAAAAAGCAAAAAATTTCAGAATTGCACCTTGCAATGTGGAGATATTACTGTTTGTGCATTTACAATATTCATTGATTTTTGCCATTGAAAAACATCATGTTATTCATATACCAGAAATGTTTGAAGCTACTGACTGAATGAAAAGAGCTGGCATCTCACTCTCTTTGAATCTTCTTTATCATGCCAGGATTAGCAGGAAAAAGCAAAAAATTTCAGAATTGCACCTTGCAATGTGGAGATATTACTGTTTGTGCATTTACAATATTCATTGATTTTTGCCATTGAAAAACGTCCAGAAATGTTTGAAGCTACTGACTGAATGAAAGGAGCTGGCATCTCACTCTCTTTGAATCTTCTTTATCATGCTAGGATTAGCAGGAAAAAGCAAAAAATTTCAGAATTGCACCTTGCAATGCGGAGAAATTACTGTGTGTGCATTTACAATATTCATTGATTTTTGCCATTGAAAAACATCATGTTATTCATATACCAGAAATGTTTGAAGCTACTGACTGAATGAAAGGAGCTGGCATCTCACTCTCTTTGAATCTTCTTTATCATGCTAGGATTAGCAGGAAAAAGCAAAAAATTTCAGAATTGCACCTTGCAATGCGGAGAAATTACTGTTTGTGCATTTACAATATTCATTGATTTTTGCCATTGAAAAACATCATGTTATTCATATACCAGAAATGTTTGAAGCTACTGACTGAATGAAAAGAGCTGGCATCTCACTCTCTTTGAATCTTCTTTATCATGCCAGGATTAGCAGGAAAAAGCAAAAAATTTCAGAATTGCACCTTGCAATGTGGAGATATTACTGTTTGTGCATTTACAATATTCATTGATTTTTGCCATTGAAAAACATGTTATTCATATACCAGAAATGTTTGAAGCTACTGACTGAATGAAAAGAGCTGGCATCTCACTCTCTTTGAATCTTCTTTATCATGCCAGGATTAGCAGGAAAAAGCAAAAAATTTCAGAATTGCACCTTGCAATGTGGAGATATTACTGTTTGTGCATTTACAATATTCATTGATTTTTGCCATTGAAAAACGTCCAGAAATGTTTGAAGCTACTGACTGAATGAAAGGAGCTGGCATCTCACTCTCTTTGAATCTTCTTTATCATGCTAGGATTAGCAGGAAAAAGCAAAAAATTTCAGAATTGCACCTTGCAATGCGGAGAAATTACTGTGTGTGCATTTACAATATTCATTGATTTTTGCCATTGAAAAACATCATGTTATTCATATACCAGAAATGTTTGAAGCTACTGACTGAATGAAAAGAGCTGGCATCTCACTCTCTTTGAATCTTCTTTATCATGCCAGGATTAGCAGGAAAAAGCAAAAAATTTCAGAATTGCACCTTGCAATGTGGAGATATTACTGTTTGTGCATTTACAATATTCATTGATTTTTGCCATTGAAAAACATGTTATTCATATACCAGAAATGTTTGAAGCTACTGACTGAATGAAAAGAGCTGGCATCTCGCTCTCTTTGAATCTTCTTTATCATGCCAGGATTAGCAGGAAAAAGCAAAAAATTTCAGAATTGCACCTTGCAATGTGGAGATATTACTGTTTGTGCATTTACAATATTCATTGATTTTTGCCATTGAAAAACGTAAAGAAATGTTTGAAGCTACTGACTGAATGAAAGGAGCTGGCATCTCACTCTCTTTGAATCTTCTTTATCATGCTCGGATTAGCAGGAAAAAGCAAAAAATTTCAGAATTGCACATTGCAATGCGGAGAAATTACTGTTTGTGCATTTACAATATTCATTGATTTTTGCCATTGAAAAACATCATGTTATTCATATACCAGAAATGTTTGAAGCTACTGACTGAATGAAAGGAGCTGGCATCTCACTCTCTTTGAATCTTCTTTATCATGCTAGGATTAGCAGGAAAAAGCAAAAAATTTCAGAATTGCACCTTGCAATGCGGAGAAATTACTGTTTGTGCATTTACAATATTCATTGATTTTTGCCATTGAAAAACATGTTATTCATATACCTGAAATGTTTGAAGCTACTGACTGAATGAAAAGAGCTGGCATCTCACTCTCTTTGAATCTTCTTTATCATGCCAGGATTAGCAGTAAAAAGCAAAAAATTTCAGAATTGCACCTTGCAATGTGGAGATATTACTGTTTGTGCATTTACAATATTCATTGATTTTTGCCATTGAAAAACGTCCAGAAATGTTTGAAGCTACTGACTGAATGAAAGGAGCTGGCATCTCACTCTCTTTGAATCTTCTTTATCATGCTAGGATTAGCAGGAAAAAGCAAAAAATTTCAGAATTGCACCTTGCAATGCGGAGAAATTACTGTTTGTGCATTTACAATATTCATTGATTTTTGCCATTGAAAAACATGTTATTCATATATCAAAAATGTTTGAAGCTACTGACTGAATGAAAAGAGCTGGCATCTCACTCTCTTTGAATCTTCTTTATCATGCCAGGATTAGCAGGAAAAAGCAAAAAATTTCAGAATTGCACGTTGCAATGTGGAGATATTACTGTTTGTGCATTTACAATATTCATTGATTTTTGCCATTGAAAAACGTCCAGAAATGTTTGAAGCTACTGACTGAATGAAAGGAGCTGGCATCTCACTCTCTTTGAATCTTCTTTATCATGCTAGGATTAGCAGGAAAAAGCAAAAAATTTCAGAATTGCACCTTGCAATGCGGAGAAATTACTGTGTGTGCATTTACAATATTCATTGATTTTTGCCATTGAAAAACATCGTTATTCATATACCAGAAATGTTTGAAGCTACTGACTGAATGAAAAGAGCTGGCATCTCACTCTCTTTGAATCTTCTTTATCATGCCAGGATTAGCAGGAAAAAGCAAAAAATTTCAGAATTGCACCTTGCAATGTGGAGATATTACTGTTTGTGCATTTACAATATTCATTGATTTTTGCCATTGAAAAACATGTTATTCATATACCTGAAATGTTTGAAGCTACTGACTGAATGAAAAGAGCTGGCATCTCACTCTCTTTGAATCTTCTTTATCATGCCAGGATTAGCAGGAAAAAGCAAAAAATTTCAGAATTGCACCTTGCAATGTGGAGATATTACTGTTTGTGCATTTACAATATTCATTGATTTTTGCCATTGAAAAACGTCCAGAAATGTTTGAAGCTACTGACTGAATGAAAGGAGCTGGCATCTCACTCTCTTTGAATCTTCTTTATCATGCTAGGATTAGCAGGAAAAAGCAAAAAATTTCAGAATTGCACCTTGCAATGCGGAGAAATTACTGTTTGTGCATTTACAATATTCATTGATTTTTGCCATTGAAAAACATGTTATTCATATATCAAAAATGTTTGAAGCTACTGACTGAATGAAAAGAGCTGGCATCTCACTCTCTTTGAATCTTCTTTATCATGCCAGGATTAGCAGGAAAAAGCAAAAAATTTCAGAATTGCACGTTGCAATGTGGAGATATTACTGTTTGTGCATTTACAATATTCATTGATTTTTGCCATTGAAAAACGTCCAGAAATGTTTGAAGCTACTGACTGAATGAAAGGAGCTGGCATCTCACTCTCTTTGAATCTTCTTTATCATGCTAGGATTAGCAGGAAAAAGCAAAAAATTTCAGAATTGCACCTTGCAATGCGGAGAAATTACTGTGTGTGCATTTACAATATTCATTGATTTTTGCCATTGAAAAACATCGTTATTCATATACCAGAAATGTTTGAAGCTACTGACTGAATGAAAAGAGCTGGCATCTCACTCTCTTTGAATCTTCTTTATCATGCCAGGATTAGCAGGAAAAAGCAAAAAATTTCAGAATTGCACCTTGCAATGTGGAGATATTACTGTTTGTGCATTTACAATATTCATTGATTTTTGCCATTGAAAAACGTCCAGAAATGTTTGAAGCTACTGACTGAATGAAAGGAGCTGGCATCTCACTCTCTTTGAATCTTCTTTATCATGCTAGGATTAGCAGGAAAAAGCAAAAAATTTCAGAATTGCACCTTGCAATGCGGAGAAATTACTGTGTGTGCATTTACAATATTCATTGATTTTTGCCATTGAAAAACATCATGTTATTCATATACCAGAAATGTTTGAAGCTACTGACTGAATGAAAAGAGCTGGCATCTCACTCTCTTTGAATCTTCTTTATCATGCCAGGATTAGCAGGAAAAAGCAAAAAATTTCAGAATTGCACCTTGCAATGTGGAGATATTACTGTTTGTGCATTTACAATATTCATTGATTTTTGCCATTGAAAAACGTCCAGAAATGTTTGAAGCTACTGACTGAATGAAAGGAGCTGGCATCTCACTCTCTTTGAATCTTCTTTATCATGCTAGGATTAGCAGGAAAAAGCAAAAAATTTCAGAATTGCACCTTGCAATGCGGAGAAATTACTGTGTGTGCATTTACAATATTCATTGATTTTTGCCATTGAAAAACATCGTTATTCATATACCAGAAATGTTTGAAGCTACTGACTGAATGAAAAGAGCTGGCATCTCACTCTCTTTGAATCTTCTTTATCATGCCAGGATTAGCAGGAAAAAGCAAAAAATTTCAGAATTGCACCTTGCAATGTGGAGATATTAGTTTGTGCATTTACAATATTCATTGATTTTTGCCATTGAAAAACATGTTATTCATATACCAGAAATGTTTGAAACTACTGACTGAATGAAAAGAGCTGGCATCTCACTCTCTTTGAATCTTCTTTATCATGCCAGGATTAGCAGGAAAAAGCAAAAAATTTCAGAATTGCACCTTGCAATGTGGAGATATTACTGTTTGTGCATTTACAATATTCATTGATTTTTGCCATTGAAAAACGTCCAGAAATGTTTGAAGCTACTGACTGAATGAAAGGAGCTGGCATCTCACTCTCTTTGAATCTTCTTTATCATGCCAGGATTAGCAGGAAAAAGCAAAAAATTTCAGAATTGCACCTTGCAATGCGGAGAAATTACTGTGTGTGCATTTACAATATTCATTGATTTTTGCCATTGAAAAACATCGTTATTCATATACCAGAAATGTTTGAAGCTACTGACTGAATGAAAAGAGCTGGCATCTCACTCTCTTTGAATCTTCTTTATCATGCCAGGATTAGCAGGAAAAAGCAAAAAATTTCAGAATTGCACCTTGCAATGTGGAGATATTACTGTTTGTGCATTTACAATATTCATTGATTTTTGCCATTGAAAAACGTCCAGAAATGTTTGAAGCTACTGACTGAATGAAAGGAGCTGGCATCTCACTCTCTTTGAATCTTCTTTATCATGCTAGGATTAGCAGGAAAAAGCAAAAAATTTCAGAATTGCACCTTGCAATGCGGAGAAATTACTGTTTGTGCATTTACAATATTCATTGATTTTTGCCATTGAAAAACATGTTATTCATATACCTGAAATGTTTGAAGCTACTGACTGAATGAAAAGAGCTGGCATCTCACTCTCTTTGAATCTTCTTTATCATGCCAGGATTAGCAGGAAAAAGCAAAAAATTTCAGAATTGCACCTTGCAATGTGGAGATATTACTGTTTGTGCATTTACAATATTCATTGATTTTTGCCATTGAAAAACGTCCAGAAATGTTTGAAGCTACTGACTGAATGAAAGGAGCTGGCATCTCACTCTCTTTGAATCTTCTTTATCATGCTAGGATTAGCAGGAAAAAGCAAAAAATTTCAGAATTGCACCTTGCAATGCGGAGAAATTACTGTTTGTGCATTTACAATATTCATTGATTTTTGCCATTGAAAAACATGTTATTCATATATCAAAAATGTTTGAAGCTACTGACTGAATGAAAAGAGCTGGCATCTCACTCTCTTTGAATCTTCTTTATCATGCCAGGATTAGCAGGAAAAAGCAAAAAAATTTCAGAATTGCACGTTGCAATGTGGAGATATTACTGTTTGTGCATTTACAATATTCATTGATTTTTGCCATTGAAAAACGTCCAGAAATGTTTGAAGCTACTGACTGAATGAAAGGAGCTGGCATCTCACTCTCTTTGAATCTTCTTTATCATGCTAGGATTAGCAGGAAAAAGCAAAAAATTTCAGAATTGCACCTTGCAATGCGGAGAAATTACTGTGTGTGCATTTACAATATTCATTGATTTTTGCCATTGAAAAACATCGTTATTCATATACCAGAAATGTTTGAAGCTACTGACTGAATGAAAAGAGCTGGCATCTCACTCTCTTTGAATCTTCTTTATCATGCCAGGATTAGCAGGAAAAAGCAAAAAATTTCAGAATTGCACCTTGCAATGTGGAGATATTACTGTTTGTGCATTTACAATATTCATTGATTTTTGCCATTGAAAAACATCATGTTATTCATATACCAGAAATGTTTGAAGCTACTGACTGAATGAAAAGAGCTGGCATCTCACTCTCTTTGAATCTTCTTTATCATGCCAGGATTAGCAGGAAAAAGCAAAAAATTTCAGAATTGCACCTTGCAATGTGGAGATATTACTGTTTGTGCATTTACAATATTCATTGATTTTTGCCATTGAAAAACGTCCAGAAATGTTTGAAGCTACTGACTGAATGAAAGGAGCTGGCATCTCACTCTCTTTGAATCTTCTTTATCATGCTAGGATTAGCAGGAAAAAGCAAAAAATTTCAGAATTGCACCTTGCAATGCGGAGAAATTACTGTGTGTGCATTTACAATATTCATTGATTTTTGCCATTGAAAAACATCATGTTATTCATATACCAGAAATGTTTGAAGCTACTGACTGAATGAAAGGAGCTGGCATCTCACTCTCTTTGAATCTTCTTTATCATGCTAGGATTAGCAGGAAAAAGCAAAAAATTTCAGAATTGCACCTTGCAATGCGGAGAAATTACTGTTTGTGCATTTACAATATTCATTGATTTTTGCCATTGAAAAACATCATGTTATTCATATACCAGAAATGTTTGAAGCTACTGACTGAATGAAAAGAGCTGGCATCTCACTCTCTTTGAATCTTCTTTATCATGCCAGGATTAGCAGGAAAAAGCAAAAAATTTCAGAATTGCACCTTGCAATGTGGAGATATTACTGTTTGTGCATTTACAATATTCATTGATTTTTGCCATTGAAAAACATGTTATTCATATACCAGAAATGTTTGAAGCTACTGACTGAATGAAAAGAGCTGGCATCTCACTCTCTTTGAATCTTCTTTATCATGCCAGGATTAGCAGGAAAAAGCAAAAAATTTCAGAATTGCACCTTGCAATGTGGAGATATTACTGTTTGTGCATTTACAATATTCATTGATTTTTGCCATTGAAAAACGTCCAGAAATGTTTGAAGCTACTGACTGAATGAAAGGAGCTGGCATCTCTCTCTCTTTGAATCTTCTTTATCATGCTAGGATTAGCAGGAAAAAGCAAAAAATTTCAGAATTGCACCTTGCAATGCGGAGAAATTACTGTGTGTGCATTTACAATATTCATTGATTTTTGCCATTGAAAAACATCATGTTATTCATATACCAGAAATGTTTGAAGCTACTGACTGAATGAAAAGAGCTGGCATCTCACTCTCTTTGAATCTTCTTTATCATGCCAGGATTAGCAGGAAAAAGCAAAAAATTTCAGAATTGCACCTTGCAATGTGGAGATATTACTGTTTGTGCATTTACAATATTCATTGATTTTTGCCATTGAAAAACATGTTATTCATATACCAGAAATGTTTGAAGCTACTGACTGAATGAAAAGAGCTGGCATCTCACTCTCTTTGAATCTTCTTTATCATGCCAGGATTAGCAGGAAAAAGCAAAAAATTTCAGAATTGCACCTTGCAATGTGGAGATATTACTGTTTGTGCATTTACAATATTCATTGATTTTTGCCATTGAAAAACGTCCAGAAATGTTTGAAGCTACTGACTGAATGAAAGGAGCTGGCATCTCACTCTCTTTGAATCTTCTTTATCATGCTAGGATTAGCAGGAAAAAGCAAAAAATTTCAGAATTGCACCTTGCAATGCGGAGAAATTACTGTGTGTGCATTTACAATATTCATTGATTTTTGCCATTGAAAAACATCATGTTATTCATATACCAGAAATGTTTGAAGCTACTGACTGAATGAAAAGAGCTGGCATCTCACTCTCTTTGAATCTTCTTTATCATGCCAGGATTAGCAGGAAAAAGCAAAAAATTTCAGAATTGCACCTTGCAATGTGGAGATATTACTGTTTGTGCATTTACAATATTCATTGATTTTTGCCATTGAAAAACGTCCAGAAATGTTTGAAGCTACTGACTGAATGAAAGGAGCTGGCATCTCACTCTCTTTGAATCTTCTTTATCATGCTAGGATTAGCAGGAAAAAGCAAAAAATTTCAGAATTGCACCTTTCAATGCGGAGAAATTACTGTGTGTGCATTTACAATATTCATTGATTTTTGCCATTGAAAAACATCGTTATTCATATACCAGAAATGTTTGAAGCTACTGACTGAATGAAAAGAGCTGGCATCTCACTCTCTTTGAATCTTCTTTATCATGCCAGGATTAGCAGGAAAAAGCAAAAAATTTCAGAATTGCACCTTGCAATGTGGAGATATTAGTTTGTGCATTTACAATATTCATTGATTTTTGCCATTGAAAAACATGTTATTCATATACCAGAAATGTTTGAAGCTACTGACTGAATGAAAAGAGCTGGCATCTCACTCTCTTTGAATCTTCTTTATCATGCCAGGATTAGCAGGAAAAAGCAAAAAATTTCAGAATTGCACCTTGCAATGTGGAGATATTACTGTTTGTGCATTTACAATATTCATTGATTTTTGCCATTGAAAAACGTCCAGAAATGTTTGAAGCTACTGACTGAATGAAAGGAGCTGGCATCTCACTCTCTTTGAATCTTCTTTATCATGCCAGGATTAGCAGGAAAAAGCAAAAAATTTCAGAATTGCACCTTGCAATGCGGAGAAATTACTGTGTGTGCATTTACAATATTCATTGATTTTTGCCATTGAAAAACATGTTATTCATATACCAGAAATGTTTGAAGCTACTGACTGAATGAAAAGAGCTGGCATCTCACTCTCTTTGAATCTTCTTTATCATGCCAGGATTAGCAGGAAAAAGCAAAAAATTTCAGAATTGCACCTTGCAATGTGGAGATATTACTGTTTGTGCATTTACAATATTCATTGATTTTTGCCATTGAAAAACGTCCAGAAATGTTTGAAGCTACTGACTGAATGAAAGGAGCTGGCATCTCACTCTCTTTGAATCTTCTTTATCATGCTAGGATTAGCAGGAAAAAGCAAAAAATTTCAGAATTGCACCTTGCAATGCGGAGAAATTACTGTTTGTGCATTTACAATATTCATTGATTTTTGCCATTGAAAAACATGTTATTCATATACCAGAAATGTTTGAAGCTACTGACTGAATGAAAAGAGCTGGCATCTCACTCTCTTTGAATCTTCTTTATCATGCCAGGATTAGCAGGAAAAAGCAAAAAATTTCAGAATTGCACCTTGCAATGTGGAGATATTACTGTTTGTGCATTTACAATATTCATTGATTTTTGCCATTGAAAAACGTCCAGAAATGTTTGAAGCTACTGACTGAATGAAAGGAGCTGGCATCTCACTCTCTTTGAATCTTCTTTATCATGCTAGGATTAGCAGGAAAAAGCAAAAAATGTCAGAATTGCACCTTGCAATGCGGAGAAATTACTGTGTGTGCATTTACAATATTCATTGATTTTTGCCATTGAAAAACATGTTATTCATATACCAGAAATGTTTGAAGCTACTGACTGAATGAAAAGAGCTGGCATCTCACTCTCTTTGAATCTTCTTTATCATGCCAGGATTAGCAGGAAAAAGCAAAAAATTTCAGAATTGCACCTTGCAATGTGGAGATATTACTGTTTGTGCATTTACAATATTCATTGATTTTTGCCATTGAAAAACGTCCAGAAATGTTTGAAGCTACTGACTGAATGAAAGGAGCTGGCATCTCACTCTCTTTGAATCTTCTTTATCATGCTAGGATTAGCAGGAAAAAGCAAAAAATTTCAGAATTGCACCTTGCAATGCGGAGAAATTACTGTGTGTGCATTTACAATATTCATTGATTTTTGCCATTGAAAAACATCGTTATTCATATACCAGAAATGTTTGAAGCTACTGACTGAATGAAAAGAGCTGGCATCTCACTCTCTTTGAATCTTCTTTATCATGCCAGGATTAGCAGGAAAAAGCAAAAAATTTCAGAATTGCACCTTGCAATGTGGAGATATTACTGTTTGTGCATTTACAATATTCATTGATTTTTGCCATTGAAAAACGTCCAGAAATGTTTGAAGCTACTGACTGAATGAAAGGAGCTGGCATCTCACTCTCTTTCAATCTTCTTTATCATGCTAGGATTAGCAGGAAAAAGCAAAAAATTTCAGAATTGCACCTTGCAATGCGGAGAAATTACTGTGTGTGCATTTACAATATTCATTGATTTTTGCCATTGAAAAACATGTTATTCATATACCAGAAATGTTTGAAGCTACTGACTGAATGAAAAGAGCTGGCATCTCACTCTCTTTGAATCTTCTTTATCATGCCAGGATTAGCAGGAAAAAGCAAAAAATTTCAGAATTGCACCTTGCAATGTGGAGATATTACTGTTTGTGCATTTACAATATTCATTGATTTTTGCCATTGAAAAACGTCCAGAAATGTTTGAAGCTACTGACTGAATGAAAGGAGCTGGCATCTCACTCTCTTTGAATCTTCTTTATCATGCTAGGATTAGCAGGAAAAAGCAAAAAATTTCAGAATTGCACATTGCAATGCGGAGAAATTACTGTTTGTGCATTTACAATATTCATTGATTTTTGCCATTGAAAAACATCATGTTATTCATATACCAGAAATGTTTGAAGCTACTGACTGAATGAAAGGAGCTGGCATCTCACTCTCTTTGAATCTTCTTTATCATGCTAGGATTAGCAGGAAAAAGCAAAAAATTTCAGAATTGCACCTTGCAATGCGGAGAAATTACTGTTTGTGCATTTACAATATTCATTGATTTTTGCCATTGAAAAACATGTTATTCATATACCAGAAATGTTTGAAGCTACTGACTGAATGAAAAGAGCTGGCATCTCACTCTCTTTGAATCTTCTTTATCATGCTAGGATTAGCAGGAAAAAGCAAAAAATTTCAGAATTGCACCTTGCAATGTGGAGATATTACTGTTTGTGCATTTACAATATTCATTGATTTTTGCCATTGAAAAACGTCCAGAAATGTTTGAAGCTACTGACTGAATGAAAGGAGCTGGCATCTCACTCTCTTTGAATCTTCTTTATCATGCTAGGATTAGCAGGAAAAAGCAAAAAATTTCAGAATTGCACATTGCAATGCGGAGAAATTACTGTTTGTGCATTTACAATATTCATTGATTTTTGCCATTGAAAAACATCATGTTATTCATATACCAGAAATGTTTGAAGCTACTGACTGAATGAAAGGAGCTGGCATCTCACTCTCTTTGAATCTTCTTTATCATGCTAGGATTAGCAGGAAAAAGCAAAACATTTCAGAATTGCACCTTGCAATGCGGAGAAATTACTGTTTGTGCATTTACAATATTCATTGATTTTTGCCATTGAAAAACATGTTATTCATATACCAGAAATGTTTGAAGCTACTGACTGAATGAAAAGAGCTGGCATCTCACTCTCTTTGAATCTTCTTTATCATGCCAGGATTAGCAGGAAAAAGCAAAAAATTTCAGAATTGCACCTTGCAATGTGGAGATATTACTGTTTGTGCATTTACAATATTCATTGATTTTTGCCATTGAAAAACGTCCAGAAATGTTTGAAGCTACTGACTGAATGAAAAGAGCTGGCATCTCACTCTCTTTGAATCTTCTTTATCATGCTAAGAGGAGCAGGAAAAAGCAAAAAATTTCAGAATTGCACGTTGCAATGTGGAGATATTACTGTTTGTGCATTTACAATATTCATTGATTTTTGCCATTGAAAAACATGTTATTCATATACCAGAAATGTTTGAAGCTACTGACTGAATGAAAAGAGCTGGCATCTCACTCTCTTTGAATCTTCTTTATCATGCCAGGATTAGCAGGAAAAAGCAAAAAATTTCAGAATTGCACCTTGCAATGTGGAGATATTACTGTTTGTGCATTTACAATATTCATTGATTTTTGCCATTGAAAAATGTCCAGAAATGTTTGAAGCTACTGACTGAATGAAAAGAGCTGGCATCTCACTCTCTTTGAATCTTCTTTATCATGCTAGGATTAGCAGGAAAAAGCAAAAAATTTCAGAATTGCACCTTGCAATGCGGAGAAATTACTGTGTATGCATTTACAATATTCATTGATTTTTGCCATTGAAAAACATCATGTTATTCATATACCAGAAATGTTTGAAGCTACTGACTGAATGAAAGGAGCTGGCACCTCACTCTCTTTGAATCTTCTTTATCATGCTAGGATTAGCAGGAAAAAGCAAAAAATTTCAGAATTGCACCTTGCAATGCGGAGAAATTACTGTTTGTGCATTTACAATATTCATTGATTTTTGCCATTGAAAAACATGTTATTCATATACCAGAAATGTTTGAAGCTACTGACTGAATGAAAAGAGCTGGCATCTCACTCTCTTTGAATCTTCTTTATCATGCTAAGAGGAGCAGGAAAAAGCAAAAAATTTCAGAATTGCACGTTGCAATGTGGAGATATTACTGTTTGTGTATTTACAATATTCATTGATTGTTGCCATTGAAAAACGTCCAGAAATGTTTGAAGCTACTGACTGAATGAAAAGAGCTGGCATCTCACTCTCTTTGAATCTTCTTTATCATGCCAGGATTAGCAGGAAAAAGCAAAAAATTTCAGAATTGCACCTTGCAATGCGGAGAAATTACTGTTTGTGCATTTACAATATTCATTGATTTTTGCCATTGAAAAACATCAATATTCATATACCAGAAATGTTTGAAGCTACTGACTGAATGAAAGGAGCTGGCATCTCACTCTCTTTGAATCTTCTTTATCATGCTAGGATTAGCAGGAAAAAGCAAAAAATTTCAGAATTGCACCTTGCAATGCGGAGAAATTACTGTGTGTGCATTTACAATATTCATTGATTTTTGCCATTGAAAAACATCGTTATTCATATACCAGAAATGTTTGAAGCTACTGACTGAATGAAAGGAGCTGGCATCTCACTCTCTTTGAATCTTCTTTATCATGCTAGGATTAGCAGGAAAAAGCAAAAAATTTCAGAATTGCACCTTGCAATGCGGAGAAATTACTGTGTGTGCATTTACAATATTCATTGATTTTTGCCATTGAAAAACATCGTTATTCATATACCAGAAATGTTTGAAGCTACTGACTGAATGAAAAGAGCTGGCATCTCACTCTCTTTGAATCTTCTTTATCATGCCAGGATTAGCAGGAAAAAGCAAAAAATTTCAGAATTGCACCTTGCAATGTGGAGATATTACTGTTTGTGCATTTACAATATTCATTGATTTTTGCCATTGAAAAACGTCCAGAAATGTTTGAAGCTACTGACTGAATGAAAGGAGCTGGCATCTCACTCTCTTTCAATCTTCTTTATCATGCTAGGATTAGCAGGAAAAAGCAAAAAATTTCAGAATTGCACCTTGCAATGCGGAGAAATTACTGTGTGTGCATTTACAATATTCATTGATTTTTGCCATTGAAAAACATGTTATTCATATACCAGAAATGTTTGAAGCTACTGACTGAATGAAAAGAGCTGGCATCTCACTCTCTTTGAATCTTCTTTATCATGCCAGGATTAGCAGGAAAAAGCAAAAAATTTCAGAATTGCACCTTGCAATGTGGAGATATTACTGTTTGTGCATTTACAATATTCATTGATTTTTGCCATTGAAAAACGTCCAGAAATGTTTGAAGCTACTGACTGAATGAAAGGAGCTGGCATCTCACTCTCTTTGAATCTTCTTTATCATGCTAGGATTAGCAGGAAAAAGCAAAAAATTTCAGAATTGCACATTGCAATGCGGAGAAATTTCTGTTTGTGCATTTACAATATTCATTGATTTTTGCCATTGAAAAACATCATGTTATTCATATACCAGAAATGTTTGAAGCTACTGACTGAATGAAAGGAGCTGGCATCTCACTCTCTTTGAATCTTCTTTATCATGCTAGGATTAGCAGGAAAAAGCAAAAAATTTCAGAATTGCACCTTGCAATGCGGAGAAATTACTGTGTGTGCATTTACAATATTCATTGATTTTTGCCATTGAAAAACATGTTATTCATATACCAGAAATGTTTGAAGCTACTGACTGAATGAAAAGAGCTGGCATCTCACTCTCTTTGAATCTTCTTTATCATGCCAGGATTAGCAGGAAAAAGCAAAAAATTTCAGAATTGCGCCTTGCAATGTGGAGATATTACTGTTTGTGCATTTACAATATTCATTAATTTTTGCCATTGAAAAACGTCCAGAAATGTTTGAAGCTACTGACTGAATGAAAAGAGCTGGCATCTCACTCTCTTTGAATCTTCTTTATCATGCTAAGAGGAGCAGGAAAAAGCAAAAAATTTCAGAATTGCACGTTGCAATGTGGAGATATTACTGTTTGTGCATTTACAATATTCATTGATTTTTGCCATTGAAAAACATGTTATTCATATACCAGAAATGTTTGAAGCTACTGACTGAATGAAAAGAGCTGGCATCTCACTCTCTTTGAATCTTCTTTATCATGCCAGGATTAGCAGGAAAAAGCAAAAAATTTCAGAATTGCACCTTGCAATGTGGAGATATTACTGTTTGTGCATTTACAATATTCATTGATTTTTGCCATTGAAAAATGTCCAGAAATGTTTGAAGCTACTGACTGAATGAAAAGAGCTGGCATCTCACTCTCTTTGAATCTTCTTTATCATGCTAGGATTAGCAGGAAAAAGCAAAAAATTTCAGAATTGCACCTTGCAATGCGGAGAAATTACTGTGTGTGCATTTACAATATTCATTGATTTTTGCCATTGAAAAACATCGTTATTCATATACCAGAAATGTTTGAAGCTACTGACTGAATGAAAAGAGCTGGCATCTCACTCTCTTTGAATCTTCTTTATCATGCTAGGATTAGCAGGAAAAAGCAAAAAATTTCAGAATTGCACCTTGCAATGCGGAGAAATTACTGTGTGTGCATTTACAATATTCATTGATTTTTGCCATTGAAAAACATGTTATTCATATACCAGAAATGTTTGAAGCTACTGACTGAATGAAAAGAGCTGGCATCTCACTCTCTTTGAATCTTCTTTATCATGCCAGGATTAGCAGGAAAAAGCAAAAAATTTCAGAATTGCACGTTACAATGTGGAGATATTACTGTTTGTGCATTTACAATATTCATTGATTTTTGCCATTGAAAAACGTCCAGAAATGTTTGAAGCTACTGACTGAATGAAAGGAGCTGGCATCTCACTCTCTTTGAATCTTCTTTATCATGCTAGGATTAGCAGGAAAAAGCAAAAAATTTCAGAATTGCACCTTGCAATGCGGAGAAATTACTGTGTGTGCATTTACAATATTCATTGATTTTTGCCATTGAAAAACATCGTTATTCATATACCAGAAATGTTTGAAGCTACTGACTGAATGAAAGGAGCTGGCATCTCACTCTCTTTGAATCTTCTTTATCATGCTAGGATTAGCAGGAAAAAGCAAAAAATTTCAGAATTGCACCTTGCAATGCGGAGAAATTACTGTGTGTGCATTTACAATATTCATTGATTTTTGCCATTGAAAAACATCGTTATTCATATACCAGAAATGTTTGAAGCTACTGACTGAATGAAAAGAGCTGGCATCTCACTCTCTTTGAATCTTCTTTATCATGCCAGGATTAGCAGGAAAAAGCAAAAAATTTCAGAATTGCACCTTGCAATGTGGAGATATTACTGTTTGTGCATTTACAATATTCATTGATTTTTGCCATTGAAAAACGTCCAGAAATGTTTGAAGCTACTGACTGAATGAAAGGAGCTGGCATCTCACTCTCTTTCAATCTTCTTTATCATGCTAGGATTAGCAGGAAAAAGCAAAAAATTTCAGAATTGCACCTTGCAATGCGGAGAAATTACTGTGTGTGCATTTACAATATTCATTGATTTTTGCCATTGAAAAACATGTTATTCATATACCAGAAATGTTTGAAGCTACTGACTGAATGAAAAGAGCTGGCATCTCACTCTCTTTGAATCTTCTTTATCATGCCAGGATTAGCAGGAAAAAGCAAAAAATTTCAGAATTGCACCTTGCAATGTGGAGATATTACTGTTTGTGCATTTACAATATTCATTGATTTTTGCCATTGAAAAACGTCCAGAAATGTTTGAAGCTACTGACTGAATGAAAGGAGCTGGCATCTCACTCTCTTTGAATCTTCTTTATCATGCTAGGATTAGCAGGAAAAAGCAAAAAATTTCAGAATTGCACATTGCAATGCGGAGAAATTTCTGTTTGTGCATTTACAATATTCATTGATTTTTGCCATTGAAAAACATCATGTTATTCATATACCAGAAATGTTTGAAGCTACTGACTGAATGAAAGGAGCTGGCATCTCACTCTCTTTGAATCTTCTTTATCATGCTAGGATTAGCAGGAAAAAGCAAAAAATTTCAGAATTGCACCTTGCAATGCGGAGAAATTACTGTGTGTGCATTTACAAGATTCATTGATTTTTGCCATTGAAAAACATGTTATTCATATACCAGAAATGTTTGAAGCTACTGACTGAATGAAAAGAGCTGGCATCTCACTCTCTTTGAATCTTCTTTATCATGCCAGGATTAGCAGGAAAAAGCAAAAAATTTCAGAATTGCGCCTTGCAATGTGGAGATATTACTGTTTGTGCATTTACAATATTCATTAATTTTTGCCATTGAAAAACGTCCAGAAATGTTTGAAGCTACTGACTGAATGAAAAGAGCTGGCATCTCACTCTCTTTGAATCTTCTTTATCATGCTAAGAGGAGCAGGAAAAAGCAAAAAATTTCAGAATTGCACGTTGCAATGTGGAGATATTACTGTTTGTGCATTTACAATATTCATTGATTTTTGCCATTGAAAAACATGTTATTCATATACCAGAAATGTTTGAAGCTACTGACTGAATGAAAAGAGCTGGCATCTCACTCTCTTTGAATCTTCTTTATCATGCCAGGATTAGCAGGAAAAAGCAAAAAATTTCAGAATTGCACCTTGCAATGTGGAGATATTACTGTTTGTGCATTTACAATATTCATTGATTTTTGCCATTGAAAAATGTCCAGAAATGTTTGAAGCTACTGACTGAATGAAAAGAGCTGGCATCTCACTCTCTTTGAATCTTCTTTATCATGCTAGGATTAGCAGGAAAAAGCAAAAAATTTCAGAATTGCACCTTGCAATGCGGAGAAATTACTGTGTGTGCATTTACAATATTCATTGATTTTTGCCATTGAAAAACATCGTTATTCATATACCAGAAATGTTTGAAGCTACTGACTGAATGAAAAGAGCTGGCATCTCACTCTCTTTGAATCTTCTTTATCATGCTAGGATTAGCAGGAAAAAGCAAAAAATTTCAGAATTGCACCTTGCAATGCGGAGAAATTACTGTGTGTGCATTTACAATATTCATTGATTTTTGCCATTGAAAAACATGTTATTCATATACCAGAAATGTTTGAAGCTACTGACTGAATGAAAAGAGCTGGCATCTCACTCTCTTTGAATCTTCTTTATCATGCCAGGATTAGCAGGAAAAAGCAAAAAATTTCAGAATTGCACGTTACAATGTGGAGATATTACTGTTTGTGCATTTACAATATTCATTGATTTTTGCCATTGAAAAACGTCCAGAAATGTTTGAAGCTACTGACTGAATGAAAGGAGCTGGCATCTCACTCTCTTTGAATCTTCTTTATCATGCTAGGATTAGCAGGAAAAAGCAAAAAATTTCAGAATTGCACCTTGCAATGCGGAGAATTTACTGTGTGTGCATTTACAATATTCATTGATTTTTGCCATTGAAAAACATCATGTTATTCATATACCAGAAATGTTTGAAGCTACTGACTGAATGAAAGGAGCTGGCATCTCACTCTCTTTGAATCTTCTTTATCATGCTAGGATTAGCAGGAAAAAGCAAAAAAATTCAGAATTGCACCTTGCAATGCGGAGAAATTACTGTTTGTGCATTTACAATATTCATTGATTTTTGCCATTGAAAAACATGTTATTCATATACCAGAAATGTTTGATGCTACTGACTGAATGAAAAGAGCTGGCATCTCACTCTCTTTGAATCTTCTTTATCATGCTAAGAGGAGCAGGAAAAAGCAAAAAATTTCAGAATTGCACGTTGCAATGTGGAGATATTACTGTTTGTGTATTTACAATATTCATTGATTGTTGCCATTGAAAAACGTCCAGAAATGTTTGAAGCTACTGACTGAATGAAAGGAGCTAGCATCTCACTCTCTTTGAATCTTCTTTATCATGCTAGGATTAGCAGGAAAAAGCAAAAAATTTCAGAATTGCACCTTGCAATGCGGAGAAATTACTGTTTGTGCATTTACAATATTCATTGATTTTTGCCATTGAAAAACATCATGTTATTCATATACCAGAAATGTTTGAAGCTACTGACTGAATGAAAAGAGCTGGCATCTCACTCTCTTTGAATCTTCTTTATCATGCCAAGATTAGCAGGAAAAAGCAAAAAATTTCAGAATTGCACCTTGCAATGTGGAGATATTACTGTTTGTGCATTTACAATATTCATTGATTTTTGCCATTGAAAAACGTCCAGAAATGTTTGAAGCTACTGACTGAATGAAAGGAGCTGGCATCTCACTCTCTTTGAATCTTCTCTATCATGCTAGGATTAGCAGGAAAAAGCAAAAAATTTCAGAATTGCACCTTGCAATGCGGAGAAATTACTGTTTGTGCATTTACAATATTCATTGATTTTTGCCATTGAAAAACATGTTATTCATATACCAGAAATGTTTGAAGCTACTGACTGAATGAAAAGAGCTGGCATCTCACTCTCTTTGAATCTTCTTTATCATGCCAGGATTAGCAGGAAAAAGCAAAAAATTTCAGAATTGCACCTTGCAATGTGGAGATATTACTGTTTGTGCATTTACAATATTCATTGATTTTTGCCATTGAAAAACATGTTATTCATATACCAGAAATGTTTGAAGCTACTGACTGAATGAAAGGAGCTGGCATCTCACTCTCTTTGAATCTTCTTTATCATGCTAGGATTAGCAGGAAAAAGCAAAAAATTTCAGAATTGCACCTTGCAATGCGGAGAAATTACTGTTTGTGCATTTACAATATTCATTGATTTTTGCCATTGAAAAACATCGTTATTCATATACCAGAAATGTTTGAAGCTACTGACTGAATGAAAGGAGCTGGCATCTCACTCTCTTTGAATCTTCTTTATCATGCTAGGATTAGCAGGAAAAAGCAAAAAATTTCAGAATTGCACCTTGCAATGCGGAGAAATTACTGTGTGTGCATTTACAATATTCATTGATTTTTGCCATTGAAAAACATTGTTATTCATATACCAGAAATGTTTGAAGCTACTGTCTGAATGAAAAGAGCTGGCATCTCACTCTCTTTGAATCTTCTTTATCATGCCAGGATTAGCAGGAAAAAGCAAAAAATTTCAGAATTGCACCTTGCAATGTGGAGATATTACTGTTTGTGCATTTACAATATTCATTGATTTTTGCCATTGAAAAACGTCCAGAAATGTTTGAAGCTACTGACTGAATGAAAGGAGCTGGCATCTCACTCTCTTTGAATCTTCTTTATCATGCTAGGATTAGCAGGAAAAAGCAAAAAATTTCAGAATTGCACCTTGCAATGCGGAGAAATTACTGTGTGTGCATTTACAATATTCATTGATTTTTGCCATTGAAAAACATCATGTTATTCATATACCAGAAATGTTTGAAGCTACTGACTGAATGAAAGGAGCTGGCATCTCACTCTCTTTGAATCTTCTTTATCATGCTAGGATTAGCAGGAAAAAGCAAAAAATTTCAGAATTGCACCTTGCAATGCGGAGAAATTACTGTTTGTGCATTTACAATATTCATTGATTTTTGCCATTGAAAAACATCATGTTATTCATATACCAGAAATGTTTGAAGCTACTGACTGAATGAAAAGAGCTGGCATCTCACTCTCTTTGAATCTTCTTTATCATGCCAGGATTAGCAGGAAAAAGCAAAAAATTTCAGAACTGCACCTTGCAATGTGGAGATATTACTGTTTGTGCATTTACAATATTCATTGATTTTTTCCATTGAAAAACGTCCAGAAATGTTTGAAGCTACTGACTGAATGAAAAGAGCTGGCATCTCACTCTCTTTGAATCTTCTTTATCATGCTAAGAGGAGCAGGAAAAAGCAAAAAATTTCAGAATTGCACCTTGCAATGTGGAGATATTACTGTTTGTGCATTTACAATATTCATTGATTTTTGCCATTGAAAAACATGTTATTCATATACCAGAAATGTTTGAAGCTACTGACTGAATGAAAAGAGCTGGCATCTCACTCTCTTTGAATCTTCTTTATCATGCCAGGATTAGCAGGAAAAAGCAAAAAATTTCAGAATTGCACCTTGCAATGTGGAGATATTACTGTTTGTGCATTTACAATATTCATTGATTTTTGCCATTGAAAAACGTCCAGAAATGTTTGAAGCTACTGACTGAATGAAAAGAGCTGGCATCTCACTCTCTTTGAATCTTCTTTATCATGCCAGGATTAGCAGGAAAAAGCAAAAAATTTCAGAATTGCACCTTGCAATGCGGAGAAATTACTGTTTGTGCATTTACAATATTCATTGATTTTTGCCATTGAAAAACATCGTTATTCATATACCAGAAATGTTTGAAGCTACTGACTGAATGAAAGGAGCTGGCATCTCACTCTCTTTTAATCTTCTTTATCATGCTAGGATTAGCAGGAAAAAGCAAAAAATTTCAGAATTGCACCTTGCAATGCGGAGAAATTACTGTGTGTGCATTTACAATATTCATTGATTTTTGCCATTGAAAAACATCGTTATTCATATACCAGAAATGTTTGAAGCTACTGACTGAATGAAAGGAGCTGGCATCTCACTCTCTTTGAATCTTCTTTATCATGCTAGGATTAGCAGGAAAAAGCAAAAAATTTCAGAATTGCACCTTGCAATGCGGAGAAATTACTGAGTGCATTTACAATATTCATTGATTTTTGCCATTGAAAAACATCGTTATTCATATACCAGAAATGTTTGAAGCTACTGACTGAATGAAAAGAGCTGGCATCTCACTCTCTTTGAATCTTCTTTATCATGCCAGGATTAGCAGGAAAAAGCAAAAAATTTCAGAATTGCACCTTGCAATGTGGAGATATTACTGTTTGTGCATTTACAATATTCATTGATTTTTGCCATTGAAAAACGTCCAGAAATGTTTGAAGCTACTGACTGAATGAAAGGAGCTGGCATCTCACTCTCTTTGAATCTTCTTTATCATGCTAGGATTAGCAGGAAAAAGCAAAAAATTTCAGAATTGCACCTTGCAATGCGGAGAAATTACTGTGTGTGCATTTACAATATTCATTGATTTTTGCCATTGAAAAACATCATGTTATTCATATACCAGAAATGTTTGAAGCTACTGACTGAATGAAAGGAGCTGGCATCTCACTCTCTTTGAATCTTCTTTATCATGCTAGGATTAGCAGGAAAAAGCAAAAAATTTCAGAATTGCACCTTGCAATGCGGAGAAATTACTGTTTGTGCATTTACAATATTCATTGATTTTTGCCATTGAAAAACATCATGTTATTCATATACCAGAAATGTTTGAAGCTACTGACTGAATGAAAAGAGCTGGCATCTCACTCTCTTTGAATCTTCTTTATCATGCTAGGATTAGCAGGAAAAAGCAAAAAATTTCAGAATTGCACCTTGCAATGCGGAGAAATTACTGTGTGTGCATTTACAATATTCATTGATTTTTGCCATTGAAAAACATCATGTTATTCATATACCAGAAATGTTTGAAGCTACTGACTGAATGAAAGGAGCTGGCATCTCACTCTCTTTGAATCTTCTTTATCATGCTAGGATTAGCAGAAAAAGCAAAAAATTTCAGAATTGCACCTTGCAATGCGGAGAAATTACTGTTTGTGCATTTACAATATTCATTGATTTTTGCCATTGAAAAACATCATGTTAGTCATATACCAGAAATGTTTGAAGCTACTGACTGAATGAAAGGAGCTGGCATCTCACTCTCTTTGAATCTTCTTTATCATGCTAGGATTAGCAGGAAAAAGCAAAAAATTTCAGAATTGCACCTTGCAATGCGGAGAAATTACTGTTTGTGCATTTACAATATTCATTGATTTTTGCCATTGAAAAACATCGTTATTCATATACCAGAAATGTTTGAAGCTACTGACTGAATGAAAGGAGCTGGCATCTCACTCTCTTTGAATCTTCTTTATCATGCTAGGATTAGCAGGAAAAAGCAAAAAATTTCAGAATTGCACCTTGCAATGCGGAGAAATTACTGTGTGTGCATTTACAATATTCATTGACTTTTGCCATTGAAAAACATCGTTATTCATATACCAGAAATGTTTGAAGCTACTGACTGAATGAAAGGAGCTGGCATCTCACTCTCTTTGAATCTTCTTTATCATGCTAGGATTAGCAGGAAAAAGCAAAAAATTTCAGAATTGCACCTTGCAATGCGGAGAAATTACTGTGTGTGCATTTACAATATTCATTGATTTTTGCCATTGAAAAACATCGTTATTCATATACCAGAAATGTTTGAAGCTACTGACTGAATGAAAAGAGCTGGCATCTCACTCTCTTTGAATCTTCTTTATCATGCCAGGATTAGCAGGAAAAAGCAAAAAATTTCAGAATTGCACCTTGCAATGTGGAGATATTACTGTTTGTGCATTTACAATATTCATTGATTTTTGCCATTGAAAAACGTCCAGAAATGTTTGAAGCTACTGACTGAATGAAAGGAGCTGGCATCTCACTCTCTTTGAATCTTCTTTATCATGCTAGGATTAGCAGGAAAAAGCAAAAAATTTCAGAATTGCACCTTGCAATGCGGAGAAATTACTGTGTGTGCATTTACAATATTCATTGATTTTTGCCATTGAAAAACATCATGTTATTCATATACCAGAAATGTTTGAAGCTACTGACTGAATGAAAGGAGCTGGCATCTCACTCTCTTTGAATCTTCTTTATCATGCTAGGATTAGCAGGAAAAAGCAAAAAATTTCAGAATTGCACCTTGCAATGCGGAGAAATTACTGTTTGTGCATTTACAATATTCATTGATTTTTGCCATTGAAAAACATAATGTTATTCATATACCAGAAATGTTTGAAGCTACTGACTGAATGAAAAGAGCTGGCATCTCACTCTCTTTGAATCTTCTTTATCATGCCAGGATTAGCAGGAAAAAGCAAAAAATTTCAGAATTGCACCTTGCAATGCGGAGAAATTACTGTGTGTGCATTTACAATATTCATTGATTTTTGCCATTGAAAAACATCATGTTATTCATATACCAGAAATGTTTGAAGCTACTGACTGAATGAAAGGAGCTGGCATCTCACTCTCTTTGAATCTTCTTTATCATGCTAGGATTAGCAGGAAAAAGCAAAAAATTTCAGAATTGCACCTTGCAATGCGGAGAAATTACTGTTTGTGCATTTACAATATTCATTGATTTTTGCCATTGAAAAACATCATGTTATTCATATACCAGAAATGTTTGAAGCTACTGACTGAATGAAAGGAGCTGGCATCTCACTGTCTTTGAATCTTCTTTATCATGCTAGGATTAGCAGGAAAAAGCAAAAAATTTCAGAATTGCACCTTGCAATGCGGAGAAATTACTGTTTGTGCATTTACAATATTCATTGATTTTTGCCATTGAAAAACATGTTATTCATATACCAGAAATGTTTGAAGCTACTGACTGAATGAAAATAGCTGGCATCTCACTCTCTTTGAATCTTCTTTATCATGCCAGGATTAGCAGGAAAAAGCAAAAAATTTCAGAATTGCACCTTGCAATGTGGAGATATTACTGTTTGTGCATTTACAATATTCATTGATTTTTGCCATTGAAAAACATCATGTTATTCATATACCAGAAATGTTTGAAGCTACTGACTGAATGAAAGGAGCTGGCATCTCACTCTCTTTGAATCTTCTTTATCATGCTAGGATTAGCAGGAAAAAGCAAAAAATTTCAGAATTGCACCTTGCAATGCGGAGAAATTACTGTTTGTGCATTTACAATATTCATTGATTTTTGCCATTGAAAAACATCATGTTATTCATATACCAGAAATGTTTGAAGCTACTGACTGAATGAAAGGAGCTGGCATCTCACTCTCTTTGAATCTTCTTTATCATGCTAGGTTTAGCAGGAAAAAGCAAAAAATTTCAGAATTGCACCTTGCAATGCGGAGAAATTACTGTTTGTGCATTTACAATATTCATTGATTTTTGCCATTGAAAAACATGTTATTCATATACCAGAAATGTTTGAAGCTACTGACTGAATGAATATAGCTGGCATCTCACTCTCTTTGAATCTTCTTTATCATGCCAGGATTAGCAGGAAAAAGCAAAAAATTTCAGAATTGCACCTTGCAATGTGGAGATATTACTGTTTGTGCATTTACAATATTCATTGATTTTTGCCATTGAAAAACGTCCAGAAATGTTTGAAGCTACTGACTGAATGAAAGGAGCTGGCATCTCACTCTCTTTGAATCTTCTTTATCATGCTAGGATTAGCAGGAAAAAGCAAAAAATTTCAGAATTGCACCTTGCAATGCGGAGAAATTACTGTTTGTGCATTTACAATATTCATTGATTTTTGCCATTGAAAAACATGTTATTCATATACCAGAAATGTTTGAAGCTACTGACTGAATGAAAATAGCTGGCATCTCACTCTCTTTGAATCTTCTTTATCATGCCAGGATTAGCAGGAAAAAGCAAAAAATTTCAGAATTGCACGTTGCAATGTGGAGATATTACTGTTTGTGCATTTACAATATTCATTGATTTTTGCCATTGAAAAACGTCCAGAAATGTTTGAAGCTACTGACTGAATGAAAGGAGCTGGCATCTCACTCTCTTTGAATCTTCTTTATCATGCTAGGATTAGCAGGAAAAAGCAAAAAATTTCACAATTGCACCTTGCAATGCGGAGAAATTACTGTGTGTGCATTTACAATATTCATTGATTTTTGCCATTGAAAAACATCGTTATTCATATACCAGAAATGTTTGAAGCTACTGACTGAATGAAAAGAGCTGGCATCTCACTCTCTTTGAATCTTCTTTATCATGCCAGGATTAGCAGGAAAAAGCAAAAAATTTCAGAATTGCACCTTGCAATGTGGAGATATTACTGTTTGTGCATTTACAATATTCATTGATTTTTGCCATTGAAAAACATGTTATTCATATACCAGAAATGTTTGAAGCTACTGACTGAATGAAAAGAGCTGGCATCTCACTCTCTTTGAATCTTCTTTATCATGCCAGGATTAGCAGGAAAAAGCAAAAAATTTCAGAATTGCACCTTGCAATGTGGAGATATTACTGTTTGTGCATTTACAATATTCATTGATTTTTGCCATTGAAAAACGTCCAGAAATGTTTGAAGCTACTGACTGAATGAAAGGAGCTGGCATCTCACTCTCTTTGAATCTTCTTTATCATGCTAGGATTAGCAGGAAAAAGCAAAAAATTTCAGAATTGCACATTGCAATGCGGAGAAATTACTGTGTGTGCATTTACAATATTCATTGATTTTTGCCATTGAAAAACATCGTTATTCATATACCAGAAATGTTTGAAGCTACTGACTGAATGAAAAGAGCTGGCATCTCACTCTCTTTGAATCTTCTTTATCATGCCAGGATTAGCAGGAAAAAGCAAAAAATTTCAGAATTGCACCTTGCAATGTGGAGATATTACTGTTTGTGCATTTACAATATTCATTGATTTTTGCCATTGAAAAACGTCCAGAAATGTTTGAAGCTACTGACTGAATGAAAGGAGCTGGCATCTCACTCTCTTTGAATCTTCTTTATCATGCTAGGATTAGCAGGAAAAAGCAAAAAATTTCAGAATTGCATCTTGCAATGCGGAGAAATTACTGTTTGTGCATTTACAATATTCATTGATTTTTGCCATTGAAAAACATGTTATTCATATACCAGAAATGTTTGAAGCTACTGACTGAATGAAAAGAGCTGGCATCTCACTCTCTTTGAATCTTCTATATCATGCCAGGATTAGCAGGAAAAAGCAAAAAATTTCAGAATTGCACCTTGCAATGTGGAGATATTACTGTTTGTGCATTTACAATATTCATTGATTTTTGCCATTGAAAAACGTCCAGAAATGTTTGAAGCTACTGACTGAATGAAAGGAGCTGGCATCTCACTCTCTTTGAATCTTCTTTATCATGCTAGGATTAGCAGGAAAAAGCAAAAAATTTCAGAATTGCACCTTGCAATGCGGAGAAATTACTGTTTGTGCATTTACAATATTCATTGATTTTTGCCATTGAAAAACATGTTATTCATATACCAGAAATGTTTGAAGCTACTGACTGAACGAAAAGAGCTGGCATCTCACTCTCTTTGAATCTTCTTTATCATGCCAGGATTAGCAGGAAAAAGCAAAAAATTTCAGAATTGCACCTTGCAATGTGGAGATATTACTGTTTGTGCATTTACAATATTCATTGATTTTTGCCATTGAAAAACGTCCAGAAATGTTTGAAGCTACTGACTGAATGAAAAGAGCTGGCATCTCACTCTCTTTGAATCTTCTTTATCATGCCAGGATTAGCAGGAAAAAGCAAAAAATTTCAGAATTGCACCTTGCAATGCAGAGAAATTACTGTTTGTGCATTTACAATATTCATTGATTTTTCCATTGAAAAACATCGTTATTCATATACCAGAAATGTTTGAAGCTACTGACTGAATGAAAGGAGCTGGCATCTCACTCTCTTTGAATCTTCTTTATCATGCTAGGATTAGCAGGAAAAAGCAAAAAATTTCAGAATTGCACCTTGCAATGCGGAGAAATTACTGTGTGTGCATTTACAATATTCATTGATTTTTGCCATTGAAAAACATCGTTATTCATATACCAGAAATGTTTGAAGCTACTGACTGAATGAAAAGAGCTGGCATCTCACTCTCTTTGAATCTTCTTTATCATGCCAGGATTAGCAGGAAAAAGCAAAAAATTTCAGAATTGCACCTTGCAATGTGGAGATATTACTGTTTGTGCATTTACAATATTCATTGATTTTTGCCATTGAAAAACGTCCAGAAATGTTTGAAGCTACTGACTGAATGAAAGGAGCTGGCATCTCACTCTCTTTGAATCTTCTTTATCATGCTAGGATTAGCAGGAAAAAGCAAAAAATTTCAGAATTGCACCTTGCAATGCGGAGAAATTACTGTTTGTGCATTTACAATATTCATTGATTTTTGCCATTGAAAAACATGTTATTCATATACCAGAAATGTTTGAAGCTACTGACTGAATGAAAAGAGCTGGCATCTCACTCTCTTTGAATCTTCTTTATCATGCCAGGATTAGCAGGAAAAAGCAAAAAATTTCAGAATTGCACCTTGCAATGTGGAGATATTACTGTTTGTGCATTTACAATATTCATTGATTTTTGCCATTGAAAAACGTCCAGAAATGTTTGAAGCTACTGACTGAATGAAAGGAGCTGGCTTCTCACTCTCTTTGAATCTTCTTTATCATGCTAGGATTAGCAGGAAAAAGCAAAAAATTTCAGAATTGCACCTTGCAATGCGGAGAAATTACTGTTTGTGCATTTACAATATTCATTGATTTTTGCCATTGAAAAACATGTTATTCATATACCAGAAATGTTTGAAGCTACTGACTGAACGAAAAGAGCTGGCATCTCACTCTCTTTGAATCTTCTTTATCATGCCAGGATTAGCAGGAAAAAGCAAAAAATTTCAGAATTGCACCTTGCAATGTGGAGATATTACTGTTTGTGCATTTACAATATTCATTGATTTTTGCCATTGAAAAACGTCCAGAAATGTTTGAAGCTACTGACTGAATGAAAAGAGCTGGCATCTCACTCTCTTTGAATCTTCTTTATCATGCCAGGATTAGCAGGAAAAAGCAAAAAATTTCAGAATTGCACCTTGCAATGCAGAGAAATTACTGTTTGTGCATTTACAATATTCATTGATTTTTCCATTGAAAAACATCGTTATTCATATACCAGAAATGTTTGAAGCTACTGACTGAATGAAAGGAGCTGGCATCTCACTCTCTTTGAATCTTCTTTATCATGCTAGGATTAGCAGGAAAAAGCAAAAAATTTCAGAATTGCACCTTGCAATGCGGAGAAATTACTGTGTGTGCATTTACAATATTCATTGATTTTTGCCATTGAAAAACATCGTTATTTATATACCAGAAATGTTTGAAGCTACTGACTGAATGAAAGGAGCTGGCATCTCACTCTCTTTGAATCTTCTTTATCATGCTAGGATTAGCAGGAAAAAGCAAAAAATTTCAGAATTGCACCTTGCAATGCGGAGAAATTACTGTGTGTGCATTTACAATATTCATTGATTTTTGCCATTGAAAAACATCGTTATTCATATACCAGAAATGTTTGAAGCTACTGACTGAATGAAAAGAGCTGGCATCTCACTCTCTTTGAATCTTCTTTATCATGCCAGGATTAGCAGGAAAAAGCAAAAAATTTCAGAATTGCACCTTGCAATGTGGAGATATTACTGTTTGTGCATTTACAATATTCATTGATTTTTGCCATTGAAAAACGTCCAGAAATGTTTGAAGCTACTGACTGAATGAAAGGAGCTGGCTTCTCACTCTCTTTGAATCTTCTTTATCATGCTAGGATTAGCAGGAAAAAGCAAAAAATTTCAGAATTGCACCTTGCAATGCGGAGAAATTACTGTTTGTGCATTTACAATATTCATTGATTTTTGCCATTGAAAAACATGTTATTCATATACCAGAAATGTTTGAAGCTACTGACTGAACGAAAAGAGCTGGCATCTCACTCTCTTTGAATCTTCTTTATCATGCCAGGATTAGCAGGAAAAAGCAAAAAATTTCAGAATTGCACCTTGCAATGTGGAGATATTACTGTTTGTGCATTTACAATATTCATTGATTTTTGCCATTGAAAAACGTCCAGAAATGTTTGAAGCTACTGACTGAATGAAAAGAGCTGGCATCTCACTCTCTTTGAATCTTCTTTATCATGCCAGGATTAGCAGGAAAAAGCAAAAAATTTCAGAATTGCACCTTGCAATGCAGAGAAATTACTGTTTGTGCATTTACAATATTCATTGATTTTTCCATTGAAAAACATCGTTATTCATATACCAGAAATGTTTGAAGGTACTGACTGAATGAAAGGAGCTGGCATCTCACTCTCTTTGAATCTTCTTTATCATGCTAGGATTAGCAGGAAAAAGCAAAAAATTTCAGAATTGCACCTTGCAATGCGGAGAAATTACTGTGTGTGCATTTACAATATTCATTGATTTTTGCCATTGAAAAACATCGTTATTCATATACCAGAAATGTTTGAAGCTACTGACTGAATGAAAAGAGCTGGCATCTCACTCTCTTTGAATCTTCTTTATCATGCCAGGATTAGCAGGAAAAAGCAAAAAATTTCAGAATTGCACCTTGCAATGTGGAGATATTACTGTTTGTGCATTTACAATATTCATTGATTTTTGCCATTGAAAAACGTCCAGAAATGTTTGAAGCTACTGACTGAATGAAAGGAGCTGGCATCTCACTCTCTTTGAATCTTCTTTATCATGCTAGGATTAGCAGGAAAAAGCAAAAAATTTCAGAATTGCACCTTGCAATGCGGAGAAATTACTGTTTGTGCATTTACAATATTCATTGATTTTTGCCATTGAAAAACATGTTATTCATATACCAGAAATGTTTGAAGCTACTGACTGAATGAAAAGAGCTGGCATCTCACTCTCTTTGAATCTTCTTTATCATGCTAAGAGGAGCAGGAAAAAGCAAAAAATTTCAGAATTGCACGTTGCAATGTGGAGATATTACTGTTTGTGTATTTACAATATTCATTGATTTTTGCCATTGAAAAACGTCCAGAAATGTTTGAAGCTACTGACTGAATGAAAGGAGCTAGCATCTCACTCTCTTTGAATCTTCTTTATCATGCTAGGATTAGCAGGAAAAAGCAAAAAATTTCAGAATTGCACCTTGCAATGCGGAGAAATTACTGTTTGTGCATTTACAATATTCATTGATTTTTGCCATTGAAAAACATCATGTTATTCATATACCAGAAATGTTTGAAGCTACTGACTGAATGAAAAGAGCTGGCATCTCACTCTCTTTGAATTTTCTTTATCATGCCAAGATTAGCAGGAAAAAGCAAAAAATTTCAGAATTGCACCTTGCAATGTGGAGATATTACTGTTTGTGCATTTACAATATTCATTGATTTTTGCCATTGAAAAACGTCCAGAAATGTTTGAAGCTACTGACTGAATGAAAGGAGCTGGCATCTCACTCTCTTTGAATCTTCTTTATCATGCTAGGATTAGCAGGAAAAAGCAAAAAATTTCAGAATTGCACCTTGCAATGCGGAGAAATTACTGTGTGTGCATTTACAATATTCATTGATTTTTGCCATTGAAAAACATCGTTATTCATATACCAGAAATGTTTGAAGCTACTGACTGAATGAAAAGAGCTGGCATCTCACTCTCTTTGAATCTTCTTTATCATGCCAGGATTAGCAGGAAAAAGCAAAAAATTTCAGAATTGCACCTTGCAATGTGGAGATATTACTGTTTGTGCATTTACAATATTCATTGATTTTTGCCATTGGAAAACATGTTATTCATATACCAGAAATGTTTGAAGCTACTGACTGAACGAAAAGAGCTGGCATCTCACTCTCTTTGAATCTTCTTTATCATGCCAGGATTAGCAGGAAAAAGCAAAAAATTTCAGAATTGCACCTTGCAATGTGGAGATATTACTGTTTGTGCATTTACAATATTCATTGATTTTTGCCATTGAAAAACGTCCAGAAATGTTTGAAGCTACTGACTGAATGAAAAGAGCTGGCATCTCACTCTCTTTGAATCTTCTTTATCATGCCAGGATTAGCAGGAAAAAGCAAAAAATTTCAGAATTGCACCTTGCAATGCAGAGAAATTACTGTTTGTGCATTTACAATATTCATTGATTTTTCCATTGAAAAACATCGTTATTCATATACCAGAAATGTTTGAAGCTACTGACTGAATGAAAGGAGCTGGCATCTCACTCTCTTTGAATCTTCTTTATCATGCTAGGATTAGCAGGAAAAAGCAAAAAATTTCAGAATTGCACCTTGCAATGCGGAGAAATTACTGTGTGTGCATTTACAATATTCATTGATTTTTGCCATTGAAAAACATCGTTATTTATATACCAGAAATGTTTGAAGCTACTGACTGAATGAAAGGAGCTGGCATCTCACTCTCTTTGAATCTTCTTTATCATGCTAGGATTAGCAGGAAAAAGCAAAAAATTTCAGAATTGCACCTTGCAATGCGGAGAAATTACTGTTTGTGCATTTACAATATTCATTGATTTTTGCCATTGGAAAACATGTTATTCATATACCAGAAATGTTTGAAGCTACTGACTGAACGAAAAGAGCTGGCATCTCACTCTCTTTGAATCTTCTTTATCATGCCAGGATTAGCAGGAAAAAGCAAAAAATTTCAGAATTGCACCTTGCAATGTGGAGATATTACTGTTTGTGCATTTACAATATTCATTGATTTTTGCCATTGAAAAACGTCCAGAAATGTTTGAAGCTACTGACTGAATGAAAAGAGCTGGCATCTCACTCTCTTTGAATCTTCTTTATCATGCCAGGATTAGCAGGAAAAAGCAAAAAATTTCAGAATTGCACCTTGCAATGCAGAGAAATTACTGTTTGTGCATTTACAATATTCATTGATTTTTCCATTGAAAAACATCGTTATTCATATACCAGAAATGTTTGAAGCTACTGACTGAATGAAAGGAGCTGGCATCTCACTCTCTTTGAATCTTCTTTATCATGCTAGGATTAGCAGGAATAAGCAAAAAATTTCAGAATTGCACCTTGCAATGCGGAGAAATTACTGTGTGTGCATTTACAATATTCATTGATTTTTGCCATTGAAAAACATCGTTATTTATATACCAGAAATGTTTGAAGCTACTGACTGAATGAAAGGAGCTGGCATCTCACTCTCTTTGAATCTTCTTTATCATGCTAGGATTAGCAGGAAAAAGCAAAAAATTTCAGAATTGCACCTTGCAATGCGGAGAAATTACTGTGTGTGCATTTACAATATTCATTGATTTTTGCCATTGAAAAACATCGTTATTCATATACCAGAAATGTTTGAAGCTACTGACTGAATGAAAAGAGCTGGCATCTCACTCTCTTTGAATCTTCTTTATCATGCCAGGATTAGCAGGAAAAAGCAAAAAATTTCAGAATTGCACCTTGCAATGTGGAGATATTACTGTTTGTGCATTTACAATATTCATTGATTTTTGCCATTGAAAAACGTCCAGAAATGTTTGAAGCTACTGACTGAATGAAAGGAGCTGGCATCTCACTCTCTTTGAATCTTCTTTATCATGCTAGGATTAGCAGGAAAAAGCAAAAAATTTCAGAATTGCACCTTGCAATGCGGAGAAATTACTGTTTGTGCATTTACAATATTCATTGATTTTTGCCATTGAAAAACATGTTATTCATATACCAGAAATGTTTGAAGCTACTGACTGAATGAAAAGAGCTGGCATCTCACTCTCTTTGAATCTTCTTTATCATGCCAGGATTAGCAGGAAAAAGCAAAAAATTTCAGAATTGCACCTTGCAATGTGGAGATATTACTGTTTGTGCATTTACAATATTCATTGATTTTTGCCATTGAAAAACGTCCAGAAATGTTTGAAGCTACTGACTGAATGAAAGGAGCTGGCTTCTCACTCTCTTTGAATCTTCTTTATCATGCTAGGATTAGCAGGAAAAAGCAAAAAATTTCAGAATTGCACCTTGCAATGCGGAGAAATTACTGTTTGTGCATTTACAATATTCATTGATTTTTGCCATTGAAAAACATGTTATTCATATACCAGAAATGTTTGAAGCTACTGACTGAACGAAAAGAGCTGGCATCTCACTCTCTTTGAATCTTCTTTATCATGCCAGGATTAGCAGGAAAAAGCAAAAAATTTCAGAATTGCACCTTGCAATGTGGAGATATTACTGTTTGTGCATTTACAATATTCATTGATTTTTGCCATTGAAAAACGTCCAGAAATGTTTGAAGCTACTGACTGAATGAAAAGAGCTGGCATCTCACTCTCTTTGAATCTTCTTTATCATGCCAGGATTAGCAGGAAAAAGCAAAAAATTTCAGAATTGCACCTTGCAATGCAGAGAAATTACTGTTTGTGCATTTACAATATTCATTGATTTTTCCATTGAAAAACATCGTTATTCATATACCAGAAATGTTTGAAGCTACTGACTGAATGAAAGGAGCTGGCATCTCACTCTCTTTGAATCTTCTTTATCATGCTAGGATTAGCAGGAAAAAGCAAAAAATTTCAGAATTGCACCTTGCAATGCGGAGAAATTACTGTGTGTGCATTTACAATATTCATTGATTTTTGCCATTGAAAAACATCGTTATTTATATACCAGAAATGTTTGAAGCTACTGACTGAATGAAAGGAGCTGGCATCTCACTCTCTTTGAATCTTCTTTATCATGCTAGGATTAGCAGGAAAAAGCAAAAAATTTCAGAATTGCACCTTGCAATGCGGAGAAATTACTGTGTGTGCATTTACAATATTCATTGATTTTTGCCATTGAAAAACATCGTTATTCATATACCAGAAATGTTTGAAGCTACTGACTGAATGAAAAGAGCTGGCATCTCACTCTCTTTGAATCTTCTTTATCATGCCAGGATTAGCAGGAAAAAGCAAAAAATTTCAGAATTGCACCTTGCAATGTGGAGATATTACTGTTTGTGCATTTACAATATTCATTGATTTTTGCCATTGAAAAACGTCCAGAAATGTTTGAAGCTACTGACTGAATGAAAGGAGCTGGCATCTCACTCTCTTTGAATCTTCTTTATCATGCTAGGATTAGCAGGAAAAAGCAAAAAATTTCAGAATTGCACCTTGCAATGCGGAGAAATTACTGTTTGTGCATTTACAATATTCATTGATTTTTGCCATTGAAAAACATGTTATTCATATACCAGAAATGTTTGAAGCTACTGACTGAATGAAAAGAGCTGGCATCTCACTCTCTTTGAATCTTCTTTATCATGCCAGGATTAGCAGGAAAAAGCAAAAAATTTCAGAATTGCACCTTGCAATGTGGAGATATTACTGTTTGTGCATTTACAATATTCATTGATTTTTGCCATTGAAAAACGTCCAGAAATGTTTGAAGCTACTGACTGAATGAAAGGAGCTGGCTTCTCACTCTCTTTGAATCTTCTTTATCATGCTAGGATTAGCAGGAAAAAGCAAAAAATTTCAGAATTGCACCTTGCAATGCGGAGAAATTACTGTTTGTGCATTTACAATATTCATTGATTTTTGCCATTGAAAAACATGTTATTCATATACCAGAAATGTTTGAAGCTACTGACTGAACGAAAAGAGCTGGCATCTCACTCTCTTTGAATCTTCTTTATCATGCCAGGATTAGCAGGAAAAAGCAAAAAATTTCAGAATTGCACCTTGCAATGTGGAGATATTACTGTTTGTGCATTTACAATATTCATTGATTTTTGCCATTGAAAAACGTCCAGAAATGTTTGAAGCTACTGACTGAATGAAAAGAGCTGGCATCTCACTCTCTTTGAATCTTCTTTATCATGCCAGGATTAGCAGGAAAAAGCAAAAAATTTCAGAATTGCACCTTGCAATGCAGAGAAATTACTGTTTGTGCATTTACAATATTCATTGATTTTTCCATTGAAAAACATCGTTATTCATATACCAGAAATGTTTGAAGCTACTGACTGAATGAAAGGAGCTGGCATCTCACTCTCTTTGAATCTTCTTTATCATGCTAGGATTAGCAGGAAAAAGCAAAAAATTTCAGAATTGCACCTTGCAATGCGGAGAAATTACTGTGTGTGCATTTACAATATTCATTGATTTTTGCCATTGAAAAACATCGTTATTTATATACCAGAAATGTTTGAAGCTACTGACTGAATGAAAGGAGCTGGCATCTCACTCTCTTTGAATCTTCTTTATCATGCTAGGATTAGCAGGAAAAAGCAAAAAATTTCAGAATTGCACCTTGCAATGCGGAGAAATTACTGTGTGTGCATTTACAATATTCATTGATTTTTGCCATTGAAAAACATCGTTATTCATATACCAGAAATGTTTGAAGCTACTGACTGAATGAAAAGAGCTGGCATCTCACTCTCTTTGAATCTTCTTTATCATGCCAGGATTAGCAGGAAAAAGCAAAAAATTTCAGAATTGCACCTTGCAATGTGGAGATATTACTGTTTGTGCATTTACAATATTCATTGATTTTTGCCATTGAAAAACGTCCAGAAATGTTTGAAGCTACTGACTGAATGAAAGGAGCTGGCATCTCACTCTCTTTGAATCTTCTTTATCATGCTAGGATTAGCAGGAAAAAGCAAAAAATTTCAGAATTGCACCTTGCAATGCGGAGAAATTACTGTGTGTGCATTTACAATATTCATTGATTTTTGCCATTGAAAAACATCATGTTATTCATATACCAGAAATGTTTGAAGCTACTGACTGAATGAGAGGAGCTGGCATCTCACTCTCTTTGAATCTTCTTTATCATGCTAGGATTAGCAGGAAAAAGCAAAAAATTTCAGAATTGCACCTTGCAATGCGGAGAAATTACTGTTTGTGCATTTACAATATTCATTGATTTTTGCCATTGAAAAACATGTTATTCATATACCAGAAATGTTTGAAGCTACTGACTGAATGAAAAGAGCTGGCATCTCACTCTCTTTGAATCTTCTTTATCATGCTAAGAGGAGCAGGAAAAAGCAAAAAATTTCAGAATTGCACGTTGCAATGTGGAGATATTACTGTTTGTGTATTTACAATATTCATTGATTTTTGCCATTGAAAAACGTCCAGAAATGTTTGAAGCTACTGACTGAATGAAAGGAGCTAGCATCTCACTCTCTTTGAATCTTCTTTATCATGCTAGGATTAGCAGGAAAAAGCAAAAAATTTCAGAATTGCACCTTGCAATGCGGAGAAATTACTGTTTGTGCATTTACAATATTCATTGATTTTTGCCATTGAAAAACATCATGTTATTCATATACCAGAAATGTTTGAAGCTACTGACTGAATGAAAAGAGCTGGCATCTCACTCTCTTTGAATTTTCTTTATCATGCCAAGATTAGCAGGAAAAAGCAAAAAATTTCAGAATTGCACCTTGCAATGTGGAGATATTACTGTTTGTGCATTTACAATATTCATTGATTTTTGCCATTGAAAAACGTCCAGAAATGTTTGAAGCTACTGACTGAATGAAAGGAGCTGGCATCTCACTCTCTTTGAATCTTCTTTATCATGCTAGGATTAGCAGGAAAAAGCAAAAAATTTCAGAATTGCACCTTGCAATGCGGAGAAATTACTGTGTGTGCATTTACAATATTCATTGATTTTTGCCATTGAAAAACATCGTTATTCATATACCAGAAATGTTTGAAGCTACTGACTGAATGAAAAGAGCTGGCATCTCACTCTCTTTGAATCTTCTTTATCATGCCAGGATTAGCAGGAAAAAGCAAAAAATTTCAGAATTGCACCTTGCAATGTGGAGATATTACTGTTTGTGCATTTACAATATTCATTGATTTTTGCCATTGAAAAACGTCCAGAAATGTTTGAAGCTACTGACTGAATGAAAGGAGCTGGCATCTCACTCTCTTTGAATCTTCTTTATCATGCTAGGATTAGCAGGAAAAAGCAAAAAATTTCAGAATTGCACCTTGCAATGCGGAGAAATTACTGTTTGTGCATTTACAATATTCATTGATTTTTGCCATTGGAAAACATGTTATTCATATACCAGAAATGTTTGAAGCTACTGACTGAACGAAAAGAGCTGGCATCTCACTCTCTTTGAATCTTCTTTATCATGCCAGGATTAGCAGGAAAAAGCAAAAAATTTCAGAATTGCACCTTGCAATGTGGAGATATTACTGTTTGTGCATTTACAATATTCATTGATTTTTGCCATTGAAAAACGTCCAGAAATGTTTGAAGCTACTGACTGAATGAAAAGAGCTGGCATCTCACTCTCTTTGAATCTTCTTTATCATGCCAGGATTAGCAGGAAAAAGCAAAAAATTTCAGAATTGCACCTTGCAATGCAGAGAAATTACTGTTTGTGCATTTACAATATTCATTGATTTTTCCATTGAAAAACATCGTTATTCATATACCAGAAATGTTTGAAGCTACTGACTGAATGAAAGGAGCTGGCATCTCACTCTCTTTGAATCTTCTTTATCATGCTAGGATTAGCAGGAAAAAGCAAAAAATTTCAGAATTGCACCTTGCAATGCGGAGAAATTACTGTGTGTGCATTTACAATATTCATTGATTTTTGCCATTGAAAAACATCGTTATTTATATACCAGAAATGTTTGAAGCTACTGACTGAATGAAAGGAGCTGGCATCTCACTCTCTTTGAATCTTCTTTATCATGCTAGGATTAGCAGGAAAAAGCAAAAAATTTCAGAATTGCACCTTGCAATGCGGAGAAATTACTGTGTGTGCATTTACAATATTCATTGATTTTTGCCATTGAAAAACATCGTTATTCATATACCAGAAATGTTTGAAGCTACTGACTGAATGAAAAGAGCTGGCATCTCACTCTCTTTGAATCTTCTTTATCATGCCAGGATTAGCAGGAAAAAGCAAAAAATTTCAGAATTGCACCTTGCAATGTGGAGATATTACTGTTTGTGCATTTACAATATTCATTGATTTTTGCCATTGAAAAACGTCCAGAAATGTTTGAAGCTACTGACTGAATGAAAGGAGCTGGCATCTCACTCTCTTTGAATCTTCTTTATCATGCTAGGATTAGCAGGAAAAAGCAAAAAATTTCAGAATTGCACCTTGCAATGCGGAGAAATTACTGTGTGTGCATTTACAATATTCATTGATTTTTGCCATTGAAAAACATCATGTTATTCATATACCAGAAATGTTTGAAGCTACTGACTGAATGAAAGGAGCTGGCATCTCACTCTCTTTGAATCTTCTTTATCATGCTAGGATTAGCAGGAAAAAGCAAAAAATTTCAGAATTGCACCTTGCAATGCGGAGAAATTACTGTTTGTGCATTTACAATATTCATTGATTTTTGCCATTGAAAAACATGTTATTCATATACCAGAAATGTTTGAAGCTACTGACTGAATGAAAAGAGCTGGCATCTCACTCTCTTTGAATCTTCTTTATCATGCTAAGAGGAGCAGGAAAAAGCAAAAAATTTCAGAATTGCACGTTGCAATGTGGAGATATTACTGTTTGTGTATTTACAATATTCATTGATTTTTGCCATTGAAAAACGTCCAGAAATGTTTGAAGCTACTGACTGAATGAAAGGAGCTAGCATCTCACTCTCTTTGAATCTTCTTTATCATGCTAGGATTAGCAGGAAAAAGCAAAAAATTTCAGAATTGCACCTTGCAATGCGGAGAAATTACTGTTTGTGCATTTACAATATTCATTGATTTTTGCCATTGAAAAACATCATGTTATTCATATACCAGAAATGTTTGAAGCTACTGACTGAATGAAAAGAGCTGGCATCTCACTCTCTTTGAATTTTCTTTATCATGCCAAGATTAGCAGGAAAAAGCAAAAAATTTCAGAATTGCACCTTGCAATGTGGAGATATTACTGTTTGTGCATTTACAATATTCATTGATTTTTGCCATTGAAAAACATCGTTATTCATATACCAGAAATGTTTGAAGCTACTGACTGAATGAAAAGAGCTGGCATCTCACTCTCTTTGAATCTTCTTTATCATGCCAGGATTAGCAGGAAAAAGCAAAAAATTTCAGAATTGCACCTTGCAATGTGGAGATATTACTGTTTGTGCATTTACAATATTCATTGATTTTTGCCATTGAAAAACGTCCAGAAATGTTTGAAGCTACTGACTGAATGAAAGGAGCTGGCATCTCACTCTCTTTGAATCTTCTTTATCATGCTAGGATTAGCAGGAAAAAGCAAAAAATTTCAGAATTGCACCTTGCAATGCGGAGAAATTACTGTTTGTGCATTTACAATATTCATTGATTTTTGCCATTGAAAAACATGTTATTCATATACCAGAAATGTTTGAAGCTACTGACTGAATGAAAATAGCTGGCATCTCACTCTCTTTGAATCTTCTTTATCATGCCAGGATTAGCAGGAAAAAGCAAAAAATTTCAGAATTGCACCTTGCAATGTGGAGATATTACTGTTTGTGCATTTACAATATTCATTGATTTTTGCCATTGAAAAACATCATGTTATTCATATACCAGAAATGTTTGAAGCTACTGACTGAATGAAAGGAGCTGGCATCTCACTCTCTTTGAATCTTCTTTATCATGCTAGGATTAGCAGGAAAAAGCAAAAAATTTCAGAATTGCACCTTGCAATGCGGAGAAATTACTGTTTGTGCATTTACAATATTCATTGATTTTTGCCATTGAAAAACATCATGTTATTCATATACCAGAAATGTTTGAAGCTACTGACTGAATGAAAGGAGCTGGCATCTCACTCTCTTTGAATCTTCTTTATCATGCTAGGATTAGCAGGAAAAAGCAAAAAATTTCAGAATTGCACCTTGCAATGCGGAGAAATTACTGTTTGTGCATTTACAATATTCATTGATTTTTGCCATTGAAAAACATGTTATTCATATACCAGAAATGTTTGAAGCTACTGACTGAACGAAAAGAGCTGGCATCTCACTCTCTTTGAATCTTCTTTATCATGCCAGGATTAGCAGGAAAAAGCAAAAAATTTCAGAATTGCACCTTGCAATGTGGAGATATTACTGTTTGTGCATTTACAATATTCATTGATTTTTGCCATTGAAAAACGTCCAGAAATGTTTGAAGCTACTGACTGAATGAAAAGAGCTGGCATCTCACTCTCTTTGAATCTTCTTTATCATGCCAGGATTAGCAGGAAAAAGCAAAAAATTTCAGAATTGCACCTTGCAATGCAGAGAAATTACTGTTTGTGCATTTACAATATTCATTGATTTTTCCATTGAAAAACATCGTTATTCATATACCAGAAATGTTTGAAGCTACTGACTGAATGAAAGGAGCTGGCATCTCACTCTCTTTGAATCTTCTTTATCATGCTAGGATTAGCAGGAAAAAGCAAAAAATTTCAGAATTGCACCTTGCAATGCGGAGAAATTACTGTGTGTGCATTTACAATATTCATTGATTTTTGCCATTGAAAAACATCGTTATTCATATACCAGAAATGTTTGAAGCTACTGACTGAATGAAAAGAGCTGGCATCTCACTCTCTTTGAATCTTCTTTATCATGCCAGGATTAGCAGGAAAAAGCAAAAAATTTCAGAATTGCACCTTGCAATGTGGAGATATTACTGTTTGTGCATTTACAATATTCATTGATTTTTGCCATTGAAAAACGTCCAGAAATGTTTGAAGCTACTGACTGAATGAAAGGAGCTGGCATCTCACTCT